>NC_049173.1:64100099-64426220 GCF_009769625.2 Cygnus olor | reverse complement strand
TGCTATTTGAGCAGCCTGTATTAGATAGATCACAATCCAAAGAAACAACTGGTGAGGTCTGGGAGTTTGTTGGTTTAAGTTTTCCATTTTAAGTATGTGTAATTTCTGCCTCCAGCAGGTATATGCAATGAATAACACAGTCCCCTTGCAGTCAAGGGTTCAGTATTTTTAACTACACAGATAAAGAATAGAAGAAATAAAACCAGGTATATTCCCCAACTTCTGCTTATATGAAAAGGCAAGTAATGCTGATAACTTCATGAGGACTAAGTACCTGAAAGGAAGGAATAGGCCTTAGCAGGGATAATGAGGAATTTAACAGCACAGAAGTATCTTGTGTGTGTGGAGCAGCACCTATGGGTACATTTGCTGTGAAATTCCTTGAGTAATCCATCCTGACTGAACAACAGAATAGCCTAATGCATGTCCTAGCCAAAATAATGAAATGCCTCTAGCAACAAATTACTATCAATTTAAAAGCAAAACCAGCAAAACACACACACACAAAAAAAAAAAAAAAAAAAAAACATAAAACACTGTCCTGATTATATTTCACAGTTGACAAAGATAAGCGTAGAAGCCCTGGGAACTGTTTGACAGACTGTGAAACTACTCTCCAGTCCAGAGTGCCAGATCCTAGCAGAAGCAGTTTTAGCTCAGTAGTGCTACGGGCTGCCTGCTAAGCTTCACGTTAGCCTCCAGCCCAGGAACTAGCTGGACACAGAGGGCTGCAAGAGCAAGGATGTGTGGTAGAAACAGTCCCAGCTTTCACTATTTCTAACACTTGCCTTGTGCACCAGCTACAATTTCACATAACACTTTATGGTAAAATGTTACTTACTGTGATTCCAAACCATCTCCTACCATATATATAGGACAGAGGAACTATGAGGTGCTTTTTTAGACTTACAACCTGAACCATCCTGTCCCTGTTACATATCATCTTGAAACATGTATTACAAACTGACTATATGTTGCTTCCTACTCCTGCAGAAACCTTCTGTAAGCTGGTCTTTTAAGACCTGTCAGTTCAAATATGCTAGACACTACAGCTGAATGAAGAGAAGCAAGAACCAGTCCTGTCTGGACACAACAGGAGGTACAGTACTAATGCACAGGAAGCACTACTGTGTGTAAAATAGTAAAACCAGCTCTGCTTAACATATTATTATGTTCCCCAGAGTACTTGTATAGACATTTGAACCCAAGAGCATTTTATAAATGCTTACTTAAGTTAGGAATTGTCTTCTGTTTTAGAAAAACACTGTTTACTACAACCTGGTCCTGTACCAATGAAATACTATGTACTAGCAGGTTTGGTTACCTTACCTGGGAGAACTAAATAACAGTTAATAGATACATAAGCTCTAAACATTCATGAGAAAGCAATATATAAGCATACAATACCAGTTACAGGGAACCTCAACAAGTATAGTTAATTTAGTTTCAGAATGTGGTAGTTTCAGTGGTGGCTCAGCTACTGAAATTACTGTCCCTTCAAAACTTCCTCTTCCTTTAAATCAACGTGACTCAGCTACTGTTATAAGGGAAAGCAAGGAGACATTTTGTTTATTTTGTTTGCTTGTATGCAAGGATCAGATGACAGAATAGTAACTGCCTTTCTTTTAAAGTCCTGCTTCTCTTTGAGAAATGCTTTTCTCAAGTGTGCCTCTGCAATTTGGCAAGTTCCTGTCAAATCCTCGCCAGTCCCCATAACCATATCAGACACAGCTCTATAGCTAAGCTAACCACATCCGGCTTATTCCCTGAGAACCAAGACCTGCCTTCTTTTCTTTCTCTTCCTCCCTCTCTTGAAATATATTTATTGCCCGAGAGTGAGACTTTCTACCGGAGAATGCTTTTATCAGAGAAGATGCAGTACTCTGGCTACTTTAACTATCCAGTACATTCTAACGTTTACATAACCAGCAACTTTATACCAACAAAAATTTAACAGAGTAACACACAGCTTTTTCTTCATTCTGCATTTTAGGAGCTACTTCATTTTTTGGAAAGGTTTTAATGACTTGAGCTTTGACCTAGCCTAGCATATAACACATTAGTCTTTATGCTCTTGTGCATTTTCACAATTAAGGGTGCAATCCCATCCAAATGAAGCAGCTAGTCATAGAATCTTTAGACATAGCTTATATGGTCCGCTCTGGTTAGGGATTTTTTTAAACTTGTATTTGAAACATTATCATGTTAGGGAATTGTTGCCAAGCTCATTGTTATTTACTATGAAAGGCAACTACTAAAAAAAAGTGGAACCTATTCACTTTAAATAAGAGTGACAAATGGCCCCTTTGCCTCCTCCCTCACCCTAAAAAAAGACAAAATTGGTCCCATTCTTAAGCTGGTACTATTCTGTTCTTCATACATAAACTAAGCAAAGTCTTTTCTGGGACATGAATAATAATCCCCTACCACAAGGTTTATTTGCTTCTACTTGCATGCATTCTACCTGCATGTCCAGATTTATTATGCTGCCACTCCATCCCAATTTTTCCTTAGTGAAAAAATAAAAAACACTCGGCTGCACACCCTTAGCCAAGCTCTCTGTAGTTCTTTTTCTCCTCTCCCCCCAAGAGGAAGCATTTTATGCAAGGTCACATTAACCTTCAATGAAAAGAAGGAACAAAATGACTGCCAGAAGCCTATCTTGGAACACATGTGCCTTGTGTGAACTTTTTTTTTTTAACCAAATGAAGATAATGGTTAACCCAAAGCTTTCCTTACTTCTTTTAACTCCATCATCCCATTCAAGCAGTGGCAGACATCAGTTTTCTTTCATTAATGGATGGTCGAATTCCCTTCCCTCAGCAATTCTCCAAGTAATGGAGCCAGCCTGTCTTCCTCTGCACCTTCTCATTTTCAGACCAGCCCTTTCCTTGTTGACCTGAGCACCCATGCCATTCTGTCTGCAGACTTTGCGAATGAAACACTTGTACTTCCCAGTCAAGACAGTTACATCTGTGTACAGCTCACAGTGTGGAGTTCCCTTTGCCCTCCAACCACGCCTCGGAGGCCCCCCCTTCCCTAAGCCGCTCTGCCTCCCTCCTCTTCCTGCATTGCTTCCCTTTGCTCCCACTCTCTCAAATCTCCACAAAACATCAAGTCGCATCAATTTCATGGATAGATTCAGTGCATAGATTAATAACACCACAACTGCAAACTACCTGGTGTTCTGCATACGTGCACTTCAACTTGTGCATGCTTCTGCCCCAATAACTACGGGCTTCGTAGACTTCCCAGGGATTCCCCTGCAGCCTCAACACCCGATTGACAGGATATCATTCCACGTTGCACTGACAGATTCCCTGCTCACCAATATATTTACACTGCATTAGCTTTTCAAAGAGGAAGCAACAACCTTTTTCATTAAGCTTAATTCTTTACTTGTAGGTCTGTAATAGACAATGAAAGGCAGAAGACAAAATTTTCTGCTCTAGGGCGATGTGTCATACCCTCAGGTCTGGTTGACTGACACACTGAAATAATGGCTGAAAAGAGAAAGCTTATTGAAGGAGAACTAGACCATCCATTTTTCATCTTTAGAAGACTATATCAAAGCTATTTGCAGTGAAGGACACCTATCAATGCAGTACATAGATACACTTCATAAAGGCAGCAAATAAATGTTAGGTAATCAAATATTTTGCCTTTACCTTTAAAAGAAAAAAAAAGGAAACAACCTCCCCCCCTAAAAAGAACAATACAGACAAACCAAAGTTCCTATTAAGAGAAACCGCTCCTATACCAAAAAAGCACAGTAAATGCCTCCTGCAATTAGCAACATTTTAACAAAGTAAAAGAATATTCAACATCCTTCCTTTACATTGAAGGCGTATTTCAGCTGAAAGGCTGAACCATCAGCCCTCAAATATCTGAGGCTGTTGGACAAATGGTCTGTTTGAAGCCCAGCTCAAAAACCTCGCATCCTTGTTTATGAAAACAAGATACCCTAGTACACAAAGGCTAGAACTCAGTTGTGTGCTGTGGAGCTAAACTTACTACTTTATTTCATTCCTAATGCAGTCAAACAGGAGTTATGTAGCAGTCACTGTGACTGCACTTTGCTATGCATTGGCTGGAGAATGTGGGAGAGCCTTTCTAATGGCAGACTCAAAAGTCTTGTCTAAAGTTAGCCTTCTCCTAAACAGACAGTTGTCCACCTCCTGTGGTGAGCCAAGTGGAGTCAGTCACACTATCTTACTACCTGTGGACTCTCATCTGTGTAGTGAAACGTTTGTCTCATTATTAAAGGGTAATTTTCCAATTCCAGCTTGATCAGTGCAAAACATCTCCCTGTTTGCATTCTGGTCAAGTCCAATACCTCAAATATACACATACACTTCCCTTACGTAATGGAAATCTTATCTTGGGATTTATTATATTGATAAGCTCTCTGGATAACTCCCACTAAACCAGGAAAAGAAAAGGGTAGGGTCAGAGAGAAGGGAAAAGAACAATAAACTCCGATTGTCATGTCAGCAAATAATGCTGACCAGCTTTCTGCTGTACCTTTCTAAATACACTGATTTCTAAATGCAGTGATAGACCTTGCTACTATATTCATGATTGCTTTAATTTTGTTATTTTCCATCAGTTACATTAGCAAACAGATTGTACCAGTATTTCCATACTAGTGTCTGACAGATGTAATCAACAACTTGAGTAACAACTCTGTCAGGGGGTGAATCTTATTTCTTGCTTTTCATATGGGCAGTTTGTATTGTTAAGGATTGACTAAAAGAGAGACATCCTGAAAATATAGGCCCTAGTAGTGTCTGTTTCCTATTATAAATTTCACTGTTGATACTGTTATTATTAAGGAAGCATTTCTGGTGAGTTATGGATCCAAACGTCACTTAGACTACCAAGATAAAACGATTATTTGGGGGCTTACAGTAACTCTGTCTACAATGCAGTTTACTTGCCACAGAGAGTGCTTTATAAAAATATTATCTGTAAGGGTTTAAGCAAGATTAATTCTGTGCTGCAAGATTTTTTTTAACAATATCTAGTAGTAGGACAAGTCTCTGACAGAGAAGAGCAAGCTTGTTCCTGCTATCTTGAATTTGAGTGATGCACATTTTGTGCTTCTGAACAACATTAATTCATTTGTAGACTGGCTTATTTACTCCTAGATAATTAGAAAATAATTACATGCTCAGAGACATTGAACAGTTGCTTTTAAAAGTTGAACTGAGCAAGTAAAGCTTCTCTCTACTCAGACTGATTGCCAAGGGATTTATCTGATCCACACCTGTCCATTGCATCTCTCAGTCACCATATGTTTTATTATTAACACCTCTATCAGCTAGGCAAGTGTTTTATCCGAATGTAGCATGGAGTAAGTATCTTGGCTGGGGTTATGCAAGATAACTGCCAACAAGCTCAGATTCGAATCTTGGCCACTTGAGTGAATTAGCTAACAGATCCTCCCATCCACACTCATAACAGATAAAAACGTGAAATTCATTAGAATTTATCTAACAGTCCATCTGCTTCTGGCCATGTGAGAGACAGAGATACATTCATCAAACACTTTTGCTTAGCAGATTTTGTACTTGACAGTTTATTACCACAACAGTAGCAAACATTCAGCAGCCAGCACGCTGGACACTATAGAGAAAAGCCAAACTGACTTTTTGATGTACTAGCAAACCAAAACATAACAAGAAGGATCAGATTGTTGATCTAAATTCCAAAGTTACAAAGTAAGGACTACCTCTTTCAATTGTCTATGGAATCAACGCAAAATGGACCTGAAATGGTTAAAAACACCAGCAATGATTACTGCTTTGTGAAGAAATCTCACTTATGAAACTGAAGCATTTTCTCTCCAGTAACATCCTTTAAAATTGAAGAAAGGGAAGCAAACTAAGCAACATAACACCGTTGATTCCATGCTTTTAAAAGAATGCAGCTCCCTTGAGTATGTGGTGGGAAATGAAACAAGCTCCTATGATTCCCCTAACCTGTCTCCTAATTAAATCCCAGTGCATATCAGATGCAGCTAAGAATGTAACTCTAATAAGTGTGGGGTTTTTCGTAATGTTGTGCAGGCTTTAACTTTTTTAAACCAGATACTGATGGCAGTATGAAACATGAGTTCAGTTTCCGTAGGAGATCTTTTGACATGTATTTATACACACGCAATTTCAATTTGAAGTGAATTTTTTTACCCAAAATATATACAGCTGTTCATACTGCGGTTTATTATGACTTATCTACATGAAAGCACACAAATGCAGTTGAGCTACCTTTTAAGCGAATTAACTAAACTGAAGGCTCCACATGGATGCTTTTATTCATAATCCAAGCGAGATTAATTTGATTGACTGTTTCACTCCTTTAAAGCAATCTACATACAGTTAAACCCCTTTGATTCTGAAAAGGTAAATAGAGGAGTTTAGCATAATCCCTTTAACACACTTGCATTCAGGTTAATGTTCCTGAGTGTTACCATGTAGAAAAAAATTAGTATTCTGAAAATAACATAATTCAATTGAATAGTATTCCCACACAACTTCATGCATATCATCTACACCTCACACACAAAAAAAAGCAAAACTGTTGGAACTCCTGCTGAAAATAATGTCATGTCTTTAATCCTTCCCACACTTACCTTTCTCACATTATAGAAGTCTCGATGGGGATTGCTCTTTAGTTCTTTAAATTCAGACATTTCATTTAACATCTCATGTAAGCTAAATTTGGATTCTAAAAAGTTAAGCCGACGATGACAGTATGTCTTTCTGTAAAAGAAAACACACACAAAAAATTACCTGTAACTTAGAACTGTTTGTATTTCAAGTTCAGAAAGACCTTCAAAGGTTTCACAGTAAAAACAGATACTTTTAAAAATGAAATAAAGGGCCAATCCATACTTTGTTTCCTAAAGGTTAACACATACATTGGTCAATATCCAGTATTATATCAGACCAAAGTTACTTGTGAAACCACTAATGAAACAGAACCTATACATAACCACACTGTTAGGTGCTTCACATTGTCCAAATATTTTATCGCTCTATCTGTGCCTAAACCAAGTTCTTTTAGTAACGATATGACCAGAGCAAACAAAAAAACTTAAAATGAAATGTGATATCAGTTGCTACTATTCTGGAATTGAAAAATCCAATATAGCAGATCACCTTATATATAACAGAAACAACCTATAATCAAGATTTACTTTACTATGAAAATAAAGACTTTTTCCCCCAATGCTTATTTTCAGTGTGAGCCAAGATAAGGTCCAATATAAATTCATTTTTATGCCTTAGAAAGGCATCTATTGTGTAGATATATCAGTTTGTTTTTTTTTTCCAAAATAGTTTTGTGCGCTCTTCTTAGAAAAGTCATGCTTTTTTGTTCCTGCTTGCCTACTCCTCCAGCTTCACTTTTATCTTCTGTTATGGTTTTCATTTTCTTTTTAACAAATGATACGTTTGTTCTCTTCACCATCTGTCAATTCTTATCAAATCTACAATATTTTTATGTCACTATTAATGTAATACTCAGCCTTCTTTTTTTTTCTACTTCTTTATTGACAATCTCTCCAAGGAATACAAATCCCGTAACAAATTTAAAGTCTGATTCAAACACAGTCTCACTGTATCAGATACTGATCAAGACCAGTTTGCCTGCTGCAGGCTATCTTTGTTGGGTTATGCTGTAATTCAAAAGAATGGAAGTCTGAAGAGTAGGGGTAAGATTTCACCAGTTGAAGAAGAGCAAAGGTTAAAGAACAATGGGTTCTTGATGTCCAAGAAGGCCCATGTGTGACAGACATAAATGACAGACAGGAAAGCACTTGTTGCAAACAAGGAGACAATAGAGTATGAAAATCTTATGCAACAGGATTACTGAAAAGACTTTTTTCCTCTTGGTTTGTGTATAGTTAACAGGAAGAGTGAATCAGCCTGCAAATGCTTAATCTGAAGAAGCAAAAGGAGCAAAGGATTGCTGCTGTATTCACAAAGATGCTGAGTTTTCTAACATGTCCTACCACGGCCCCTCCTTCTTCTGGCTTCCTTTACGTAGACTGTTAAGAAATGCTGTAAAAAGAAGGGTCTTCAGTTTGTCAGTTTGGTTTCAAGTTTGTACTCATTGTCCTTTAATCTTCCCAATATCTGTCTCTCTTGGAATATAACACACTGAATGAAACTTGAAATGCATTTACCTAGAGCATACTGTAAAGCAGCATACTCAAGCTAACTTTGATCTGGAGCAGGAATACTGACAATAACGGCAGGAGCACAGGCTTTTGCTCATGAATAAGTGGTTAGGGAATGGGACAGCTCTGTTCAGGCCAGCTGCTTTGCCAGCATAAGGCAGGCAGATTATGCTGCAGGTGTCATGCACAAACTCCAGTAGGAAAAAATGCACCAGGTGTGACAAACTTGTCACATTGTCACCACGACTTGATCTCGAAGTCAGGAGGACTAGGAGTGCAGTGCTGGCAGGCAGGGCAAATAGTTTGGAAGAACAGTCCAGGTTCCTGCTTTGTCCCATCCCGGGATGGATTCTTTTCCTTTCCTGGTGTTGAGGCTATAGGACACTGATGTTTCCAGTACTCAGCTGGGAAGTAAACTTTAAAAACTAGATACACACATTTTCCCTATTCACTGGGCAAGGACTTTGCAGTGTACCAGTGACAATGCTAGAGTTGTTATATTTCTGGTTTTTGGAGATTTCCTGGGAGCTTGATGGTTCTGGGAAGTGAGACCTATTTTGATTATGCACGTGCAGATCAGTTTTGCAACACATGAGCAGTTAATTCACACCTGGAACAAACTGGACTGAGTATATTGCTGAGCTGTTATGTATATTGTACATACACAGTTTCTTTTCATGCAGCAAGAGCAGAGCAGACATTAAGGAATTCCAGACAACTGTTCAAAACCTCAAATTCAGCACAGGCCAAAATAAAAAAGGTGAGGTTCAAGTTTCAAGTTTCAGTTCCCATGCCTCAAGAAGTTTAGGTCAGATTTGACTTGAATGGGAACGTTTGACTGATGTCTTGCTTTTCTGTTAACTGCTGCTCATTCTGCCATGGCTGATGCAAAGAAACTAAAAAGAAAAGAACATACAGCTAGATTTCATTTAAGTCTTTTTGTGATGTGTTAATGCTAGAGAAAGGCAAAACAAGCATGGCTGTAGAATGAATACTTTGAGGAATTAAATATCATAGAAGTGAGAAATATTAAGGTAACTAGCAGCCTGAAGGGGCAGGGAAGAAAGAAAAAGAAAAACATACGTTGGACCATCTGCAATTAGAGCAAGAACATGGCTCAAGTCAAGAGTGTAGGTCTCCAGGTCAGGATATGGCAAACTCCGAGGCTCATTGAGTTCCATCATTTCTTTGTTATCATAAACAAAGGGAATGCCACCTTTTATCTTGATAACATAATCCAAATTGTCTGGAGCATCATCAAGATTGTAAGGATCTTCATTTTCATCTGGGGGTGAATGGAAGTCTGGAAATAAATTTACATTGTATTTAGAAGTGGTTTATATGAAAGGCCAAACAAGTAGAAAGAGAACTTTCTACTTCTATAATATTTCACTTTTAGCAGATCTCAATACTTGCATTAAAATTATATTTTTGGTTACTAGAGAAGATCTGTTGTTACAACATAGCTCTATTCTGACAGACTCATATTTAATTGCAGTCACTCAAGTTATTTAAGTGCCTACCTTTGTTCAAATATTTTAGTCTAATTATTAGAGTTCTATGAACCAATGTATAAATAGATTTAACACTATTCTTTATTAATGTATGATGACAAGTTTCAAATTAAGTTTTGAGAAGTATTTAAATTGGGATGGTTGAAAGTACAGTTTATATTTTAGAACAATCTAACAGTTGTAGACTTCATACCCACCTTCACTGCTTTCACCTTCTGACTCACTGTAGTAATTTTGGAAGTTTATATTTAAGTATACAGTATGCGGCTGTTCTCATATTGAAACATTAACCAGAAAAGAACAGACTGCCTTACTTCTCCACCTCTGCCCCTCCCATAGTCTAGTGAGGTAGACTAGTGCACACACAATACAATTGTCTTCTCTTTCTCTCAACAATCACTGAATACACTTCACCAAGGCAGTGGTGGTGTGTGGGTGTGTCTCTGTGTGTGTCTGTGTGTGTTAATAAAACTCCTTATTTTTTTTTGTTTAATTGGTTTTGCATAGAACCAAGAAATGTGGAACCCAGAGGTATTACAACACAACTGTAGTTTTCTCCTTGGCCTTCTAATCGTGACTGAAGTACCAGAAGACAGTTAGGATTTGCTCAGTACAGTTTTGTCATCCCTTACAAAATTAATTAATCACAACTATATATTTATGTCAACTGAACTGCATCCTTGCACTCACTCTTATCATTCAGAATCCTTTTACCTCTTCAGTTAAACCAAGACTAAAAAGTAACTATCCACTTTTATCCACCTAAAGCATCTGAACTTTTGCTATAAACTGGTATCGTACTATAATATTCATAACTATCCATCTCTAACTTGTGCATATTAAGGCAGTGTGATATTTTATTATTAATAAAACATCAGCTTAAAACCATAACTGTAAAAAAATCATTAACCTAACAATAGCTTGGAAATATCTTCTCAGCAGCTGTTCTAAAGTATCTATCCTGTTGTGAATATCCAGTGTACTGTTCTCTTTGCACTCTTTCGGTATAACAAATGCTTGAAAATACTTCTCTTCATTGTCTTCCCACTAGTGACCTACATGCTAATTGATTTAAAATAATATAAAATGTCACTTTACGGCTGAGACTACATTGCCAACAATATGGATTTGTCAACATTGGCAAATCTGAACAGACCAAAGGTTGCTCCACACAGGCTAATCCAACAACTAGCAGTGCAAACAGTTTCATGTATAAGCAAAGCTTTCAAGACACAACCCACTTAGGTGACAAATACGATTTGTGACATATATAGTTGGGAATATGTCCAACCTAATAAGCCTTGTTGAGAGATTGGAGTTTATTTACCCAGGCAGACTGCCCACCAAATGTGACTATCCAGCTTCCAGACCTGACATGGCAAGCGTGCCATGCCTGTGAAATTACTGACTCAGGGCTTGCTAACTGGTATGTCTGTATCATGCTTCAATTTATAACATAGATGAGCTCATAATCCATTTTATTTTAGTATGCCAAGATCAGGAGGAATGACTTTTCACTTGAAGCCATATCCATGTATGTTTTTCCAGGAGGAACACAGGTGTACTATGTACCATCCCATTTGCTGGAAAGAAATCAATGACTGTCCAGTACGGTTTTAGCTTTTAACAGTTTCAAACTTTCTGATCAGATACAGGCTTTATAATTTAAGTCCATCAGTGATTCTCCACCAATTACTAATAGAATAAGTTACAGAGACAAAGACACTCCGAAGAGATCATAACAAAAACCCAACTCACCTTTAGTAGAGTAGTATATGGTTTTAATTCTATATTTTAAAAAGAATAAGGATATTCACCTGGATGCACTTCATCTTCAACCTTCCATTTTTCATGTTGCATGCTACACAAATACTGGGATGTTGTTCTTGGGAAACGATGGTAGGCAAGACGTGAATACTTTTCTCGAATGAGAAGGGCTTTCACCAGGCTCTTGGCAGCTTGTTCATAATCATCAACTGTTACCTGAAAGGAAAGACTGGATAAATACTGACAAAAATAAAATGGCAGTTTTAGTCACAAACTGAAACCATGCCAGTAACAAGGAGAGTGGATTTTCAGAAATATAGATCTATGTGACCTGAGCATAAGGATCTTACCTGAGGTCTCAGGAAGCCAGTGACAGAGGCAGAGTCCAAATGCAACATGCAAAACATACACACACATGGAATTTCCTTCTCCTACCATATATTACCTGTGTATTCAATGCCTATGTTTTTATCTATTTTAGTTACCAATTTATTTTTTATGGGAATAAGTATAAATAATTTGAAATGACATGAATTCAAGTGCTTTACAAATCAGTCTGTTCATAGAACCTTTTACAGTTTGTTGCAGAGAGCCATGATGCAGTATCATTTCACACTTGAAATATATTAGCTGCTTGTAAATGCATTAGCTGCTTGTGGTTTGGAATTTTTTCCTGCAGATACAGGAAGGGAGAAAAATAATTTCTTACCCCTGCACAGTAGTCCCCACTAATTGAAACTCTCTGAAACTCTGGTACGTCGTATGGCACCTGGACTGGCAGAAAACCACTTTGAAGAACTGGTGTTGTAGGAGACAGAACAGGATTGGCAGATGGTGCTTTCCATTCCTGAGATGGAATTTGTAATGATAAAGACTGAGATCGAATCATCTTGAAACTTTTCTTCCTAGGAATTCATGGTATAAAGCATTAAATGAGCCTCAATATAAAACATGAAGTACACTGGAAAACAGATTACAGCAAAGAAATCATCCCCTAAAAAATTTTACGAGATGAAATATCTCATACCACGAGCAAAATGTTGGTCACAAAATATTTGTGCTTTTAGCTTTTATTCCAATGATATTTCACATGGTATACGCTACATACAATTGCACTTACCCTCCACACAAATACAATATGCAATGATTTATTTACAATCACTCTTAGATACCACTAAAATTATTTTGTATCACTTCTTACAAATCCAGTATCAGTGAGTCTCTGGATAGAAAGAAAACATGATCACTGGGCTTACTTTAGGAGGATTTGATTCTTAGAGACAGTAAGATTAGAATTCAAAGTATCAGAGGAAAGTAAGTGAATGTCACATAAGGTAAGTTGATGTAAGTTATCATGCTATTATACAAACTTTTCATTCTTCCCAAAACATGCAGGCTTTAAAAACTCATCTACTTGTCCAACAACACTATGCACCAAAATTTCATATAGAATCATTCAATTAAACTTGTAAGAACAAGGATGAGCAAACATAGTTATTCCTTAGGTGGTGTTTGATGAGACTTGGGCAAAAGGCTAACATTGGTTATCTGAGTAATAATATCGTATGGCTGTGATATGCAAATTTATTTCTCCCCTCCGGGCAGTAAATGGCTATCCCCCATGGACTTAAAAACTTGGACCCTTTCTCAGCAAAACTGTGATGGATGTGTACCTTAGAAAAAAAAACAGCTGAAAAAGCATGCTGTAATTTTCAGTGAAGTAATCATAATATCTTGAGTGAAGTTTTGTAATATCTCTAAAAATTTCATTATTTTTCTTACTCAGTCTTTTGAATATTCATCTAATAAGCAACCTGTGATGTCACTTTGTTATGTGCTATGGAAATATTCTCTTCGTTTATTTTATAAACTAGATGCCAACACCTTAGTATGTTAGCAAGAACCACTAACAAAGGAAAAGGAATACTGGAATTCTCTCTGGAAGTTGCGTATTACCTCTGTGGCATTCAGCACACAGTGGTGGTGTGAATAATATGAATAATACCCTATGACCAGATTTCATCCTCACAACTAATTGGAGCCACCTTTGAAATCAGTATGAAATTCTTGAAAGGCAATGTTGGATCAACTGCAACTGAAAGCAACTTTCACTCATATAACTGTTCTCTAAGTACATTTCAATCCTTTAGAATAAGGGCAAATACTTGTTCTGTTCCCACATGTAAGCAACATATATGTAATATCCCACTTCCCACTGTTAAACTTGTACAAAACTTAAGGCACACAAACACACAGTTTGATAGAACATTTTTATGAGGCAGTTTCTCACCTTAAAAGTGAAACTTACTGTTTCAGAAGGAAAGATACCAGATAGTTGTATGAATAACATCTAGTTTTCCCTTCTGCACTTATGTTTAAGAACATGCCAACTGGAAAAACCACTTGCACAAAGCAAAAACAAGAATCTAAGCCTGCATCATCAGTGTGTCATACCTTAATTTAATTAAACCAACTCTTCTCCCTTATGTTCCAGAAACACAATGCCATGTGCTGCCCAACTGATGGTCTGGAGCTAACAGGGTACATGTGTTTACCTATCAGTTTCAAAGGCTTTCTTGTTTGCCTGTTTTATGATGAGTC
The DNA here is from genome assembly GCF_009769625.2 of Cygnus olor. Lineage (NCBI taxonomy): Eukaryota > Metazoa > Chordata > Aves > Anseriformes > Anatidae > Cygnus > Cygnus olor. Next base: position 64,412,153 of record NC_049173.1, on the reverse strand, counting down.
TGTACACATCCAAGACTTTGGCATTAGACTGCTGCTGAACTCATGTGACTCTAGCAAATAGTCCAGCCAGTCCACTAAGGTTAAGATACTGGGACAGCCTGACATCAGGGTAAGGCTATCTCCCTCACGCAAGAAAACTGTAAACCAAATCGAGTTTGGCTTGATCAGATTCATGGGTAAACTGAAGATGGACTGTCTGTACATTGACCTAGGAAAATAAAATTCAAAATGTGCACTTTTATAGCTGACAGCAGTTCAATTTTATCTCCATGAGTTAAGGAAACCTACAAATAACCTCATTATGCCCATCCCACTCTCTGTTTCTCCCTTGATGTTAAATGTCAAGACTTTGCTTTCATCTATTTTTACAGAGACTAAAAGAAATATCTTACCACTAGTCGTTTTCTGAAAGTTAAAATTTTCCATTTCTCTGAATGAAACTATTCTATTCAAGGAAAAAAAATTGTCCTCTTTTTTTCCCTGATTCTTTCTTACATTAAAGAATGAGTGAGGTTTTTCCACTTCTACTCAGCAATGCTGCTTGTTAAAGTTGCATAAGCAATATCTATGCTATTGCTGGAAGCACAGCTGAGGAGACGACCTCACCCATCCCCACACCATCTGCATAGCACGGAAGGACATCACACAGGTGCCCTTGGTACCTGCTGTTCACCTTTCTCCTGAAGTAATAACAGGCAGAATGTTATTTGCCAAACATTTCAGTATTATCTCAAACACATTTAAAAACAATTTTCCACTAAGAAAGCAACTAGCAAACAAACCTTTTAGCTGTCTCCACAGACTGTTGTTCTGCCAGTTCCTTTTGAAGTTCCCTTTCCTTGGCCTCTTTCTGCCCAATAGGGCAATCTTCAGGCACGGTGAATAGTGACAAGGCATCTTTGCTGTCTTCTTCTCGGAGGACTTTAGCAAATACTTTCTCCGCTAGGAGCCGCACGTGTTCATCCACCTCTGAGATGTTCAGCTTTGGAAACTGTCTGGGCATCTCAGCTAATAAGGAAGACAGTTAAAAGTTATAAATACAAGTAGAATTAAGATATGTGAGAGATTAGGGTTTGTTCTTTCTTTTGTGGTATGCCTGTTGAAATTAAGAGTTCTGAACAAAAAGCACAGAATGGTTTGAGTTGATGACCTTAAAGATCATCTAATTCCACCCCACCTGCCATGGGCATGGACACCTCCCACCAGACCACATTGCCCAAAGCCCCATCCAGCCTGGCCTTGAACACCTCCAGGGATCGGGCATCCACAGCTTCTCTGGGAAACCTGTTCTAAGGCCTCACCACCCTCTGAGCAAAGAATTTCTTCCTTATATATAATCTAAATCTGCCCTCTTTTAGTTTAAACCCATTACCCTTTGTCCTGTCAGTACACTCCCTGACAAAGAGTTCCTTCCCAGCTTTCCTGCAAGCCCCCTTTAAGTACTGGAAAGCTGTTATGAAGTCTCTCCAGAGCCTTCTGTTCAGAAAGTGAATTAAGTAGAAGTCTAAACACAGAGTTTAAACTACTGTGCAGTATGCAAGAATTGTAAGAATCCATGAGCATCTTTACTTGTTGGGGCCATGCTAATTTGCAAATTCAGAACTTCTTTGTGTACTCATTGAGGTGGTGTTTTTTTTTTTTTTCCTAATAGGAACACAATTTATAACGTGCCAGTTCAGTTTGAAGTATAAAAACTCCTAAAGGAAGGTTAGGAGTATACCTAAACGTGTACCATATGGGATTTTCACTGCCCCATAGTTATTGGCTGACTTGGAGATGTACTAAGTGTTAAAACATAAGCAGAAGATGGCCTTCCGGATTGCTTTTGAGACCATAACAAAAGGCAAGGGTATAACGCGTAATGGGAGTGTTCTTTCCTTGTCACATGGTGCTACCTTGCATCATGAAAATTCCTAAGATAGGTACGTGCAGATTTGCCAGAAGATGCAATTTACTGGTATATCTGATAGACCATTGTTTGCAATGTGTGTGTTAAGCTGTATGTACGTACTTGCACTGAACAAGGAAATCACATCCACTCAGTTGCCTGCTTCCTTCTCTGCTGTCACTTGAAAGCAATTTTAGAGCCAAAAGCAAGTTAGAAAAGAACATTGCACATTTCTACCTATTTCTTTTTTTCCTATTTCTATCCCATTCTTTCCACGAATACGTAGATCATGCAGCTGCTATGAAATAAAATGGCTGTACAACCAAGTAAAAATGTAGTTAGTTAACTTGGTGGATATTTTTTGTAGGTCATATCCTGTTTTTGAGTTGCATGTGGGAAGCAGACAGCATATAGACTTTAATTTCTTCTTGGCATTTAAATATGATTTTTCTAAAGATATGTTTAATATTTTCAATTTCTATTTAAGTAGCCTTTCATAACAAAATATTTCCATTTTGTTGCAGCAGCACTACTGATAATACCATCTTTAGCGTTTCTTTTGTTGTTTCATTGTTTTATTTATATTTCATTCTTATGCAACAAGTGGATTTTGACATATCTGGTAGCATTCTGTAGCAGAAAAAAATACAGTTCTTGCAAGCACTGTCCAGCACTATTTATTATATGCTTAAAGAATTTTTCAATGCATTCACAATTATGGAGTTTACAACAAAGATCTAATTCTTATCATGTAAGTTAAAAATAGCAATGAACATCACAAAAAAATGGATCCAAGCCCTGCCAATATGTCCAGCTTGTGTCCAAACCAACATTTCAGAATCCTTCTTGGTTACAAAAATACAGATATATTTTATAAGATGGTATTCATTTAAACAATTTGATGTATGCTGAAATCAGCATGGGGCATGGCAGTTTTTAACCACTCAAGGCATAACTTATCAACACTCCTATTAGAGTATTTCTGAAGGCATGCTTCAAATTTCATATGTTGATATGTGATCCCTTTTGATATGTGATCCTGTTGTTTTCAGTCTAAAAGATTCTAATTAACATCCACCTGTTTTCACAGTTGCTTTGAGAACACTTTTCATTTTATTCTAAAAGCAAATAGAGTATTAAAAGGTGACGAGAGAAACATTGGACTATAGCATGGCAATTTAGTGATCACCTACATTTTGTTGTGTTCTTATTTTTGTAACGAATTCAGAGGACAGTGGAAAAACTTTACTGATTTTAAAGAACTTTTGATCTGACCCAATGTAGTCTTTCCTCTTGCAGAGCATTTGTTTTGCAATTAGTACTGAGTCTTCATTAAAAAAAAAAAGTATAACTACATAAGAAACAAAAATACATACATGCTTAGCTGAATGATTTAGTGACAATGCACTAGGATGCCTTAGAAGCATCCAAACTTAGATTCAGTTTCTCAATTTCAAACCTCAATGAAGTCATGGGAGTCTTTCCGTTGACCTCAATGAGCACAGTTGTCCACAACAGCAACTGACACACAGCTGCCAGAAACAAGGACCTTTTGGGCCACTACAGCCATGGTAAAAACACTGTTTCTAGTTAGTAATTCAACTACAGTAAGAGTGTTAGAGACCTGAGTCAAGTGTGGAATATTTCTTCTGCTGCTGAATCAGCAAATAAGATATCTTCAGTACTGGCTGACTAGAACAGGAAAAAATGCATGCTTGAGCGGTTATCGTTGGCTGAGTACTTTCCGAGTATAAATGAACGTTTTCTTAAAAAATTGTGATCAGAAACAAAAATGCAGTAGGAAATAAATTGCATGAGAAATCATAATTTAAGTTACTAGAGTAACATAGGTTCAAGTCTGAAAGCATAGCTACAAGTACAATCAATCCTCTGTAGAGAGCAGCATTTTTTTGTTGTTTTCGGGTTTTTTCCTTTCTTTCTTATAAAATCTGATCTCATGTTCTTTGCTCAAGCAAACGAAAGGTTTGCCCACATCACTGCTAGCTTATGTCACTGAAAGGAGTTTAATAAACCTAAAATAGTCGTGAGACACCTCATGTGAACTGTGCCATCCCAAACTGGAACAGGAATGAGGATCTCATATCCTGTATCCTTCTATAGAAGCGCTTGCTGTCCTTTACCCAAGGTGAGTGACTTGGAGAGCAACAGCTCAGCATCCTGATGGGATGGGATGGGATGGGATGCGATGCGATGGGGATGCAACCACCATCCAGCAAACACTCTCCTTTCCTCAGTCTCCATCGGCACCTTGGGTTCCTGTTGGGTTCAGCACCTTTGTGTAAGAGAAAGGTGCTTCCCTTGAAGCGTGCGGCATAGAACCGATGCAACGACCATTTAAAGAGCAGCTATCGATCAGGACTGCCACGGGCTCCCGTACATACCAGGCATACGCCATTACAGCCGCTACCAGCGCTGCCAGCCCGCACCGCACCGCGCCGAGCAGGCGGGGCCCAGCCGGGCCCTGCCCGGGGCGCTCCCGCCGCAGCAGCCCCAGGCCCGCTCCTGCCGGCGGCCAAGGTCCCCGCCGTCCCCGGCAGCCCGCCGCTGCCCCTCCTCTCCTCCCCCCGGCCGGGACTCACCTATTGCCCCGGGGAGAGCCATGCTGCGCCGGGGCGGCTCCGCCACGAGCCGGCAGCGAGGAGGGGACGGCGAAGGGAGGAGCAGCTCCCGCCAGATGCCGCCGCTTCCCTCTGCCGCATTCGCCCGACCGCTACCGCAGCGCCGCCACGGCCCCCCGGGGCGCCGTCCGCCTCCGCCGCCCTGCCCGGCCCCGGCCCCACCCCGGGGGGGGCGGCTGCACGCGGGGCGGCTCCGCAGCACGTGGGCCCCCCCTCCAGCGCGAGGAGCCCTGGCTGCCGCGCGCCGTGGGGAGCCGTTAACGGTCGCCCGGGGCGGGGGTGCGCGCCGCGTTCATACCTCTGTGAGGAGCCGCTCGCCAGGCGGGAAGGCGGCCGCGGCTTCGGGCTGCACCTGCGGTCACGGGAGGGGCCAGGGTGGGGCTTGCCCCCGGGCCGCCGCCTCAGAGGGAGCCGCTGTCCCGCGTCGCGGCTGGCCGCTTCCCTTCGGAGGCTTCGGGACAGCCGTCGCTTTGTCACATGGGTCCGCGCGGCCGGGGGAGGGAGCTCCCCGGGGCGGCGCGCCTCAGCCCGGCCCGCCTCGCCTCGCCTCGCCTCCGCCGCGGGTCGGCCGGCGCCGGGAGCCCCGTGAGGGCCGGTTTCCCGAGCGCTTCCCTCAAACCAGTTCCTTCAAAAGCACTTTCACACACAAAGCTCCGCTTCGGCAGCAGAATGTCGCGAGGCCGGTGCAAAGATGCCACTTGATGAGTAAGTTTGCTGCCAGTGCATCCCTATCAGGAGTATTTTCAACGATGCTCGTCCCTCTGTAGAGACACGGTTCGGGTGCCAGTATACCATAAAAAGCAACTGGAAAATAAATTTACTGAGTAAAGAGCCCAAGACAAATAACTGAAGGTCAAAACAAGCATGACTCAGCAAGAATGAAGACCATAGCATGTTAAATAATTTGACCCCATTGTGAGAGATTCTAGGCCCTGGAGCTGAACAGTTTAGAAATGTTTAAGATAAGTTTAGGTTACAACATATGGAGTCGAATCCTAAGGCATTTAAATAAAAAAGTATCTTTCCAGTGGAGGGAAGCACTGGGAATGAAGCAATTGAAGAAAAGGTCCTTAGTGTAAGATGACAAACAGGGTAAAGGTAACTCTCCCAAAGCATGTCAGGCATCAGGTAGTTCTGTGTTCTTCCAACTTGGTCAATGAAGAAATGCTCCATTCATAAACTTCGGGGTCTTCAGAAATTCTTTTGTCTCACACAGCTGGTGTGAAAGAAAGGGAAGTAAAAAGAAATTAGGCGACTCTACAAAATACGAGTTGCAAAGAAGACCAGCTGTTTTGAGTCTTATGCTAGTATCAACCTAGTATCAACACAATCATATTCATCTATTGTGGGACTTGTGCAAAAAAAAAAAAGAAAAAAGTTTAAAAAAATAAAAAAGCGAAGAGTTATGTCTACAGGTATTGTATGAGTCATGGAACTATTGATGCCAGACATTTGAAAACAAGGCAGACATCCAAAATCATAAGATTGGTTTTAAAATAATGATGGTGGAAAAAAAATAGACATAGTTTCTTCTCTTAGCTTGAAAAAAGGCTTATGCTGCATGTGAATGTTTCTCCCACAGTAACTTTGAATGTCTTCATGAGCTGCTGCCAGGCTACACCCAGATGAGCCATTTGCTGCCCAGGAAACTACGTACTGTAAGTGTCTGTAATTCTGACTCATGGTTGTCCTGCCCACATGATACATGAGTAAAGGACACCTGTTGTTGTTGGCCATTCAGTACACCCGTTGACTGCTGGTGCATTTGTCCTGATTCCTTTCTCCTGTTTCCCTAGTCCTTCTCCCAACCACCTGCCTGAACTTGCCCAAACTTAGCTGCTTCCCATCCCGGAGTTTTCCTGGCAGTATGGGCTCCTTAGTGAGTCTCTAATCATAATTGTGCCCTCCCTGCCTGCTGGGCTTAGATATCCCATGGCTTCTTGGATTCCTCTTCTCAGCTTGGCAAGTGTCTTGCCTCCATGCTTGATTTCATCTCTGTTCTAAGCTACGCAAGGCCTTGTGATAGTTCCCTCATGTGCCGTTGCTGGCTTTCTACCAACCACAGTGAAAGAACAGCAGTCTCAAAGATAACTGAGTTTCTACAATTTTTTTTTTCATGGAAACAGACAGCTCTGTACACCCCAAGTTAAGAGAATGTGGTAGCGTGAGTTCACATTCTATGAAGACCAGAGAATTCACATAGAAGGGAAAACTTTAAAATGCCTTAGCAAAGAAAAACCTTCTGTAAGCATTGAGGTACAAATCCATAAGGACCGAGGACACTTGTTCTAGAAGACCATTGAACTATTTCAATTTTCTTTTTTTTTTTTTTTTTAAAGTAGAAGTTAGCATGGGTTGTAAGCATAGAGACATGATAATAAATTGACAAGAAAATGCTTCAAAACCTCTGACTTTTTGCAGAAGCAATTACTATGGCTAGTTATTTTATAAACTGTGTTCAGAACATACATTTGCTAGTGGTTCCAGCTACTTTCATGTCCTGTCTCTGCTCTTATAATGAACAATTCACATGTACCTTTGGAAAATGGAATTTACACTCAGCTGGCAACTATGAAATAGCATATTTTCAAAGGTAGGTGCTGTGTACACTTCCATGAGCACCTGCTATGCATAAAGGCATTATACTTTGTATCTAGACTCAGAACACCCCAGTGATGTCAGTTAACACCTTGTTAAACACGCACCATCTGACTCTGAGGAGTCTATCTGCCTGTCCAATTTATGCTTGTATATAGCATATTAAAAGTAGTGCAAGTCTCCAGAGTTATTTTAAATGTTCTAATTCCTAATACAAAATGTCAATACTTTTCTGAAACCACCAGGGTTTTGGTTCACTTCTTTCAGGTAGCTGCAGTTCTTCCAGGTAAGTTTTGCACTGTGTAAAAATAAATTTCTTTTTATGTTTTTAATCTTACTACAGAAGATGAAGTTACCTCCTGCCTTTTACCACACAACTACAATTGATTATGTTTCTTTATATTATTCTTTAAATTTTGCATTTCTACTATGTCATCATTCTGCTTTAAGCCCTACTTTAGAGACAATTCTTTTGGTAACAGTAGTAAAGTCATGGTTGTTCCAATGTAGGTGGTATTTGGACTGCTCTTTCACAGTCGGTCTGACCTTGTAACAAAAAGAAATTCAGCAGAAGTTTCAAAGATTTGCTTGCATGTCAACATCTACTGAGGAATGAACGAAAAGAAAGCACTGATTAATTTTTAGAGTTAGGCAAATGTCTGTGAGATGATTGAAGCTGGCATTCATATTCATCTAAATTAGGAAATGGTCTCTCATTCTCACTTGAAATTGTTTCAGTTGTTGTAAACATAGTGCTTTCATGTGAACACTGCCTTAAAACCTAATGGATTTGAATTCTTTTTTTTTTGGTAGATTCATATTATTGACTGCGGTATTCATAACAACAAAACAACTAATGGATCAAATGAAATATTTTATTCTATAATGGGCCCGAATAGTGAATTAGTGGCATCCAAGCAATGCTACACCTATTACTCATTCTTCTGATCTTTAATCAGTTCAGTTAAGGATATGCTTGGTAAACATGCATTTACCTGCTGAAGAGTAACTGATATTCCAACACCAAAGAACACGGTCAAATACAGTAATTTCCAAAAGCTGGAGGGGAAGTGTGTGCCAAGTGTGAAATGTAATTGAATCACATTATCAAATGCTGTCTTCTAGAAGGGAGAAGTGATTCAGCATTTTAAACAAAACAATGGAGGAAAATAGTAATGATTCAAAAAAGGGAGAAAATTATTACAATGAGTGATTGAAATAATACAAAGCCAATTGTATCTTTGTGTTATATAAAGCCAGGAAATCGGAAAGCATCGTCTCTCTTATCCACTGCTTTTGAGAGGTTGTAGAAATTCGTCCAACGTATGAGCATCCAGCCCTGTATTTGAATCAGGCCCAGTTCAGGACTCTTGACACAGATGATTAGGTCTTTCTCAGTATCGAGTTAAACTAGAATCCAGAAATCTAACCATTTTGTTCCTACTCTAAATATAAGCAGCAATTTTTATATGTTTTGGAGACTGCTTGAAGCTATTCCAGAAAGTATGCTAGGGGGCTACCAAGGAGGAGAAACATGTATTAGGCCAATTTTTGATAAAACCCCATCTTGAATAGGTGTGGTGTTAGGAATATATACCTACAAGATGCATGTATGAATATATAAAATGCAAAATGTTTTGAAAATGACTTGTACTCACACTAGAATTGATAGTAAGTTAGGAATCCAATTTCTTCTTTATTTCAGTAAAATGACATTCTCCTTCCTGAAAGGATGCCTGCAAGTATAATTGTCCTGTAGTTTATTATTATAAAATAAAATGTAATGTATGTAAAAAAATGCATGTAGTATGCAAATATAAATCTGATTGTCAAAAAAATGAAGTGGAAATGAGACCTATAGAAGTCACAATAGGATGTGATTGTTCAGTCACTATTTTAAAAGTAAACTAGGAAAGCATCTGTACAGTCCTAATAATGTCAGTCTGAAATAACATAACAGAAGTTTTCCATGAGTTTATAAATGGAATATACCGTAACACTTTGTTGCACAAGAGAGTTTTACAAGCAAGATGGGAAGCTTTCGTATGTTTGTAACTGTAAGCTGGAATCGTAAACTGTCATTTGGATATTTGGAACGCTTTCTTTCCAGTCAGTTGGCAAATTCTTTGCTGGCATCTACTAACTGCCTTGCTTTGTTGCAACAGCCATGTAAAAATGCCAGTTTAAAACCGGTTTGTCTTAAACTTACTTCGCTTGGAGTTTGCAAGTACTTACCCCTGGTGGAAAACTATCTTGCTCTGAAATTATACATAAATTATCTGAAATTCTGCATCCCTTCTAAGAAGGAGAGCTCTCACTGTATTAGATAAACCTACATGTGGAACTGAAAGATCTTTAATCTGATTTATAAAAAGGAGGATTTTCTGAAAGTTGCATTTCACATCTGTTACATGATGTCCAAATGAAATCCTTTTTAACCACAACTCTGATGTAACATGCCATTTTACTCAGCTCTGTTTTAGGAGGAATTTTATTTGTTTAAAATGCACATAAAATAAAACATTCAGCATGCAGCAGTCTAATAAATTAGACACTGCTAGTGAATGATAAATAATGAAACACTGAAATTACAGCCCACAATTAAGAGCTCTGTGGTCTGTCTTGGAAACTCCCAGAATAAAGAATATTCTGAATTATTTGACTTCCGCAAAAATCATTCCTGAAACTTAAACAGTATGTTTAAAATTGTTTTTCATATTATGTTTGCAGTGGAAATACAGATAGTTTCATTAAGTGATATTAAGTTCTGTATTCGTGTTACTTTTAGACGACCAGTAGGGTTTTTCATGATGATCTATGAGTACAGTTGGCATCTGGATTACTTGGCTTTCGAGTCAGAAATTTAATTCCAAAAAACAGATATCTGTGTGATGCAGGTGGAACATGTAACTGTGCCCAGAAAGTGGAAAATAAAAGATATGGTTTAGACATAACCTTACACAAACTTTATGTAACTTTGTATGAACCTGGGGTTACGTGTCACTTAACTGCAGTCTTCAGTGTCCCCAGAACATCCCCAGTCTTTTCTTCATTTCCCGCTTTAAAGGGATAAGTGTAAATCTGCAACCTGAAAAGCCAGCCATTCTTTGTACAAGGGGATTCCTTATGGCGATTTGCAGCCAAAATAAACATTATCTGTATTGCTTGTGTAGTGCTAAGCAGACAGTTGGCAAGAAATAGAGCCCCAGATGTTCCTATTTTCATGTAGAAACTTAAACTTTCACCTGAAAAAAAATTTTGCTTCTTTATTTTTTCCAGCCTATGTGAACTACAAAATGCTATGGCTATGCCTAAGCTTATGCACAAAATAGCTGTGAAAGGCCCTGTGTTCTTTCCATAAAGCTCTTCTAAAATATTAGGTACTAGCAGTTCGTGAAATTTTCCATAGTTTTTTTGCTACCACATAGATAATGGCAAAATGACGTATTTTATTTGTTGTAAGTGTGGTTTGCCAAGAGGGAGATGCAGGTATGCCGTTACCAGATACCAGGATGTGCCACCCAGGCAGCACCAGTTTGCCAGATGTTGCCTGGCGTGGATGCGATGAGGAGAGGGCTGTGGCACCACCTGCTGCTCCCAGCCGTGGCGCGAGTCTGCTTCTCTCCCTGCGGCTTGTGACCTTGCCGGTGTTATGTAAACTGCAGTTATGCAAGGAATGCAGATTTCACCTTACATAACTGTTCGTTCCTGCTCAATATTTCCTTATGTGTACCATTGGCTCATATAAATTAAAAGAAGGGGAAAAGCAGTTGTTGTGTTATTAAAGAGATATATCTCTGGTTCCAAAACAACTTGATTACCTGTTTGCTGCTGTGGTATTTCATACTCAAGCAACTTCATGGAATTCCAGTCTCTTTCTTTACGTGGAAGAAGTTCCCTTCTGTTCAAAAAACCAGTGCATGTACCTTAGTCCTATTTGTGCCGCTTTATGAGGGTCTGAGAAAGACTTCACTGAATCATAGTTCTTGCACAGAATGAACTTAACCTAATATGAATGAAGGGAAATAAAATCCTGTGTATCTCAAGTTTTGCATTTCAGCTGCTGTCACAACCAGAAGACCTGATTCCCATGTCTGTGTGGAAAGGTAGATTAGATTTCCATGTCACTTAGGAACATATGAAGGACTAGAGAAAAGCACCTGGTAGCCCATACTCTGTCTCTAACAGGCATTAGGAGAGATCCTAGAGACAGTGGGGCTGGTTTCTGTTCGTTCGTCCTCTCACGTGCAGACGTTCAGAACTTCTGCGTGTGATGCCTCACTCAATTCCTTCCATACTTGTTTTTGATCCTGCAATTCTAAAATACCTTTTCTTTTTGATTTAGTTGCTTCCTTATTGCTTTTTTGTTTGTTTGTTTTTGTTTTCTTTTCTTCACTTTGTCCCTTTTTCTCCCTGGAAAGACCTTGAATTCAATGGATACCTTGACAGATTGGTGGACAGGGGTACTCTGCTCAGGATTTTGCTCTGATTCTCAATTTACACATCTTTGCCCATACACTTTCACACCCCTTTCCTTTTCCATTTGTTTCTAATGTCCAACCAGCTCTAAAAGGAAAATCCAGTGTGAACAGAGGCAGTTCAAATGAGTAGATGGGTAGATGGAACCAAAGACAGAACAGTCCTGTCCCTGTTGTGCCTCACCTGTAAAGGTTTATGATTTTTATAAGCTGGAGGTGGAATGTGGGCTGTCCTAACTGATTGTCTTCAGTCAGTGAACATCTTCCAAGAATGAGTCCAGTACCATTTTTAACCACATCTATTTTGAGGCTGACAGCATCCTGTCGTGGTGAGCTTGTTCTACACTTCATCGTGCACTGCGAGCCAGGGGGACATGAGCCAGCTTTGATCCAAATATTGTATGACCAGATATAGCACAGCTCTTTGAACCGCTAGCTAAGACTACAGCCAGGGTAAGCTTGTGTCTGTCACCTGTGTATTGCAAAGACTTCCACTAACTGATGAGTCGAAGGAATGTGCCACAGATTACCACACTCAGACAACTCGTGTTACCACGGAAAGACAAAGGATCTCTGGGGAGGGTCTCTGCACATGATAAAGCTCCTTTCTAGATCATGTTGCTGAAAAGAAGTAATTTCCCTGGGGAGTAGCTCACATGGAGAATACTCTCTGAGTCTGGCAGACGATAGAGACTGGAGCAGATGAAAGAAAGTGTGAAATGAAAGATGACCTGATAGATTAGTCAGATGTTAGGATGGCTTACACTTGTCCTCTCCTGTATGATCCAGTGGGCATAAGCAGAGGGAAGGGGAACAGGCACTCTTTTCTGATCTAGATAAACGTGGTGGAAAAAATAGAGCTGTTAAACTCATTGCCTGTCTTCTGTAATAATTACTTTCTGATTTTGGACAACCTTTTGTTTACAGAAGAAAAAAAAAAAGGAGGAACTTAGAATTTGAATTAATAAATACTGAAAAAAAATAAAAAGAGAATACCACATTGACTTTTCTTCAACTTGATATTTCAGTTCACTTTTCCTTTAAATTCAGATTGTGGTGTTATTTCATATAGATGATATACAGATTTTAAACTCTTACGTATATAATACCCCAAAAAAATGCATAAAGAAAAACTTGCTGTGTTCAATTATTTATTTATTAATTGAGTACTGAAATTGGATATTTGTGAAAACAGCAAGAGTAAACTTTATACATCCTATCTCTTTGCCTAAGTATATGCTTTTACAGTTCATAATGTACTGACTGTTCATACAAAATATAGCTACTGTTGATTGCCAAAATAATCCACAAAGACAAAGAAACAGTGATGTTTTCTACAGATGAAAATTGTGTACTTGGGAAGAATGAAAAAGTTTTAAATGTAACTATTAGGGCCATGTTCGGGGTGAACAGGCCTTCAGGTGTTCAGGCCTTGCTCAGCTGCAAAGTTGCTGAGAAAGAAAAAAATGCATCCATTTCTTTTGTGACATGAGGAAGTATGCCAGTTGTGGCTAAAGGCTAGAGAAGATAGCACTGAAATCTCCAACGACATCTCTGAAAGACATATAAAATGTTTTCACAGTTCCAAATGAAATCAGTCATTGATTTTGCTGCTTGATAATATGAAGCCCGTTTTCCCCCACACCAAGGCGTGGGTTGTTTTGGGTCCCTTATTCTAAAGAGAAGCTATTTGTCAGCTCCACCAGCTCTGGGGTGATGGCTTTGGAAGAACAGAATCCAAAGATAGTGCCTTGGGACAGGTTTTCAGCATTTTTCAGCACAGTGGGAAGGAAAGGCTTCTTACACAGCTTAGGGATCCATTGCTGCCTTAGTGGTGCCTTGAGTTACTGTTAACAAGAAAAAAAGGACAGTTTTTCTTGCATATGCCAGTTGGACCAGTGCAAAGTGGTTCAAGAATTGGGTGAGCATGTCAACAGATTAAAAACACTTTTGCCAGCTTTCTTCATGTATAGGACCAGAATCCAAAACCTTTCGTTTTCCTCTCCCTAGTCAGCACACAGGCATCCTGCGGGCAAAAATAACAAAGTTCTGTAAAACACGGGAGCGAAACTGAAAGCTGATGCCTTTGTGCTGCTGGTGCTGGCTGTCAATTCCAGTTTGGTCAAAGGCTGAAGTTCGTTTTCTTTCTCTCTCTCTCTTTCCTTCTTTCCTTCTTTCTTTCTTTGTTTCTTTCTTTCTTTTCTTTCTTTCTTTCTTTCTTTCTTTCTTAGAGGCTCTTCTGTAAAAAGTTACATAGTCCATAATGAATGTAAATGGAGCACATCTTTCTGAGTTGTATCAACATTTCAAAACTTGGACAAGATTGGGAAATACTGTATTAAAAAGCCAATAGAGCCACCTAGTGCTTAAATTACAAAAGTTCAGTTATTTGTGTTTTGGACTTCTATATACAAGAACAGTGTAAGTGTGATCTCAACTGTCAAAGAAGGAAAATATCTCATAGTCTTTTATATTAATCCCTCAGAATTTTTTTTCTTACAAACTGCAGTTATTGTTGCTCAAATTAAGTGTTAAAATTGTTTTTGGAGATTTCCATTATTTCGCTAGAGACACTGTCCCAAGGATAGTCAAGAAGTTTTCTCTGATATTTAGCTTGAACCACTTTCATATTATTATTTTTAGTTTTACATTTTAATTTCCTCTTGGCATTTAAATCCTTTTAGATACCTGTGCTCCTTCATTGCCTACTGCCTAGGGCGCGTATACTTGGTTATTCTCTGCAGAGTATACTTCCTTCTGTGTACTCTTTTGACAATCTGGTGTATCAGACTTGGTGCAGTGCTCTGGGGTTGGTTAGAAAGCTGGGAAGGATCCACATCACAGGTTTCTTACTTTTTCCTCAAAAGGCTGCAACAAGCTTTAATGTCTGTTAACTCCCTTCCTTGTAATCAATGTGCATGTATGCATGCACCCAACAGACATACACGCAATTTTTACTGCTTTTTTTTCCCCATCCTTTCTCATGTTGAGCTCAGATGTAGTTTCTCAGCATTCGTCACCTAGAGCCGTTTCCTTTACTGTATAGTCATTTTGTCATTTTCTGCCTCTGTGGGTAACTTCTAAAGAATAACAAATATATTTTTATAGTTACTGGCTAAGTAGTCGAGCTGGCTTTTTTCTCCCAGTAGTGTAACCAAAAAAGGTGAGTGCAGATCAGCTAATTCCTACTCACCAAACAGGCAGAACAGAATTTTGCTGCCCGGTGAGAAAAGCCTGGGGTTGAGGCAGAACTGGGGCTATGTCAGAGCCAACCTGGCAGCTTCTGCTGCCAAGGGGGGTGTAGGACAGAGGACAAAAATGGCCACACTGGGAATAGCCACTAATATTTCTGAGAAAAAATACCTCTTTCTTTATCCATGACTAAAGTCATTCTCCCACATACTCCACTCTGTCGCTCAGCAGAAGTTGACAGACTGGCTTTCTAATGTACTAATAAGGCCAAAGAAGCACTTAAGTGTTGTCTGTTTTGTTGACCCCAGCGGCTTACTATTTGGACAGGATTATTTTGCCTGTTTGTTTTAACTTCAGTCAACCCACAGAAGACGTTTAGTCATGGACTGTGGTGCACAGATATAGGTTGGTCTCACAGTCCAAGCTCAGGAGATTCCACAATGCAGCTGATGTGTCAGTCAAACAGCAATTTCCATACAGACTGCTATTCATACTCAGCACCATGCCTCTTCTGTATGTAATCTTGCACCAATCACTTGTTTGCCCATAGGCCAGTTTTCTTATCAGTAAACATTATGTAATTATCTTTACAGAGATCAAGAGGCTAAACTACTGTTTTTAAATACATATGTAAAGGCATATCTGCTTGAAAAGTGCTGTAGAAGGGCAAAGAACTGTTTTTATTATTTCAGTATCCTCACACTTTTGTAATGATTTTGCTTAATTATCATTGGCAAATTCTATTAACATATTTGTTGTTCATCTTCTACATGTTGTCTTAAGGATGTTCACTGAGACTGTGATCCAGCAGATTCAAAACTAGTTGTATTTATGTGTCCGAATACTCCCACAAACTGGACCTTAACCCAAATGAAATCAATGGGACTAATTGCATGCTAAAAGTTGAGCATGAACATAAGGATTTTGCAGAAATAGGACCTGACACCAAGAAGTGAAAGTCTGTCAGTGTTCTGAATGATGCCATTCGTAATCACTCTATTTTTTTGTTTCTGTCCAAGTCTGATGTAATACTATGATTTTCTGAGGCAGCATGCAGTGATTTATTTGAATCCTAATGTCCATCATTAAATCTAGCATATGTACAATTCAAAGGTAGGACGAGCACTGGCCATGGTAACATATCTGACTTAGCTTTAGATGTTTAAAAGGTAGTTACTTAAATCTAAGCTGGAGTTCTGACATTCTTTATAGTCTGTGAGAAGAAGCAAACATTGCCAAAAGATGATTTTGATCTCCACATAGGTGCCTAGGAATGCTGGAGTCAATAACCCTAACGAGTCAAATCCCATGTGACGGACAGTGGGATCACTAAAAATCACTTGCTTACCAGGAATCTCAGTGAGGCAGAATTGTATTAGCTGTTTTGGAAGCTACTTCTGGAAGGCCATCTTAAACAGGAGGGGCTATGTAGTAAGAATGCTATCCTTCAGAGGAATCACTTAACAGCTGTACTCCTTTTAGTAATTGCCCAATGTGCTCTGGAAAGGAAACTGAGCAAGCCTTCTGCTTTTTAAACCTATTTTGCTTATTACTGATGTTTTGGTTCTTTTTTCTGCACACTAGATATTTAAAGCTTTTAAAAACACTTGGAGTTTTTTAAGTGATTATATTGCCAAAAGTCAAAATTAAGGTTGTGATAATACCACAGTGCATTACTGCTATATTCTGTTTACCAAATCCCTTCAAAGGGACTATCACATTATCACTATGACCTCAAAAAACATGTTAGTCTTGTTTAATCATTAGAACAAAGAGCTGGAGGCCAGAAAGATCACAATACAACAATTAGGGACTGAGAAGAGCCAACAATGTGGTTCATAGAAAACAGAGACAAGAAAAGACATATTTAAGCCTGTGAAGTCTTCCATTTTCCCCAGCTGATGTGCTGCACAAACCCATGATACATCCATTTTCCCCAGAATTTAAATTTACGTTAAAGTCAACCATGTGCCAAGCTGTCCTGTTTACAAAATCCTTTGTCTACACAAGGAAAATGATTGATACAGCTCTCATAGCATAAGCTAATTCTGCACTATTCTAAAAGCTGCAAGGACTTATTTAAGAGCAACTATTGTGGAATAGTTTATGCTACGGTGGTTACACCCATTGCTTTCCCTGGAGAGAAAAAAAATCCGTTATAATATTCTAAATATGAACTCATGGTAAACTTTTGCAGCATTTTCTCCAGGACTCTACAAATAGGCAGCTTGAAATAATATCCTGAATGACATTAGTTGTCTCTTTGTTTGAACAGTTAACTTTAAAATCTAGTGGCATGAGTTAGAATGCTTAGCAAACCTTTGATTGGAGGCAATCGGGGTTAAGTGTGAGAAGTAGTAGGAATTATTACAGGGACAAAAACTTGAAAGGAAGGGAAGAAAAGACAGAAATGGGAACAGAAATGAAGTACCAGCAAAAGGAAAACTGGAAAGAAGAAAATCGAAGTGCTGAAATAACAGTGACAATCAAGATGGAAACGTTACCTCAACTGAGAAATGATCACAATATTAAGCCTGACATAGTTGTCACAGTACCAAAGGTTAGTTTATCCCCTTGATCTTAATGCCAGGATTCCACTGATATCAGTGTGTATCTTGCTGTAGATTAAGTGTATCATATAGTCCTAAATTTAGACAAGCAGTCATTAAATGTGTAATTTAGCCTTCTCTGCAGAATGACTTTGCACGTCCCTTGCGTAGGTCCCAATGCTAAGACAATATTTTCTCCATTGCATGCCTGTGTTTGTTTTACCAGGGTTTTCATTACTTGCTTCATTTGCTCACAATATGTCAAAGCCCAATTCTCTGACGTTTCAGTCTAAGTACATTTTAAAGGAACTGTTTTTTTCTGTTTTGAACAGTACAAAGCAACTTGTTGTTTGTTTCCCTCACTGTGGCAGACATTTCTGTCATTCAAGCAGAAATAAATGCTGTGATAGATTGAAGGAAAAGTATGTTGTTTTCACACTTACATATGGCATGAGCTGAGGAGCAAGTGGAATGCCAGGGATCCATACTGTGTAGCAAGAGCCAGTAAGGACAGAACAGGGAGGCAGAGCTGCCTCTATCAGGCCACCCCTGAGACAGTGTCTGAGATGGCATGCCCCTATCTGTCAGCTTCCCACACAATTCCTGGATGAGTTTTGCACTTACTGGCAGGATCGGGAGCTAAGTGATTTTACAGAAGCATTGCTTCTTTTATTTTCCTAATTTTTGTATTATTTTTATTTTTTATAATCATAGAAGAAGCTGATGAAGGATTACATCAATCAAAAATGTTATTAGTTGTAGTTGGAATAAGTGGGGGGATGCTGTCTATGTAATGAAAACTTTTGTCCATTTTTTAATCTTTAAGTGTATTTTTAATGCTGATGTGTAACTGTGTATCCACCTTTGTTACAAAAACCTTTGTATTGTCATTAGGAATAAAGGGGAATCATTTGTTTTAAATCTTATAGCTTGACCAAGCAATTAGTATGTTGAGGAAGTTAGTTGAACCTTTTAATGCAAATGTTTCTTCAGGGGAATGAGACTTCAACAAAAACAAAGAAGCCAGGTACTCTAAATGGGTAGATAAAATGGAACAGGCTCAAGGAAATAAAGGTACTCATGAAAGAAATGGAAGGATTTTATAGAGGATGGGACTGAAAACATGGGATGAGAGGTCTGTGTTAGCTGCAGTATCAACAGAGGTATCTCAGTATCTCAGTATCAAAAAGCAGTAATGTTTTTAAAATGCATGCAATGTGTGCGGTAGTGCGTAGACCTAGCAGGCACTTTATAAGATGTAAAATGTAATTCCAACTATAGTCTTGCTGTGAGTGCCTTGGAGTTCTGGGAACCAGAGGCAGATTAGCTGTTGGGTCTGTATTTGGAAAGGGGGAACAGAATACCTGTGTCCAGGAAATGTAGGTAACCAAAGAAGCTAACAGAAGAGGTAATGCTGTAGCCCACTAAGAGAAGCTTGGTGCTAGTGAGACAACTGGAATGAAATCCAACACAGCAGTTTGGGGAGCGTATGTTGGTGTGATTTGAACAGATCTATAAGAAATTCAGTATGGTTAATGTAAAATTGGTTGCTTCAGACAGATCCAGTTTCAAATTTGATCGAATATACATAATTGTGGAGATATAGTAATACAAAATCTCTTGTGAAGTGTTCAATTAGTATCTTTGAAGTTTAAGAAAAATGGCACTATTTGATGCTAGTAGAGTTTGTGCAAGATATCTGAAGGACCAGCAAAATGGCAGATCTCGGGAAACAAATGTTCTTCAGGGGATCATTAGCAGATGGGGTTTTGGGGCGGCATTCCAGAGCAACCAATGTTAGACATAATGTTCCTGGTGGCTTTCGTCAGTGATCTGAAAGTAGATATAATAGGAGGCAGCAGGTGACACCTAGGGAATATTTCAAGCAGTTTGGCATTGACATTTTAAGCCTGTTGGAAACCTGGAGAAGGTACAGGGTAGATCCATAAAGTATTTCAAGGCTAGAAAAATGAGCTTGCACTGGGAGCCTTATGGCAGAGCTAGACAGTACAGCTGAGTTCCTCTCTTCTGTCTCCCCGTCTCTGCCCTCAGGTCGATCCTCCTCGTGGCCTTGCAGTCACATTTTGTCCCTTTCACCTGCCTCACCATACAATAAGCTTATTCACATCATTAACCCTGGAGAAGGGTAGATATTCCCCTTTCTGAGGGAGGTGCATCAACTCTTTTTCCCCTGCTAGAGGGGATTCAGTCATCTGCTTGGACAGTTAGACAAGCAGCAAAGCTGGTAGAAGGGAATTGATAAGAGTATGTGGGCAGGAGTAACAGGATGGGAAGGAAAGAAGGCCAGCCTCTCTGGGAGGCAGCAAGGCATTATGTCAGCACAGGTACTTCATGTAACAGCATTAGCTGCGCAGTGTGTTCACTTTGCCCAAAAATGGACCAAGGGTGACTAGATAAGTTCACAAATAACTTCTCTGTGTGAGATTATCAGGGACACATGGGCTCTTTAATATCATAGAAAGAGGGAAAAGTGAGAACCAAGTGCTATAAGCTGAAGCCAGCAAATTCAAATGAGAAGTTACACGTGCTTTTTAACAGTGTGGATGATTGATCAATGCCAGGGGAAGTGGTTGAGTGTCTAACCCTTGATGCTCTTACCTCAAAACAGTGTACTTTTCTAGAAGTAATTCTTCATTTGAAAATAGTTGCAGATCACAATATAGTAATAAAGGGGTAGAATGTAATGGCTATGACAAACAGGAATCAAACTAAGAGATCTATTGGTTCATCTGGGTCTTAAATTCTCCAAATTCTATGAAAGTTCTTAGAGAGTTTTTAATTCCTCATCCTAGATTTAATATTCTTCTCTCTACATTCAGTTTAATGTTTTAAATGCACGTCTGAAGGCCAGAGGGTTTTTTTTTTTTGATTTATTTTTTTAACACAAACTGGAAGCTGAAAACATTTCTGTTTGTCCAAACCTGGAAAAATGCGGAAAGATTATGTTACCAAAGAGAAGGAGAAAAAAAAGAAAAAGAAGGAATACTGTGTACCCAACAAAACCGGGGCAAGAATGCAGGAATGTAAATGTCTTACAGGCTGTTACTAGGATTTTGGATATAAAAATAAGAAATAAAAGGCTGAGGAGTTGCAAAGGTATAATAAGATACAGTCTATTTAGACTAAAAATTGTCTTCCCTGGATTGCTAAAGTGACAGGAAAAAAAAATATTAAAAGAAGGTAATCTTATTTGTTTTAAATCTGGAAGTTTCCACTAAAATGCTTGTCTCTATAATAGTTTTTTTTGTTTGTTTTTTTTAAAGAAAGTGCCTTGGGGAATTGCTAGAAAAATGAGCTTTATTAAGTGTTCATGGCCATCTGAACTACCCACCCATCCAGTATAAATGTGTTCTGGCAAAATAAGTGTTTGTGTTGCCATGGCCTTTCCCATGATGTTATTTTCTTAAGCAAAGGCATTTTTCTAGCTGAGATCTTAACAAGGACACAGGCAGAGCGCCATGATTCAGTCCTTGAAGAGAAAAAATAATGATTTACAGGGAATGGTGAAGTAAAGAGATGATCTCAGAGCGGGTAGAGCAGAAGAGTTGGATGTCTGGTGGTGACTCTTTTGCCCAACAGAAGCAGCGATGCCTTCTCCTAACCACTCCAGGTCTGTGGGAGAGTAGTACAGCCTCCACCAGCCCTGCAGAAACACTGAAAGGCCCAGTGCTAAGGTTCTCCTGTAGCATCCTCAGTGTAGGGAAAATCTCCCTTTAAAAAATAGCAACTTTTTTTTGCAGATTTTTTTTTGCAGATTGCTTTGCAGATCATACACTTCAGACACAGCCTTACTCAGATCTGGTCGTAGGGCCCTGCCCCATGCACACGTACAGAGACTCTACACAAAAATACTTCCCTAAGGTCTATGTGGATCCATGTGGGATATCTTCAAGACAAAAGATGTGAACTGTTTTATATATTGGATTTTTGTCTTCCTTTGCCCTGCAAAATCCCATTGGGAAGATCCAGTCTAAGAGTTTCACATGGTTTTCTATCCTTTGGCAAGTGAAAATGATTGTGAAGTTTACATTGCTTAATTGTTTATATTCCAGTTTTAGATTAATATCAAAGTGTTTTGTCATAAAAAATAGTGAGCTGGTCACATAAGCATTGAACATTATTATATAGTCAATATAAGTCACAGCTACTAAACAACTAAACTTAATTTTCTTCATAGTGCAAATCACTTCATGAGGTGGTGGCCAGTATGTCTTCTGCTCAAAGCAATGCAGTCCACATCTTGCTGATACCTGAATGCAATACCATTTTAGTAAACAGATCAATTACAGGCCTATGGCAAAACAAAGAAATCAACATGGAAAACTTTTTTAACTTTGAAATAAAATTGATTAGCTGGAAACTAAGAAGGCAAACAGGATTTGATAGAAATAACAGATACACTAGATCTTTACTCCCTTAACTGCTGAGATCCATTCAGTCTTGTGCTCCAGCTCCATTAGTTTTAGAAATCCCAGGAGCAGAGCTCTACTCAGTCCTCTGGGAAACAATTCCTCAGCCTACCAACTCACTATAGAAGTCCTTCCTGTTCAACTCAAAATTTAGCTGTTGTCTCATTAATCTTGTTAAAGTATCTTCAGTAACTCGTACTTGTCTTTCATATTCACACCCACTGGAAAAAATCACGAGGTATCTAAGTCAAAGCTGAAGATCCATAGAAAGCAAAACGAGAGCTTTCATAGCAAGCTTGAATGCAGCTTGCTTTATGAAACTAATTCCAATGAAATTAAGACTATTCAGGGGAAGGAAGCAAAAATATCATTAAGTAACACCAGTCCTACATTTGATTTTTTTTAATATGACCTTTTGAAAATTAGATTAGAAAGAGAATTCCAAGTTAAAATTGAATCAATTAAGTCTCTCTTGCTCTTGCAGTTCAGGATGTGTCTGCTGCATAAAGCAGTACAGGAACTGCATATTGCAGGATGTGTCTGACTTGTGGTCCTAAGCAGACTGAGTTGTCACAGTGTGATGGAAGGAGTTTACAACCTCCATGCTGCAAGAAATTGGTTAACCTGGAAAATGATTCCAGAGCATAGGGAAAGGGAATCAGCTGCAGAGGATGACAAGGCTGCCAGGAGAACAGCAAGAACAACTCAGAGCATAATATTACCTAGAGGGAGGCATTTGTAAGTTAGTGCTGACAGGAATTTGGAGATGTGGGAAACCAAGACGTGAATTACCGGTGCTTCTTATCAGCTGTCACTAACAGTGACTAATTTATAGGTGCACCTCATTTGTGATACAGATTTCCTCAGGTTGCTTGTAAAAACTCTGAAGAGAGATGTCCCCTTTACATTTGTTTGCTCCCTTGGATTATAAAGTCCCTACAACAGAAAGGGCGTGATGGAACTGGTGTACTTCAGTGTCCCACTGTATAGATGGCTGTATTAGTGGAAGCTGCTTCTAATTCTGTCTTTGAAAGGATTAGTTTTCAGTTTGAGACTGCTGAAGGAGTGGATATGCATTTAATTTAGCCATTCCTACTACTGAAGCCACAAGTCCTATTGCTGGGTCGGACCAAACCATCTCCACCTGCAAATATGAGTAAGCCTCCTTCAAATCTGATTGTGGAAGACTAATTCTAATGACTTAAACATCTAAGTAAATAAAGATAGATTTGCATGTGTTGCAAAAATTAAGCTATATTAACCTTATAAACAATGAAGGCATATTAAGTAATCCACCTTTAACAAAATGCTTAAGAATGCAATGTAGTTACGATTAAATTCCAAGTATGTACATTATTATTACGTTATCACATATTACATCCAAGTACATACAGAGAGTGCCTCTTACTTCTCTGTTGAGCTCAATCCTACAGATAAGAGAGGTAAAGCAGGCTCTGCAGAACCACAGAAGTTGGTTTGAGCCACTTCCCCAGTTATTTGCTAGGAGAAATGCACTAAAGAGACTTCGGTTTTATCTGATGCAAGACCAGAACAGTTTTCTTAGTTTAGGGACACAGACCAACTGCATGCTATTCCTTTGTTCAGGGCAGATTACAAAGTGATAATCCAGTCCTAATTTTGCTTTTCCCATCATTAAATAAACTAAGGCTTAACAAAATACAAAAGCTATATTTAGTCTAATTATAAAACCTTAATTATAGATGGATACCTTTAGGTTATGCAGTTAAAACGTTGCAAACCTTCATAAAACACACTTTGAACAGTTAGGACCTAGTTTGTGTTCACATTCAGATACTGATGGAAGCTGAATTGCAATGGTGCAGTTATATCTTTCATGTTTTAGAAGAGAATGATCTGGTAGCGTATTTCAGTTTAAATCAACTATTGAATAGCAAAAGTTCATTATTTGTCTACTGCTTTTTAAACATCAAAGGACTCCTGATACGTGTTGTAAATAGTCTGATTGTTACCATTGGCCTATCATAGAGAGGCATTATTCAAATCCTGTTTTTGGTGAAGTCATCTGTTGAAATTCATAAACAATACGCTGTTAATTTCTTGTATAGAAATAAAGACAGCTGGTAACACCCAACAGTAACTTGGTGGCATTCAGCACAGTGGAAATGAGCTTGAAAATGGAGGCCTTCCCAATGCCTGTGACACGCTTCTGCCAAAGATTGCCATCTCTACTGCAGGGACAGTTGAACTGTGTGCAAAAATGCTTGCAAATCACCATGCTCTATACTATAAAAAGAAACGGTCCTGATTTTATACTGGAGCACTTTAGAAATGGCTGGATGGATTATTCAGGTTTCCCTGTTGTGGGATGTTAAGAGCAATCAGACAGACAGGTAGCTGAGGGCCACCATTGGTTGAGTCTGCTTATGTCTGTGAGTTACCTTCTCCATATACTAGGGGGGCAAATGCTGAAGATTAAAGGAAAGTAGAAATATTTATCATGGCAACTGGCAATCACTTGTCTGCAGCAAAGCACAATAGGTACCCAAAAGTTTGGTTGCATGTTGAATATTGCCTCCGAGATTTTAAAAGGCCAGACAACTGGCAAACCTATCAGACAGATGTGAGTTATGGAAACATTGTGATGGAATTCATTTAATGTTGGATACATTTTTATCCCTGTAAAGATCGTGACATGGCCAATGTTCTTGTGCAAATCCTGTGTTTGTCGTTTGTGTTGGAAGGAGTGGAAGACTTCTGCCAAATTATTCAGTTGTTGGTCAAAAACTGGAAGAAATACCAGAATATGTTCCCCTAATCTTTATGAATTACATAATTTCAGGTATCATGTTGCCAGCATTTTAGATAGTGCTAATGTATCTGAATAACTGGTATGATCCAGAAATTAACTTAATTGCAAATCTGATAAGTTACTATGAAGTTACAACTACCTTTGTACTCTGTAGTTTCTCAGCTGATGCCTGTGGCAAGTGATCTCTGATTTCAAATTCTTAGAATTTGAGAATGTGGCTCAGAAATCTCCAGTGTAGTAGAGAATAGTCAACTGCATCGATAATGTGTTTGAGGTGAAATCTTAGCTCTGCTGAGGCCAATGCAAGTTTGCAACTACTGATTAATAATAATAACATACAACCGAACGAGGGGCGTTGCATTGGGTTTTGTTTGTTTTTATTTTGTGTTTGTGTGTGCGTGCATTTGTGCCTTTTTAGTTTCTTTTGCCCTAAACCAAATTAGCTTTCAATGTGTTATCAGTTCTGGGAAGCAATGAAATCTCATTCTTCTCTGTATGGGATTTCCTGTTATTGCATGAATAAAAAACAAAGACAACACTCTCTGTATCTTGGAACCTTCAGTAAGGGAACTGAGGCCAGGGAGAGTACCTGCTCCTTTCAGGAGATTGTGGTATGGTTATGAGGCTGGGAGGCTGGTTTGAGTTCACATGCTATCTGAGACATCAATTATAAAATTGAGCCACTGCAGGTCATGTCATTGTTGCTAGGCACTAGACAGCCACACTTTTTGGTGCTGGGCCATTGTGCAGAGACTGCCTTGGGAGATATCCCAAGGATACCCACTGAGCATGAAAGGAGCACTCAGCCAAGAAAAGCAGGAAAAAAAAATGTTCTTCTGAAGTGGGGGCAGGGATGCTGTTTGTTTTCAGTCTTTATTTCATAGGAGCCCAAGAAAGGGAACCAAAAAATGAAAAAAACGGGAGGACTGAACCTGGGAGAAGGGGAGTAAAAGTATCTTTTTACATCAAGAGCTGCCAGAGCAGACCACTGTTTAAACCTTGGAACTTCATCATTCTTGGTCCAGCTGGCAGTCCGTTAGAAGAGTCCTCCTGAGTCCTGGGTATCCTGGCAAGTTTGGAGAAATGCAGGTTTTCCCATTTCCACTATTGCAAGAGTAACAATTTGCTTGCCAGAAACACTGACTAGGGGAAAGCTGCATATCTGCCACTAGAGTAAGGACAGAGTTGAGCTGCTGCTTCAGGGACCCAGAGGGAAGTAACTGGACTTCTGTGAGGCCAAGAAGTGTCTGTCAATGTAGGCGCTGAAGACAGTTTGCTGACTGCATTATGTTTGTATTAAGATTCTCTCAAAGTGCAGTATTAGTCAAAGTCTCTGCTGTAATATACAAGTTAGTTTTCCAAAGGTTAACTGCTGTCTGCCAAAATAAATTGGTTTCTGCCTCATCATTTCCCGCAGACCTTTCAAAAGCAGGACATAAGCATGTCACCCAGAGCCACAGAAAGGGGGTGGTTTGTCTTGCCTGGCAGCCCTTGAAAACCAACATCTTCCCTGATACTTTTTTGCCTCTTTTTGAAAACATGTCACTGAAAGGTGCTTGCAGCCATAGACATTGCTCTTCACTGCTTCAGCAAAAATGTCCATCCTGGCAAAATAAAGTAAGACAAACTGTGATGCTGCCTGAAGAAAACACTATCGGTCATGGACTTTTTCCAATGGCCATTTATGAGGGGAGCAGGGATTACAACCCTTAAGGGTGAAGGGAAGGCTTTGCCTCTTCCTTGCCTTAGTTGATCTTCATCTCAGTGCTAAAATGTGCCTTGATATTCCAATGAGACCAGGACGTCCTTCTCTGTATTATCTGTATTCTTTTCCGTGCTTTCTAGTAACCAAAAAGACAGGTGAGGGATCCATCAAATTGCACATAAAGAACAAAAGAGAATCACAGGGCAGAAAAGGCACTTTTCTGGAGAAAAATAGAAGATCATGGGAGATAAACTGTGCTCAATTTGTTAATTGTGTTGAATTCAGCAAGGTAAACCATAAGCCTATAACTTTTAAAAGTTACATTCTCTATTGTAAAATATAACAGTCTATATGAGCTGTTACCTTTCTCTTACCACTTTGCCTTTCAAGGGATTTTGGTTTTAAAGCCTTTTGTCCAGGTGAAGGCATATCTGCATGAAATGACTAACCTATATAATCATGCATATATACACATCTTTTTAGAATTGTATATAGAGGGGAGATAACTAAAATAATAGAAATAAATAGTCCTGGAATGTTAGGTATTTTTTGTTTCCTTGAAAATTATTTACAGATTTATGAAAGAAAACATGACTTCACAAAGGCTACAGATTCCTACAGGAGGTCATACAGAAAAAGATTCCTACTTGATGCACTTCTCACTTCCTTTACCTTCCAACCGGCTTTTTCCAAACCTGAACACTAACACCTAAACACTGGCATACACATGCAGATTTCATTTAGAGTTTTCAAAGGTCTATTCTGAGCAAATATGTGCTTTGGAAATCCATTTAGCAACATGGACACTTTTCTTAGACAGTAAGGCAATGAAAATGGACATTTTTGCCTCTAGCTGAATATTCCACAGAATTAAGGAGAGGACCATTCCTAAATAAGATTAGTATTGAGTATCTTGATATTCTGTGATTCTATATATTTTATAAGTTCTTAGATACGTTTAATTTATTCTTGTACTAAAGAGTATCTTTAACTAGATATATCACCTCCTAAATACTTCGTAGATCTTCTGGATACAGAACATGACCAGTGTGTGCTATTTGAACTTCTTTTTCTGAATCACTTTTATTGCACAAGGAACCCGTGCCACTGTTCTGTACAAATGAATACAGCACACTGTATTCACCTGCAGACTAATGTTTTCTTGCCTATGAACTGACTTCTACCATACATTCTCTAATCTGTGCTATGTCTAGCCTGTCTCATTCTTCTTAACTACCTCATTTCCACTCTTCAAGTTTTTGACCTCGTGTAGCTCTTTTTGTTTCAGATGTCTACATCTTTGCAGTTAGAGTCTGAACCCTGACTGTTTTTTATCCAGACGGTCCCAGTTCTCCTACCACACCCCAGCTGTCAGCGCAGACATAGGCAACCACTCCCCATGGCAGCATAGCAGAATGGGCATGAACCACATAGAACTGCTTGGCTCAGTTACCAGTGATTGCTCCTTGGAGGACATGACATAATCCATAAAGGTGTAGCCTGTTTGCATGCTCTTGTCTCCCAGTCTCCCCATAGTATCCTTGTTTTCTCTTCTTGTATAATGTCACTACTGGTAATCATTTAATTGCCCAGGGAGTCCTACTACCTTACAAAATGAGAGTCACATACATAGGAAGTACAGGGAAAAAAAAAACACCACAATCTGTCATCAAGCCCAGGAAGATAAAGGTGTTTCTAAAAGAGAGAAATTTTACTTACCTAATCAGGGAGAGAGATGTCCCCACATGCTCATGGACTATGCTATCATACAGGTTCAGCTTTGTAATTCTGTAATTACTTGGAGATATTTAGTCAAGTACAGCTGTATTGCATACCAAGATTGCCCATTTATGGGTTACTGTGTAGCCAAATTCTTCATAGGTGGCAGCAAGGCAAGAAAGTAATTGTAATTCAGCATTTGGAAAGTTGGCATACACTTGTATGTCAGCTTCCATTTTTAGCTAAATGCTGTTTCAAAAATCTTAGATGTTAGACAAGGATGAAAATAACTTTGATATTGGAGGAGCTTTTCAGACAGGAGTCATCAGAAACCAAACTCCTACTCTATCTCTGCACAATATAGACAGTATTTAAATATTCCAGGCATTTTCACAGTGGTTTGAGTTGGAGGAAATCTGTATAGAACACAGACCATAATCTTTCTAATGGCATTTTAAATTTGTTGAACACATTGACAGTTAGACAGACAATATTACAGGAAAGGGGTTATGTCAGAATAACCTAGACACATGCAGGAAAACCATTACCTTCTCAAGGCATTCTGCGTGGAATAATATTTTTGAGACCTACAGAAAGGAGTGGACCATATCACAAAAGTAAACTTAGGAAGGAACACGTGGTCTAATGAGCACTACAAAAGAGCAGAGGTGTTGATACTCCCCACTTTGCTGCTACAGAAAAAGAAGCCTAAAAGGCTGAATGCTGTTTAAGTGGAAAAGTTGACAGCATGTGTCTGGGAAAGTAATTGCCTTCTGCCTCAGGATAGCACTGTCAGGCAGTACCACCTCAGAGTACCAGTATGTGGGCTTTTGGGCTGTGTGGGAAATGCTGCGGTTCCAAAGTGCAGTATCACTTTCAGACTGGGAAGTAGCAGCTGTGAGGGAGATAACTGAGCACAGTTATTACCAGACTGTGCTGAACAGATTAAAACAGCAGGCTCTAAAGCTGTGCCATGGCCTAAAAACTGTATTTTGGTATGGTTCTATCCCAGCTATTTGAGGGACAAGAGCACTCTAATCAGCCATTTAATCCATTTACTTCTCTCTCACGTCTGTGACACCAAATGAAGTCCCAAGGAATTCAGAGCAAAACACTGAATGTGTCACAGTAAGCAAAAATATTTTTCTCATCTTCCTCTGGATTCCTAGGCTGTGAGCTAAATCGTGTTTGCTTTCCTTTGCCATCCACTTCTACCAGATAAACAAAGCAACCACTCATCTGTTGCAGTGTGTATGAGGAACCTGTAATCACCATGCTGACAGTAGTTGGTATTTGCTCTGGTCACCTTTACAGTCATGCTAATTAAAACTGACTTTCCTACTCACATATTGAAAGAAACACAGTATCTGGAGGCAAGATCATGTTGTCAAGCATCCCAGGAAAGCTTTAATAAATCCCTGTGCACCAGTGTCTGCCTCCCTGAGAGCTGGCAACAGTCGGTTCCACGCTCCAGGGAAACAGTTTGTCATATTCTCTGGGCTCATGTCCTCTCAATGTGCATCAACAATTCCATTAGGAGAAAAAGGAAGGTTTATCAGGCTAGAGAGCCAACTAGCACACATTGATTGGGCATGCGTGTGACAGCCAAAGGTATTTACTTTTTTTTTTTCTGAACAGTTTGCTTTCCTCTAGTGCTTCACTTGAGCACTTTTCATTAATGTGCATAACAACCCCAGAAAGGCTTAAAATAGAAAATACTGAAATAGGAGGAAGAACTATGGAATACAGATTGCAATTTCTCAGGTGTGGGATTTAGTCAGGACACTGGAATCCTTACAGGATACATAACAAGCTCGATAATTATGACATGGTTTAATGTTGTCTTGAAGTATCTCCAGCATCCTTTTGCCATGCAATTCAAGTTGGTTCCTTATGAAATCAGCAGAAATTGCCCACACTTCTGAAACATTAGCACACTGCCCACTGTGCCAGTTCAGCTGGGTATTGTCCATCCAGTCACTCACTGGCTACTGACATTTGATAAGATGAGATTGGAGTCAGAGACTTCAGAACAATAGAATGACTTTGTCTAGTAACCTCTGTCTGCTCAACAAAAACTTCCTTGAAGACTTCAAAGTAATTGAAATCTAGCATAATGGTTCTAAGAGGACGGCTTGCAGTTTCATAAGATATTAAATGTTTTTACTTACAAAAACTTGAAATCTATGCCAGGAAAACTAAAATAAAGAAGCTCAAAATTAGATTAAATAGATACCAGTGAATTTTCCAAGGCTCTTTCATCTTTCATTTTCTAACTTGTTAATACAAATGCTTCTGCAAGAAGGAGGTCAGTACCAAGAAGAAAATTGCAGTGTTTGTGACTTGCTCAGCTTTAATTCATGCTATGTTATTTAACTGTTGTTTATAAACCACTGATAAAACTAAAGACATACTTGCCTCAACATCTTCCTTAAGATTTTATAACTGAATATTCAGGTTCTGATGTAAGTGAGAATCACAAAAATTGTAGGTTCTAAATGACTACAAGAACTACAAGATGTCTTGATTAACCCAAATCTACCAGCATGAATGTTAGCTTTTTCACTGTTCTCTAATGTAGGACAGTACAAAAAAAATAGGCATAGTATATTGGTGTAAGATGTTCTCATAATTTGGTGGACATTGCATTTCTCTTTTTTCTTCTGTCCTGCATGGCACTGCTGTCTACCATACCATTTAGTAGTTACATAATTGTTCCCTCTCAGGCATACAAACAATGAGGTCAACTTGAGTCATGTCAAATAACAAGAGCAAATACCACATATGAAACCATTTAAGATAACAAGTCATGTGATCAAATATATTACCTCTTGCCTGAATTTTCTGGATCATACTGGAAGTGTGTTAGAATACACAAAAGCTACAGAGCTTACCAGCTGACTGTTTTGCCTACAATAAGCCACTGATGAGCAGTTTATTGCAAAGTATTTAA
This sequence comes from Cygnus olor, assembly GCF_009769625.2. Taxonomy (NCBI): domain Eukaryota; kingdom Metazoa; phylum Chordata; class Aves; order Anseriformes; family Anatidae; genus Cygnus; species Cygnus olor. The sequence goes on along the minus strand of NC_049173.1, from coordinate 64,381,211 downwards.
TACAGACAAGCTAGAACTGAAAGCTACCTTCCTCTAAATCATTATGCTTCTTCTTTAAAATGACCTTTTCAAGGCAAAAACCTATGTTTTCCTGCAGGAAAAAAAATATGTCAGGGATGAAGGTTTAATTTTATTTTAGTTGTTTTAATAACATTCAGCTATGTTACATTTTAAAGCTGCCTAATTATCAGATGTAACATCTGGGATACAGTTCCTATCAGACTGTGTTTTATCCAAACTGGGCACGGATACAAGAAAGTGTTATTTGTGTTTATTAACTGGAACATAAAGAGAAAGGTCAACACTTTCCCTATTCATCCTTCATCAACACAGATGCTGGTGTAAAAAAGGAGGGTAAAAGTAAAACTCCTTAATCAACAAAAAACTTGTGACTACAGAAATATGCAAGACGCATGAAAGCAAAGAATAAATTCTTATCCAAGCATTTTTTTCTGTTATTGAATATCACTCAGTTCTATTATACTCTTAGATCATATACTCTTAGATCATTATACTCTTACATCATGGGCCTCTGCTGTTCTTAGCTGATGTCAGACGAAGTGGTTTCTCTCTTGCTACAGTGGTTGACAAGAAGACAAGCATTAAAACAGTCTTCTTAAATAAGCAACAACTAAGAGAAAGAAGAACGTGATTAAAATAGTTCCCATCAATACATTTTATTCCACTCTGCAGCACCCTTGAAGCAGTTGGAGTGGCTAGTTGCTTCCATGACCTTCCCAGCTATGTTCATAGTAGTTACAACTACTGGCCCATGAACACAAGTTGTTCTGCCTTGCATCCAGAGATTTTGTGAGTTTTTCTCTTGCTATCTACATTGCAAGGCCTCACAAAGTAGAGCTAACTATATTCTAATCTTACAATCCCAGAGTGATGCAAGCTGCTGCTAGAGGGTACACGGATGTATAGCTAGAACAATCCTGTCAGTATTTCTTAAGTATAGACATGTATTTTTCTATCAGTAAGTGCTCTCATTAGCCAGTTTTAGAGTCCTCTGCTAAAGCATCAGCACCATTCACATTCCCAGTATATCATGATAGGATGGCTTTTCTTACACAGAGGGAATTCTCAACACGAAAGCTTTATTCATAAGAACATAAAAAGTGTCTGATTGGGTCTGAGCAGTAGTCTATCTAAGCCAATGTGCTGTCCCCGCTGTCCTGAGGTGAAAGAAGAAGGTAGAGTTTAGGCACAGCATGTGAACCTGGCCTCTTCCTGGGGTTTGTTCTCCTCATGTTCTCCCAGCATCATTGGATTAAGGAGTTTAAATGGTACGCCCCTGCCTATGCCCTATAGTATCTGTCTTGATACTGTTATATATTTTCTCATTCCTTTCTGGACTTGCTGATGCCATCTACCTCCACAACCTCACGGGACAAGAAATTCACCAGCTTCTGTGTTAAAAAAAAAAAAAAAAAAATTTCTTGTACAAGTTTTAAACCATTTCCCTACTGGTTTCAGTGAGTGCCCTGCCCTTAGTTCTAGTATTGCAGGATTTGGTGAATGACACTTCTACATTCACCTTATCCACCATCTTAATGAGCTTGTACCATTTGTACCTGTGATCATCACGCTCCTCAGCCTTTGTCTCTCCACATTGAAGAGTTCTGGCCTTTTTAGTCTCTCCTCAGAAAACAGCCACTCCATCCCTTTGATCATTTTTATTGCTCTTCTCTGTGCCTTCTGTAAATCCACTACATCCTTCCTGAGATGTAGAGGTCAGAACTGTGTACCAGACACAGGCTGGCTGAGGTTTTGTGTAGTTCCAGACTGACCCACACATTCTCAGTAACCTTCCTGATGATGTCCAACACACTGACTTCTGGCTGCTGCTATACACAGCTAGACGATCATTTTTCCCTCCTCAGCATTTCTGCTTTGGCCTACAGCACCTCCCCTCTTCTTAAAAGGATCAAGGATTTCCAGTCCCTTTCTCCATCATAGATCTAGGTTGTTTGTTGTTTGTTTTGTTGTTTGTTTGTTTGTTTGTTTCCTCCAGCCATACTTACTTTTTATATAAGATAGCTGACAGAGTTAAAATCCAGGCTAATTCAGTAACTTGACTTTACTCTGAGGGTGGTGAGGCCCTGGAACAAGTTGCCCACAGAAGCGGTGGATGCCTCATCCTTGAAGGTGTTCAAGACCAGGCTGGATGGGGCTTTGTGCAACCTGGTCTGGTGGAAGGTGTCCCTGCCCATGGCAGGGGGGGTTGGAATTACATGATCTTTAAGGTCCCTTCCAACCCAAAGTATTCTATGATTCTACGACTGGTGGCTTCAAACTTCTGTGTTTTAAACCAAAGAGCAGAACTGAATCCAAAGTGAAAGCCAAAACTGGATCTGGAACAAAATTTGAAATATCTCTTCAAAGACCTTTTCAAACATATATAAGTATAGAGCTACTGTTTCAAAATAGTAATTTGACTACGAACTTAATCTTCTAGCAGAGACCTGTTCAGTACAGGGACTGTTTAGATTAGTTTTTGCATAATTCTTTTTTTCAAGACTGCTGCAAGGTTGCCCCAGCAGCTCTGTGTGCTCTTCAGATTCTTGCTGGGCTTCATTACACAGAGGTTTACCCCCACTACTTTTCATAAACAGCCTTTAATGGAAAAGGGCTGGCAGTAGCTTTGATTCCTCTTCTTCTATATTTGTCAGTTGTGTGTTTAGTGCTAATGATGTCCCCTGTACATGACAGTTGGCCCAAGTTTCTCAAGCCTTTTTCCTTCAGTCCTACAGTGCCTTACTAGTTAGGTGTGTTTACATGTATGTGTTTCTGTGTTCCCATGATTTATATGTGCATGTGCATTAATTTATTGGGTAGTGGTGGTTCATTAGTCCTGTCTTCCACTCCTCTGCCAGAACTGTTGGTAACTGCAGTGCTTTACCTTATTTGTAGCCCTACAAATTTAGGCAGAGGGAAGCTGTTTTTCTGGCTTGGGAACATGACTGATACCTGTCTGAAAGCAAGGAAATAAAGATGTAGATACCCCTACCACTTCCATACAACATTTCCATTTTCACATTTGTAACCATTCATAGCAGAGCATATAACATGTAAACTGGATGGGCTAAATGAATTAATTAGTGTATCACTGTATATCCAGTATAAAGCAAATTTAACCAGCATTGAATCCAAAACAGAAGTAAATCAAAAATATGCTGCTTCAACCACCTCTTTTAAACACATGGAAGGGCTGAATGTTGTCCATAGGCATCACATTGTATATAACTTATGAAGAAATTCTACAGTCAGAGAGATGAGACGTATTTTGTTGGAAGGTCCTTTCTCCAATGCCTGTTTTTGTATTCAGCAGTATTAATAATAATTTTAAAAGTTCACGTAAGCCCAGAGATCTTTACGATCTTTTATAAGATCTATTTTCTTTATCTTCATTAGGTAGAATTAGAAGAAACCTTTTATACTAGATATACTACTTCCTTCTGCAAGTGTTGGATTATCTGTTATAATTAATACATTTTGCAGTGGGTTATTTATTAAAATAAGAATACTTGTATTGTACTAAGTATATATAGCATAATTATATCAGAGTTAATATGACTGTGATTTCAATCCAAAGTTCGTATCTAACTACCACTGAGGGGCTGCATTGTTTATGACTTAGATAAATGGCAGGCCAGTCTGATTCATCATACACTGTTCTAATTCCTGCCTTTTAAAAATCTTTCTGTCTAGAAATGAAGAGCATGTGCACATCTCTCCATTCATGAATGCTCCTGAATAGGCAATGCTGCTCTTTCTAGCTTCAGCCTTCTTTACTCATCAGCGAATAGGTAATTCCTGTAACACTCGAAGAGCCAGTGTTCTCCTTTGATCCCTTCATGTCACACCTTGAAAACATTCTTTTCTCCAAAAATGCTGCTGTGGTCACGGCTATCTTGGTAGCCTACAGCAAAAGTGGTGTTGGGATAGAGGAGACATCTAGGCATCCAATGGGTAAAGTGTAAACCCTGAGCTTGCTAAGAATAACAGCAAGAACAGAATAGTTTCCTTTTTCCATCTCCTCAGAATATGTAAAGGTATTATGCTGTTCTTGCTTTTTCTGAGTAAAGCTGAGGAGGTATTAAAAATTTGAGCCTAGGACTTACTCAGCATACTGAGTAACCAGCCCAGGCCAGATAAAAAATCTGTGTAAACGCAGGCCTCCCTGCTGGCAGCAGCACTGTGCCACTTTGACATCCAGCAATAATTTTAAATGAGAGTGATTTATTTTTCTTTAGAAGACAGCAGATGGCAGCAAAGTTGTACAGATGTGCCAGACTAGTAGAAGGAGAAAAATATCTTGGTACACAAACTCTAACAACATTCCATGGAAAAAACGTATCATTTGTTTCTGTCTGTCTTGCAGTGTGGTTAACACAATAAATCAGGTTTAATGGCCCTTGTGCACTTGCAATATGAAGGTTTTTTTCCTCCATTATCAGGAGTTAATGAAATCAGACTGGGGCAAGTTTATGTGAGTAATCACTCAACAAATCATCTTTGTCATTGCAGGACTCACTTCTTTGTGCAAATCTTTTTATACCCTTCATTAAATAGTTACCAATTACCTTGTCTGTGTGTGTGCCCTGACTGACGCAGCAGCTCTGACTGCCAGTTTCTGCTGTAAACTATGTACACCACTCATTGTCTCATTTGAATTGGTTGTCTGGATATGGCCTTTCGTGAGGTTTCAGAATAGGTGATGAGATTTAAAAAAAATAGAGAGAAGAGAGAGGGGAGGAAGGAAGTGCTGCTATATAAAGTCATAGTGTTTGAAATACTCCAAAATCCTACTTCATTAATGGCATCTGGGTTTTGGACAAGAACACTGGAAGTTTCTGGTATTCAGTGCCCCCTCATGAACACATTTAGCACCTCACTTCATACATGTATGTTTGCTGAAGCTGTCATTGCCAGCAGTACCACATCCACTTAAGAGGAGCAGCAATGATCATACATTGCTGAACTCATTTCAGAAATGAACAGTCTGGGTTTGTTACCTCTTTTTGACACAGTTCCTGTCCCTTACTTTTAATTTTTAGCAGTTTCATCAGTCTTCAAAAACAGAACTCATGAATAAATGAAGTACAAAGCGTAACTTACAATACAATTTTTCAGTGTAGAAATAGCCATGGGTTTGAAAGAATGCTATGGCTTAGGCGTTTTTCCTGCTGAAGTCACTAGAGGTTTTGTTTCGATTAGATGGGATCCGTCTCAGGCCTGGGATTTGGTGCTGAGATTCCTATCTTGCTCACCAGTACATCACCAACAGAACGTCTGATGTCTGCAGGCAGTAAGGAGACTAATGATATATGCCAGTTGCATATTTGTCTTGTTGTTTATCAATAAAGGGCCAGACTATGAATTTGTTCCTTATGCAGAATGGGATGCAGAGCTTCACAGCCCCAGGAAAAAAAAAAAAAAAGAAAAAAGAAAAAAAAAAAAGACTTAGAAAAAGGGACTTAGAAACCCATCATTTTTTCCTTGGGTCTAAAGAGAACAAATACACTTTACAAGGTGCAGCTGTCTTCTTCCAGTGTGCAGACTCAGATCTGCTCCTGAGTCCTTCTGTGCAGATGGGGAAGTGCAGTGGCCTCTGAGGGCTTACTGCTTTCTAGCAGAGAGCCACAGTAGAGTCAGGTCATGTAAGGGGAAATGAGGAACCCCCACCCCCTTTACTGCTCTCCTGTAACAGCAGTGAGATGGATTACATGGTGGCCTTTCAGTTTTTGAGTGTGTGGGTTTCATGATAACTCCTGTGACAGCAACCAGCTATTAAAAGGACAATAATCATGTTCATTTGATGAACTGCTTAGTTTGCTCCTGAACTAACAGATAAGAAAGATCCCTTATGTTTGTTATCCTGTTTCTGCCAGTACTACTGGACATCAGAGATTAAGACCCAGACGTTTGTTTGTTATTACACTATGTTAGGAAAGCATGAAAATAATATTAACAGTTTTATAATTACTGGAATAGCTACATTGAATTTGCAAACTGACATCTGGAAAGTGATAGTGAACTGGAAGTGCTGGAGGAATATTTATTGTGCAAACATATTTTGATAGTCAGTATTTATTACAAAATTTTTGACTTCAGCTGGGTTGGACTGGTCTTGCCTAATTTTGGAAAAAAAAACAGGCTTTTGTAAGCGGATGGAAGATGAGGAGGTGTAGTTACATCTTTGATAAAAGTTATCACATAATCAAACTTAATCAAAAGTTTTCATTTGGACTCCTCATTGCTGTTGTTGTTGCTGGGAATTTGGAAAGCAAAAAACTCCAGTCTTATCAAGCCATGGATTCTAGTTTTAATGGAACCATTTGTTTTTCATTTGGAGACATAACACTTATCAAGCGCCTTGACTAGTGTGTTGTAAAAATGGTTTTACATAGCAATGTTCTTTACCTCATGAACAAATTATGCTTCCTCTCCTCATGAAGGATATATGGCCCTGTTCCAAAGAATTAAGTATTTGAAAATTAAAACAATTTCCAAGTTGACACAAATTATTTGGTGAAAAAAGTGTTCTTTAAGAAATATTTGGATAATAAAAGCAAACCCTTGTGAATGCAATAAACAAATTTTAGTTAGGAGTAATTGGATTTAGTTATTGGTAGTACTCAGTCATGTTGGAATTTTTTCTCCTGATGCCTGTGTGCTCTCCACTACTTAAGTATGATGTGAGATAATATAAAACGGTGTATTGACGGCACAAGGAAAATATTTGGATGGCTGTCTGGAGTTGCCATTATTGGCTTTAATTATGACTTGCTGTCCTTTGGGTACTAAATGAGCCAGAAAAGGCTTCATATGTGCCAAAGTGTTCATTAGTATTCCCCTTTCTGTCATTGTATTTGAAGAAAAAGTCTATATCTGGCACCTGACTGCAATTCTTACTAGCGTGGACCAAGATGCTTTGCAGATTTTGATAATCATCTGAAAGTACACCAGTATCTCTACTTTTTGGATACAGTAGAAGTCGTTCCTAGGTAACAGTGGCAGAACTCTTCGATGGCTTTCTGATGTATTCGGAAAACAAACGTCTTTTCCAGTCCTCCCCACGACATGGTTGCTTGAAGTAAATTTTGTGGTACCTTCTGGAGAAAGAAATATGATTACTTGGTTCCGTCCTCCAGGTTAGGGGATCTACACTAGGATTTATGGGAAAATGCTTGCATATCAGCATTTTAGGCCTCTTGCCACCATTCCATATAGAATAAATAATGGAGCCACAAAAGTCTTTCTGAGATAAAAATAGCCTTTGCAATCAATTTTGGTAATAAAAATTGTCTATAGCAAAGTCCTTTTTGTTTGCCATGGGATGTCTCTAGGGTAGGCACAGAGCAAAATAGTACTTCATAAAGAATATTCTGTGAACATTCCTGACACTTCACCATGGAGGCTCTGCTGAGAATGGTGACCGCTCCTTTGGCATTTGTTCTTGGATAGACTGATGCACAAGGATGAATTTCTGCTTCAATACGTATTCACCATTGCAAAACTTTTTTTTTAATTATTATTATTTTTAATTCAGAATCTTGTTTGAACTGAGCTTATAGTCATGTTTCAAGCAGCCTTTGAAATGGTGGCTTACAAGGCACAAGGCTGTTTTTAGAACCTGATACTTTAACTAAGGTATAGTGTAAACAGATGCTACTGATTTTGGAGGCATTTGATGCCATCTTCCACTTCTCATCTGTCACATTAGAGCATAGGCTGGCCTTGACCTAAGCACCCCACTCTTCTTCAATTTGTAGGACTTTATGAGGAAGCTTGCTCTCATGGGCTGACAGTCTGTGAGCACTGGGAGTCAGCTGCTCATTTTCATCCCTGAAGGTCAAAGGGCTGCATCTTATTCCTGTGTTTTTTCCTGGTTTCACAGGCTTGTTCTCGCTGAGACCCCAGTGGGGGTCAAAACACTAACACTCCTCAGAGATTTTAAGCAAGTTCACATATGAATTTCAACTACTGTTTGAAAGTTCATGCCCAGCATTTTGCTTTCTGGGATGTTCATAGTGAAAAGATGCATTAACCAAAGTTCTTCAGTAATGTCCCCTGCACGGAAGAAAGAACTCTCACAGAAGGAAGAACTCTCACCTGGACAGATCTCATCTGGGGCAGGTGCAGAAATGGACGAGGAAGGAGAATGCTGTCTCTGTTTATTTTAGCCCTTAGGGAACAGCTCCCCAAGACTATCCTAACAATCCTAAGGATGCGGCCTTAGCCATGCCACAGGAAGGAGTCCCTGCTTGCTCTGTCATTCTCCCCCAGCCTATCTAACCTATGGGTTAGATAAAATACTCAGTTGCTCTTTTTCCAGGGAGTTTACTTTTCAGCTTCATTCCTCCTGCCATTCAAAACACATGCTGTCTTCCAGACACGGGGCTACCCACTGCTTTCTGGTGTATCTGGTCCAGCGGTGCTGGTCTTTACACTTTAGAAGTCATTATGGTTTTCAAGATTTGTGGGGGTGGGGGAATCTTTTCTTTAGTTCCTGTTTATTGCAACTGTGAAGTTTTGCTTCTCCGTACAACCACGGCAGGTGGTGCTCTTGAACCTTCCAAATGGGAATTGCACTTAGGGAGCTCCAGTAAGGTCAGAATTCCCGATTTTAACCCTCTGTGGTTAGGCCAAGGATATTTCAGCTTTGAGTGAAATGATCTTTATCAGGGAAAGGGAAAGGAGGGAAGAAAAGGTATTTTAAGTGGGCATTGTTTTTTGGCAGTAAATGAAGAAAAGATTAATACAAACAAAGGTAGCTGGTTGGTATATACATACTTAACCACTCTATAGTCCAGTATGTCCCAAGTTTAGATGATAAAGGTGCTAGCTTTGTAACCCATAAATAAAATACTGTAGCTATTAAAGTGTAGGGCTCTATGGAAGTCATTCCAGCTGTGCTATGTACTTGGGTAGCTTCGGTGCTTTCACCTACATATTGTAATTTCCCACTGCAAGCTCCCCAAAACTAATAAGTAGCAACTAGCCTAATTTGAAGAACTTTAAATGATTTCAGAATAGCCTCTTGCTTGTGTCTCAGCTGGCAGCTATAGTCTACATTGAAGATTGTGTGACTGCCATCATCCCTTGTCAACTAGAAGGTGGTATTTGGAAGTCTGATACATTTCAGTCCATACTTCTCTAGGTCTTTACGTTTTTACCCATCCTATGTTGGCACCCTAGAAAATCTGGACCAGCAAGGCCATCAGCAGCAGAGACACAAATTCTCTTTCAGCTGGTAACAAACAGATGGTGATTAAAACTGGCAACTGGCGACATATATGCCTTTAAAAACAAAACAAAGCAAAACAATGAAAAATAGAATATTTCAAACGGAAAACCCACCTCTCAGGATTCCTAGTTTGAAAAAGTTTAGGAAAGTAGCTTAAAAATAAGCACTCTGAGCAGAATTTCAAAACTTTGGGAAGAAAAATGATTACGAGTATATGCCAGTTACCTAGTTGACTGAATTCCTACCCAAGCTTTTTTGCAGCAATTTTCCTGGCAGTGTACCATTGCTCGTTCTTTTGATTATTTCTTGGAAATAATGTTTTCCTTCGGCACTTAGGTAAAAAAAAATAATAAAAAATACACCCACTTAATTTCTTCTAGCAGCATTTAGTGCTTCTGTTCCCTTACCCTCTTCTGTTTATGTCCACTGTCTTCAGAGACATATGCCTTAGGGGAAATGGTACGTTTGATCCAAAATGTTACTCAAATACACTTGTTTAGTTTTTTAGGGATTTGTTTTGTTGAAGGATGAAGAGTCGACACCAATAGATGGTGCTGTTGGTGCATTAATAAGGTTCAGTTTCACATTTGTTTTCTGGTCTGTGGCTGGAATTTTTTAAAAAAAAAAAAAAAAAGAACAAAACAACAAAATCCCTAATGCTAAGCTTTTATCCAAGATGAAAAACACTGCCCACACTGAACCGGTCACCGTTTAACTTTAACCTGAACTGTGGCCCAGGAAATCCTTCAACATAAATAACCTTGGAAGCTGCTATGACCATTTTTGGAACATGCTCCCTCAATAAATCTGTTACTTTGTTGTGCAATGTTGAAGTGTGCAGTTGTTTCTCTGATTAATTAGGGCAAAAAATAAACTTGCACGATCAATCCAAGCTGTGACACGTTTCAGCCCTGGCTGGGACATGTGGGTAAAAGAGGCCTTAGAGCCTTCTCAACAGCTTTGCCCTGGGATTTTAACATGCACGCTTTTGAGTTTATTTTATTTGACTAGATAAGGCAACTGCTAACAAAGTCTGTATCTGCCACATTTCAGGCTGTCACAGCATTGCCATGCCAGGTAGGTAAGGGTAGGACTGCAGAAAGTAAGGGTTTGTTCATCTTCACCACCTGCCCCTACTAAAAATGACAGAAAAGCTTTACGTAATAGTGTTTACTTTATTTCACATATTACCCATGGAGAACAGCTGATACATTCTCTACATCTTCCACCAGTCTGGAATGCGAGATAAAAAAGGTATGGAAAAAGAGTTTAACAACGTTTGACATTCACGATATGAAAAATAGAGGGGATACAATGTTTTAAAATGCCCATATGCAATATATATATATAAACGTATAAAAATAAAATATATTTTCCAAAAAAGATACAAACAGGACATGACACAGGACAATCTTAAATATCGATACGTATCTCATGATCCACACACACCGCACCGCACATAATTAACAAAAACCACGTACAATTGCACTTTTCCTCTCTGTGACGTTCAAGTATATCGCAGTCCCCGCAGGGACTAGTGAGTGTCCGATTCCCTGCCGGGTGCAGACAGCGCAGAGGGTAGAGCAGGTGGGGGCGACCTGGCCTGCCCGGGGGCCGGCTGCGGGGCTCCCCCGAGCGCCCCTCCTCGGGGCGGCCGGAGCCGGGCAGCGCAGGGCGCAGCCTCCCGGCGACGAAGGCCCAGTCCCGGTCCCCGGCGGCGAGCACGGCGCGAGGGGCGGCCGCCTTCCAGCCCCAGGCGGCGGCGGCGGGGCCTCGCCCGGGGAGGGCGAGGAGACCGGGAGCGCCCCGGCGGGGCTCTCACAGCTCCCTCGGCGGCGGCACCACCGGCGGCGCGTCCCGCCGGTCCTCGCTGCCCCGCCGCCCCCGGCCCCGGGAGGGCGCGCCGGGGTCCCGCCCGAACGGACGCTCTCCGCGAGTCCTCCACGAGCTCCCGGAGTGTCCGTGCCTGAGTGCAGCCGGCCGAGGCGCTCACACCCCCAGCGCGGGTGCGCGGGGGAGCGCCCGCAGAGTCCGGGGGGAGCGCAGGGAGCGCCGCCTGCGGCCGTAGCCCTGGGGGCTGATCTTGCTGACGGGGGCGGCGCCGTCCTTATCCTTGTCGGTCAGCTGGTAGATCTGGTGGGCCAGCTTCTGCACCGTGCACGTCCCGAAGCGGCACCCCGTGCGGATGGCTTGGAAGTGGGGGAAGCTGTTAATGCTCTGGCGGTAGCGCTTGACGCGGATGTGAGCATCCTCCCGGCTGCTGCGAGGCAGGAAGAAAGAGCAGGAGTGAGAGCGGCGCGGTGGGGCCCGGAGGAGAGGGCAGGAGACCCGCCGTGCAGCCCCCCCGGCCCTGCCCTCCGCCGAGCGGCGGGAGAGGGGCGACCCGAGCGCGGGGCAGAGCTCGCTACCCACGGGAGGAGAGGCCCCGCCGTTTTGTGGCCGTTACTTTATCTAGGGATCCAGAGCTCAAGTTACTATTTATATTTGCCTTTCGCAGTGAAAGCGCTGCTATCTTCCGCCGGCTGAAGAGCGCGGGGAAAGGGAGGCGGCTCCCTGCAGGAGCTGTCTCCGGGGCTCGGGGATTTGCAGCAAGGACCCGAAACACCCGGAAACGAGGGGACCCGGAAACTTTCTGCTGGCTTGAGCAACTGTCCGAGCCCGGAGGGTTCGAGCTGGAAGTTACCTGGAATGCGAGACGCGGGGATCCTCCTTCACGTCCTGGGGCCGTACGAGTGGCTGCACGGCGGCGGCTGCTCCCAGAGCTCGGAGCGCGCCCGAGGGCTTCACGTCCCGCTTGGCTCGGCTCAGTGCCCATTTCGTCCATCTGAAAGGAGCGCAAAGGAAGAGGACAGCCTGTTAGTGCAAGCCTGCAGGGCGGGAGCCAAGCCAAACAGATTCGAGGGGCGATAATCTTTGCCAGCGCTGAGATTTTTCGGACTTTTTTGGGGATGCTTCCTGAAAGGGCACGCGGCCCTGTGCAATTCCCGCAGGGAGTCCGGTCCCTCTGGTCGCAGCCGGAGCCCGGCGCTGGGGCGCGGAGGCTCCAAGAGCGGCTGGGCGCGCTCCCATACTCACTTTCTTTTGAACTCTGTCGCTACGTCCACCCTTGCAGCATCCACCCCGAAGAAGGTCGCAGAGCCGAGATAGAGCAGGGCTACGTGAACCAGTTTCATTCTGGCTGAACTCCTGGTGGATAGAGAAGAGAATTTATAAGCATGTTTGCTAAGATAAGCCAAATAAGGTCTGTCCGTTTCTTTTTCTTTCGGTGGCTCCGAGAACCTCTTCCCTCGGTAGAGCCCCCAGCCTACCGGGAACTTTCTGTGCGACGTGAACCAAAAGCTAGTATTTGCTCAGCAACTTATCGCAGAGTAAATAACAGAGCCTCTAAAGTTTACGTTTGTCGAGAGTTTTACTTGTAGAGGCGGCTGAAAACCAGCAGGATTGCCAGAATACCCCCAGCGGCTTGCATTAGGATACAGCAAACCCACGAGATTAGAGGGAGCTGGCTTTCAGATGCATCGTTTCCCAACTCCGAGAAGTGTTTTGCTGCCTGGAAGTTTATCCCCGATAGCTCATCTTCTCGCTTCACACGCAGAACTAGCTAATTCTGGACCTTATGTTGTAAACTGCAGCTGATGCCAAGAGCCAGTGCAAGGCTCTGCAGCGTAACTTCAAGCTCTTCAAAACAGCCCAGATTTAGCAGATTTCCACTTCCTCTCCACCTCCCCTTCATCTTTTTTTTTTTTTTTAGGGAAAAAACAAACAAACAAACAAACAAACAAAAAAAAACTCTTACCTGACAGTGAGGCTAATCCACTGAGACAAACGTTCTTGCAGTAGCGATCCGAACTCGCAGGGTTTCCTGAGGAGCGAGAGCTCTGTCTTTGTGTGTCTGGAGCAACCACTGCCGAGCTGCGCTCCACCGCTCCCTTTTATAGCGCAGCGCGGGGGAAGTGGGTGGACCTTGGCGTGCCTGGCTGGGCGATTTCTCTTTGACACTTACCCCCACCCCCACATCCCAGGCACTGCTTAATCGTTCTAGCATGGATTGGGGGCAACCCATCCTGGGGGAAAAATTGGAGGATTCATGTAAATTATCTTCAACACCCCCCCGTGGTACTTTATGAATTATAACGACAGCTTTTAGGTGTGGAACCCGAGTCCTGGCATAACTTGCAAAAGCTGCTAAGCCCCTCGTTCTGTTTTGCTGGGGACAGTGGTTTTAACTGTCGGTATAGTACAGAAGTAAGTTTGCACGGTCTGTGCCGTGATTTCTCATTTCGGGCACGTTAACCTCAGGTGGGGGGAAGGAGGAGCATAGGAACCGGACCCGATCGATTTCAAGATCCATGCAAATCCATAAAACAGCAAGGTTTCACAAATAAATCCATATTTGGACAACGTGAATTGTAATGAGTAACTATAATGAATGTCAGCCTTCTTTACATAAGCTAAGAGGTGACAAATCAGCCGTCATTAATATTTATGACTCAACGTAGGTGCATTTTTCATCTAATAAAGTGTTATTGATGTATTTGATCCGTTCAAATCAATCAGTTTCAATGGGTTTGGAAGGCGAAGGTAGGAGCGCACGTTGTGCCCTCGGCCAAGGGGAGCGGTGCCGCTGCCACAAACACAGGGCACCTGAGGTGCGCGGGGTCACGGCTCCAAGGAAGCCTTGCGCAGCTCGCCGGGTGCCGCAGCTCGGTCTACATGACTGCCTTTACTTCACCGGCTCCGCTGCTAAACCAGTGCACGAACGTCTCCAGGACCGGGGGCCCTAACAGCATTCTCCTGGCTGACCGGAGGCAAAACCTGTTTTTTGCAGCCTGTATCATCTGCGCCCCGTGGCGCTTCAGCCCCACAGAGCTCTCGCCGCGCAGGGGGTGCAGAGCCGGGCGCGGCCGGGCTGGTTTTCTCCCCGCCGGGCCAGGGGTAGCGCCCCTCGCCCCGCGCCCGGCCGGAGCCGGCCCCGGGCTGCGTGTGCCGGGTGTTTCGCCCGCATCTCGCCGCGAGCGCGGTGTTTCAGAGATCAGGTGAATTACGTGCTCGTGACTCTGCCTTGCTAGGTAGCCGCGCTGCCTGCTACACCCCGGAGAGGTATGTGCGAGGGGATGACTGACACTTCCCTACGCGCGGCTCACTCGGGGGGAGCTGCCGCCTCCCTCGCCAGCAGCGGCCGGGCCCCCGGGGGCTCCCGGCTCCGGCCCCCCCCGACTGGGGCAAGCTGGTGGCAGCGGCTCGCCCTGCCCGCTGCCGCCCCGGAGGGGCAGCGCACGGCTGGCGGTCACCCTGCACCCCCGCTCCGTTTCCCCGACCGTGAGCTGGCCTCTGGGGCAAGCCCGGATCCGCTCCTGCGCCGCACCTGCCCGGCCGGAGCACGGGGCGGGAGGCGGCTGCGAGAGCCGGGTAGCCCCGGGCTCTGCCTCGTCCCTTCCGCCACTGGCTCGGGCGGTCCCGCGGAGCCGCAGCCCCGCTGCCCTCCACGCGGACCGTGCTCCGAAGCAGAAGTGCACCGAGCGAGGGGCTCGGTTTCTTTCCCGGGGAGAACGGGGGAAGAGGTGGCCTAGAGAGGGACGGTGTCGCGAGCGGAGCCGCGCAACTGCACCATATCACAGTGAGCGGCCTTCCGAGACCTCATGAGGCAGCTCAGGCTCGAGGGAGTCTGCACGTTTACTTGATCAGCAGAAGCTGGAACGGAATCTAACTTCTCTGAATGAGAAGGCAGGATTTTGTGTCACGGGCATTGCTTTGATTTAATTTAAATCTCTTGTTCCAGTAAAAAATCCCACACTTCCCAAAATGCTGGAAAATCCCTCATTAGAATCCTTGGCCAAAAGGGAAGTGCATTTTGTATACTCTTAGGCAAACAATGCAGAAAGAATCCTACGTTGGTTTAGGAATAATAATACTATTAAGACAAGTCACATGTGAGTGCCATGCTGACTACAATGGCCATTTTAGTGACACAAAATTAGCTCATTCAACTTTGTGTGTGGGCAAACTTTGGCACATAAATGATCAGGCAAGCTGCAGTTTGTTGCTGACGTGATTTGTGAAAGGGCTTCAGCAGGTAAAGCTGGTTTCAAATCTAACACAAAACATCACATTCTCAGTTCAGATGCTCGTTTTGTTCTTCCTCAGCACGTGCATTCCCAAGCAGCTTGAAAATGAGCAATAGTCACTGAATTTGTGCAATGAGGTAGTAACAAGTTCTGCTTCATAAAAAATTACTTTGTAAATAGCTATTTACATTTCAAAAAAAATGATAGAGTGTTCTGTGGACTTTTTTTTGGCAAAGTATTATTCTGAGGCAATGCCACACAGTTCCACAAGACTGGGCTCTTTTCAAGAAGTGTAGGCTCTCCTCTGGGTGCTGCCTCATCCGTCACAGAGAAGTTGGCCTGGAGAAACATCCGGCTCTTGTACTTGTTTACTGATTATCTTGGGCATGTCATTCAACCTCTCAGTATTGCTGTATGTACAGAAAATTTTACAACATCTACCTAGCAGGGAGATTGTGAGGATCTCCCTGCTGTTTTGTGCTCTTTTGTACAGTATTTTATTCAGGTGAAGTTTTATTCCAAAAGCAAAGGTCTTAACGCCTGTAGGCATCAATGGCAAATAAGTTTGAGGCAAATATTCTATGTTGATTATGCAAGAAAATTGTTATTTGAAGCCAGTGGGAGTGCTTTTGCATATTTCATTCCAGGTTGGTACAAACTTTACTGAATTCATAGGCAATGAGTATGAATATACTTGATTGTACTTCAGGCTGTATAAAATCAGCACAAAGATAATACTAGCAGAAGAACGACACCCTATGAAGCATGTAAAACCCTTGTCAAGCTCCACACAGAAAAGCCTTGCTGTTGGTGCATGTATTCAGACAGTGTATTGTGTCAAGGGTACAGTGACAAGGGACAATTCCATCTCCAGTGGTCCGACTGGAAATGTGATGGTTTCAGTGTGCCTCATGTCTGGTAGGTTTGAGTATGCTAAACAAAACCTCCTCAGTGAGGGAGATGCATATTGGCAGAGAAAAACTGCTCAGGGTCATGGCTGCTTTCCTCTTCTGGTAAGGGGTGTCACTAAACTGGTGGGTGACACTGGATTAAGGGACTGCAGGCTGAATGTGACCTTCATACTTGCTGAAGGAGAAGTTGACTGTACAAGCTGCTGAGAACCTTCACATCTTTTTGGTGCCAGGCACATAGTCTGAGTGCGGCAACATTATCCCTTGTATGCTTTCTGTCTCCTGGGGGGCGGACACTGCCCCACAGTTCTTGCCCAGGTCCTGCTGGAGACCTAGGCCTTGGTGTCCACCCACAGCTGCTGCTCTAGGAACCCCTTCATGGCCCGGTAGCAGCCAAGCTACTCTGCTGGAACAGAGGGAATTTTATTTTTGGTGGTCTGGATGAAAGTTCAGTTTACTTTGCATTAGACTTTAAGCGAGCAAACAACGTCTGCTCCACTTCCTCGTCTGTCCTATAAGAATATTAGATTACTCTCTACTAAAGGGAAGTTAAGGAAGTAAATTACGGCTGACTGAGTCCTTTTGGTGTCCATGCAGGTACGCAGCCAAACAGCTGTGTTGGAGCCCAGATGAACGGTGCCCTTCCTGTCACGAGTACCTAAGACATGCCACTTCTTATGACCTGCTTTATAGACTAACCAAGCTTTGGTTGTATTGGTCTAGATGGAAGAAGGAACAAGGCTGTATGTAAAGTGGGTGCTAGTACTATTGGGGACTCAATAAGTAATATTTTCCTCTTGATCTAGCTTTTGTTAATGCCCTGAGAAAATTTTTAGGTGGTATTCTCCTCCCAGAGGTGCTGGCTTAAAAGAGAAGTGAGACTTAAGTACTGAGATTTGTCATTGCATATTGAACCATTTTATGAGTGCAGATATGATAACCCTAAGGTTCTGTTTGAGCTCCAAATTAGGTAATTTCTTAGCGTTTCTAAACTTTCTCTCCAGGTGTAGCTACACACAACATTATCCTGTGCTTTCACAAACTGTTGCATGTCCTGGCTTTGTGCTGTTGAACAGCTGCAGCGTCCACCCCTAGGAGTTATGGCGCTGAGCCTTATCCTTGTCCACTTCACCAGCAATATGTGGCTTCATTAAGATTTGCATTCCTTTTTTGCTACTTCAGAAATGCTTTAATCAAAAAACTCATTGTTTTGAAAGCAGCTTTCTGGGTCTCAGTCATTAAAGCCTACAGGATCACGGTCCAAAAAGCCTATGTGTAATTTAAGAAAGGTATTCCTTCTAGCTCCTGCCTAATATAGGAAGTAACTGACCCCACAGCGTGCGTCTCTTGAAAAGTATTTCCAATTTTTTTGATGTATATATATGTTATTTCCAAAGTTAATAAGCAATTTATTAAACCTTAGATCTTCCTACATGGTGTTTGACTTCAAAACAGTTAAGCCATGAAGCTGATTGTTTGAAGGAGATTTTGACTGCAGTCCTTCTGTGAGAAGGTACGAGCAAGAACATTGTAATTGATTCTTGAAGCTTCCCAGCTAATTTGCCCCCGGGTTATCAGCAAGACATTGCATTGCTATGCCTCAGCTAAGCAGGAGGTGTAAGTATTGCATGCTTGAAACAGAAATGTCTCTGTGAAACTGCTAGTGACTAACTGTTGGGTCCTTCTCGATGGTGGATGGTCAGGAGCAACTTCAGTGAATTTGCTGAATTTCCATGTGCACCGCGGCTGCTGCAGCTCCTCGCTGTGGTGTGACTGATGTCCTTTGTATTGTTTGTTCTCTCTGTGCTGTCAAACAGGACGTACATGGAAGCTTATCATAATGTTTTGGCAGACTCTCAGCCAGTTAGCCAAGCACCGCACTGGCAGACACCCTGTTTATCAGCAGCATCTCTGCGACTGCTGGCAAGCCCGCCGGGCTTTTGAGGGTAAAGAGTCTAAAAGGTGCCGGCCTCACATGCACGTTACGAACAAGCAGCGCGACCTCTCCCCGCCGCTTTGCGGGGCGCCCCAAAGCAGCACGTCGGAGGCGGGGAGGGCGACGAGCCCGATCCCCGGAACGCCGTCGCAAGCCCCGCGATCCGCACTGACGGGGCGGCCGCGTCGGCCGCGTCGGGCGGGAGGCCGGGCAGCCGGCGGGAGCGGGCAGCCGCGCTCCGCTCCGCACCGCAGGGCCGGGCAGGGCGCCGCAGCCTCCGCTTTCACGCCCGCCTTGCCCCTGCCCCGCCGGTGCGGTCGCCGTGAGGGAGAGCGGGGCCCGAATGCTGCTCCCGCCGCGCGGCTGCCTGGCAGGCGGCCGGCGGGCAAGGCGGGCACGGCGCCCTTGGAGCGTTCAGCGCGCGACCGTTGGAGCCGTTAGCACCCGGCCGTTGGGGCCGTTAGCGCCCGGCCACTGGGGCAGTCGGCGCCCGGCCGTTGGAGCAGTTAGCGCCGTCGCAGTCGGACCTCCTCTCGGCCGCGACATGTTCCGCGCATCCCGGACAAAACGTGAACAGGAAACATCCTGGAAATGTGGGTCACGATTCCCCAGGAAGAGCTCCCGGCCGCAGCTCGCAGCCCGCTTTATTTTCGCACAGGCTGAGGGGGGCCGTGGCCCCGGCCCCCGCCCCCGCCAGCTCCTCTCAGAGGTCCCCGCCGCAGGGCGTCGGGCAAAGCCCCGCTCACACACCGAGCTTTTGGCAGAGAGCTGGGCGCACACCGCCGCACTAGGGGCTGCCCGGGCCCGCCACCATTGCTGCAGAAAATACCCGGTGCCCGGGGGGTGGGTGCTTCACCGGACGGACAGCCCGTGGCGCTGCGAGGAGACAAAGACCGCGGCGGGCAGGAGGGACCCGGCCGAGGGTAGCATCTGCTGCGGGGGTTGGCGGTCCCAAGGCCTCCAGCGGCCCCGCTCGCCTCTCGCCTGGCCTGGGGCAGCGCGGCCGGACCGGGGCCACAGCCGCCGCGTGCCGCCGGCGATCCCGCAGCCCACGCCCAGCCCGGCGGGGTCACGGCGCAGCGGGCTCGGCGGCGCGCAGGCGCACAGCGCGCCCGCGCCTCCAACATGGCTGAGATGGTGCCGCTTGTCCTGCGGCGGGCGCGCCGGGGAGGATGCTGAGCCGCCCGGGAGCCGCCGCCGCCGCCGCCGCAGCAGGGGTGGCGAGGCCCGAGACGGGCCCCTCTCAGCCATGGCCAGGCTGGCCGACTACTTCATCGTGGTGGGCTATGACCACGAGAAGACAGGTAGGTGTGGCTGCGCGCAGGGCTGCTCCGCTGTCCTGGCCTCTTCCCCCCTCCCCTCTCTCCTGCTCGGCCCCGGCCCCCTCCCGCCTCCCGCGGGGCCGCGGGAGGAGGAGACTGGCGCGCACACGGCGCCCGGGCCGCACCGCGGGGAGCAGGGCGCCCGGGGGCGACGGCGACGGCCTTCCCCCCGCGAGGGGCACGGCGGGCTGGGAGCCGCGGGAGGGTGAAGCCCCCTTTCCCGAGCCGGAGTGGGGCGGTGAGGAAGCGGGGGGGCTGCTCTCCCGGCCGGGCCGCGGCACCTCCGGGCGGCGGGGCGGCCTCGCCTCCGCCCGGCGGCCTCAGCCCACCTGGCCGGCCCCGGCCCCGCAGCCTCGCCCCGCTGTCCCTCGCCGTTGTTAGCGGCAGCGCTTCTCTCGAGCGGCGGGGCCGCGACAAACGGCGCCTGGGGACCCGCCCGGCAGCCAGCGGCCCCTCCCGCGGGGACAGCGGGAGCGCTCTTGCGCGCTTCTTTCCCGAGTGATCTGCACAGAAAGCAGCGATACCGACTGCTGGCCCCCGTCTTCTTTGTGCTCTTAGCTGAGGCACGTACACACGCAGCCACAAAGGAAAACGAAGACAGGGATGGTGGAAAGCGACAGGGGTTTTGGCCGTTTCAACTGGGGGTTTGCAGCTTTTCAGTTAACTGGTGATTACAGAGGTGCCGCTGCTGACACCTCGGGAAGCACTGTGCGTTCAGTAGGCTGTTCAGGAATGGCTGCTTTTCTTAGGGGATCGTTTTCTTGTTTTTTGTCTGCTCGGAAGAAAGGAGAGTGGTGTTATCTCTTAACATTTTGTGGGTAACGAAAGTAGCTTCAGTTGTGTAATCTTCTGTTTTGGTAATGTCACACTCCTTTGCTGAAAAGACCCGAAATCAGTATGTGAACTGATTTGAAAATGAACTAATTGCCAACTGATACGTGCATGTGCTGGGTATTTCAGAATGATTCTTTGAATGTGTGTTGTCAATAAAATAGTATTCTAAACAGTTGAATGTTCCTTAATTTATTTGGCTGTACATAAAACAAACAACACTCAAGTTTGTTACTCTATGTTATTCTTTGAAGTGGCAATTGCTTGGAGACTATATTTGTTCATTGTAAAATATTAGGTAATAAACTATTAGAATAAGATCTCTTTGTTTTTCAGAAAGATAACACTCAGAGAAATTATGGTATCTATGTGTTTAAGGATATAGTTGCCCACAAAGTTGTACCAAGAGTCTCCAGGATTTTACTATACCAGTATTATTACAGTAATTATGGTGTGGTTCCCCCTCCACTCACTTTAAATAGACTTGTCCTAACTGTAGTGGCAAAATTACAAGACATTTGAAATGGAGAACACTTTGTCTGAAATAACGTCTTTCCACTCTCCTGTTTGGAACATTTTTCCCTGCAATATTAGAGAGCCCAAGTCAAAACAAAGAAACAAAAAATCCAGGAGGAGGCATAGGAAGTAGACTGCCCTCTTAAAGGTTATGATCGGTCTGACATAGCCACTATGTGGAATAAAATTGCAGATTATATTGGAAAGCTTTATGTTGGTGGAATGTCTTCATCTGTAGTATTGAAGCACGTGTTTAGCTTCCTGTACATAAATTGTCTTAAGTTTAGTAGAATTGCTTGTATGTATGAAGTTGAGCAGATCCAGAAATAAGTCCAGGATCAGAACCTTAATTTTTAAAGGTCATGCCCAGAAAGTAACTATTTAGACTTCATTATTTAAATTACTTCTTGCTACTTTAATGCTTCATAATAAAAATGTTTGAAGAAACAACATTCTGTTGGAGACTAGGCATGCATTGTTTTCCAAATTCCTTTACCCCCACATCCAGTCCCATAACACATGGAGTACTGACCTTTCTTTTTCTTGTAAAGTCATAGCTTACTTGATGTGTTTATGCTTCCTTCTCAATGAAAAAGCAGGAGCATATGTTTCTGGGACTGTGGACTTATTACCTGTGAATCTTTTAGGTTTTTAATTATGTTCTCTCTTTTTTTTTTTTTCTTCTTCTTCCCATTTTCAACAGTATTCTGGCTTGGTTTAAATACATTTGATTTTAATTTTGAGTGTAATCATATTTTGTATTGTTTTTCAAGGATAAGGTATGGAATATCTTTGTATAAACAAGCAAACAAAAATCCTGTAATTTTTCCCTTTTTCCCCAACCTATATGTCAGCAACAGTTTGGATAATATGCACTTGAAGTTAGTAAGAAAAGATGTTTATATTAATGACTGTTAGCCCCCAAAAGCTCTCGTGCCTCTTCTGTCTCTTTCTACAGTAGCCATTATCCGTCCCGATTTCAGGTGGGTTAAATGGATTTATTTACATGTGCCAATATCTGCAGTGTATTGAAAATGTGGCGAAGATGTTTTTTTCATGTTAGTCTAGCAAACCATATTTTCTAGTTTATCAGATTATGTAGCTTTATTAAAAAACATTCACTATAAGTATCTAAAATTATGCATTTGTGGTCTTGTGCAATTTGGGAGTGGGGTTCTAGATTTTCCTGTAGTGGAAAAACTTTGATTTTGATGTTAAAAGTTTTTATCCAAAATGATTGGAGAATGTTTTTCTTGTCCTCAAATGAACCAAAGAGAGTATCCTTTGAGGATCTGTATCTCAAACATTGCAAAATTCATTTCTGTTACTATCTGGGTCTGTGTAAATTGCTGTTAGTGCAGTCCTCGTGGCCATCCCTGTTAAGTCTTCCCTTCCCTTGCACTAACACTGTTGGTGGACCTTCTGATGGCCCACTCTAGGATGCTGACCTGTCAGAAGGACCCTTCTTGCTGACTAATTTGTCTATGTGACTTATTTTTTTTTCTGAGTTAGTTTTCTGCTCATTTTTCAAACACAGTTTACTTATCAGGGTATCAGATGAGTGCAGGATCAGCATAAAGGAGGAACAGGAGCATAAGTCACTGCAGCCTGAATTTGTTTCAGCTTGAATCATCCTAGAACCCTGAGCACAAAGCTTTTCGTCAGGTGCCTCTCTCTCCTTTGTACTGTGGGTGCCTAAAAGTAGATCATGGAACAGGCGGTTTATTTATGCCTGGCAAGATGTATGGAGATCAGCAGGAGTGGAGAATGAGCTTTGCCATTGATTGCTTAGATGTCAGTAGGCTTTCAGGCACCTAGGAAGTTAAGAAAAAATCTTTGTGTTTTAAAGGATGATCTCAATCACCTAGCTTTTTATCTATTTCAGACACAGTTGACTATATTTCTGTTTAAAAACTACTTTGTCCATACCTTTCCCCATGAAAATAAACTTGAATTTATCATAGTTATTGGTACTATGTATTTTAAAACTGATTTTGAACCACTACAGAAAATCATGATAGTGGTAGTTCCTGCTGGACTTTTGTGTTCATTCCTTGGCAGAGGTGGAGAAACCAGATTTAATAAATTTTCCCTGCTTGTTTTAACAATGGAAACGTGAAGGATTTCAGTGATACACCAAGGTTGATTGCTTTACTGTGTTTATTTTGCATTCACCTGGACCTTTACTAAGGGGGATAACATTTTTCTCCAACATATCAGTGCAATATAAAGCTGTTACATAACTTGCTGCAAAAGGCATTTACAGAAGGCTCTTTGAAGGGAACAGATGTGCTAGAAAATGGAGGCTCTGGGTTAAAAGCAGGACAAAATCCCAGAAGTCCCTACTGTATAGCCACTTTGTTTTTCCATCAATTTTGAAGTGTACTTGATGTGTTGCACCAAAAGTTTCCATTTCATATGTTTGAATAATGGAATGTGGATGAGATTTAGGAAGAACACAGATGTTTGCAAAGATCATAGAAGGGCATGAGAAAATGCCTTTTTTGTTTTGTTTGGTTTTGTTTTTGCTGGTATAAAACTATACTCATAAATTTATCACTTGAATTTCCACATGGTGGCACATGTAAAAAGTAAGAGACAACATTTTGTGTCTTTCTTGTCTCAGAAACTGAAAGGTAGGATTAATGAAGAGATAACTAAATACTGGATTTGTTTATTCTACCCACGCACCCATAATGGTCTTGCTATAGGATGCTGTTTTGTACACACCTGTGAGAGGGAGAGAATGTTTTCTGTGAGACTTTTCTGCTGGGTTTTTTAATGTTCTTCCTTGTTGTGTGTAGTTGTAATGTGTATGGCAGAAGGTGTAAGGCTTGCAACAGTTTTATAGCAGTTTCATTTGACTGTTGTCATAACTGATAAATGCTGATACAATGTGTAGGCTCTGTTGTGGTTGTTTCTGTTATGATTTTTATCAGCTTCTTTTCAAGGAAGTCTTTCTTGTCTAACCTAGTTTCATATCCTAATGGGTTTTGAAACTAGATAAGTGATTACTGATAGAGTGGGAGAAATTCCTAAATGCAATTGTCTGATACTGTTTTTTTTTTCTGTTCTTTTTTTCCTTTTTTTTCTTTTTTTTTTTCTTTCCATGGGCAGATTTTGCCTGTGAAGAAGTATTATTTTCATTTTGGGGGTTAAATAGCATATAATATGATGAGAAGTTTTTTTTTTGGGGGGGTATATTTATTGTGTATTCATAGTTGGGCATTCCACTGGGCTAGCACATATATGAGGAGTGGATGATTTCTTGGTGTCTTAATATGCAATTCTTGTAAAATAGAACAAGTAGAAAAATAAGGGTATCAAGTAGTTACTTCAGTGGTTTTCTTACCTGTGCTGGAGCTTAATTTGATTCAAGTGTGATCTAGATCTGAACATGCAAATCTCAAAGTGAAAAAGACCATAAAAACTAGATTATTTCTTTTGTGGCAAAAGGAAGAATCTTTCTTGTAACTGTAGTTTAGTGAAGCATTAGCTGTAGCATCAGGACTGAATCAGAATGCAGATATATAAGTATCTGCGTTTTGGCAAGAGATTACTGTGGCTGGGTATGGCTGAAGAAGGGCACGAGTGCCCTAAACATTTTCCAAGCAAATTAGTTGCTCTAATGTAGGAAGGTATCTCTTGTAACCTTGTTCTTGCTTGGGTTAGTCTTTTGATACAACAGTCTCCCTTGTACCCCACAGAAACAGAAAAACAGAATGAGAGAAGAACACTTTTGCTGCTTTTTTTTTTTTTCCTTGTAAGATAAGGCTATCCTGAAAAGCTACTTGGAGGAAAAAAAAACAGTATTTTTCTGGTAGCATTTCTTCCTTGAATGTATTCAGGCTATAGATTCTAATATGTAATGTTGACAAAAAACAGGAAAAAGCTACTGTTGTTTTGACTTATAGATTCACTAACATTTCAGAAAAAAAATTAACACAGTTCATTTTAACTTTTCTTTCCTGCAAATGTCTGTTACTGAATCTCTCTGAAGAACTTGTATTTGAAACTCTCTGCTCACTTGGTCTTGCCTTCATAGCAGCAGTAGCAATATTTTTTTTTTCTGCCTATTCATTTAAACTGAGACATTCGCGAGGTTTGAATGTTTATGGTGTAAGCTGTCTTAATTTCTCCTAAAACATAAGGACACAGATTTTCTTGAGGGAAGTAACATTTCTTGTCTTTGGGGAGGTTTCAAGGCTAAATTGCAATAAAGAATCTCTTTTCCCTTTTCTGTCCTGGATTAATGTTGTGGATTACCTAACAAAAAGACACTTTTCATGCAGCATGTTCATGGAAAACAGTTTGTTATGCAAGCCTGAATACTGTTTAAGCACTGGCCTTCTATAACTGCAAGCATATTTTTCAGTGGGGGACAATGAGAGTGGCATTTAACTCCTACAGCATCACAAACATAACAGCCTTATCTTACAACACTGGGGAAGATAATTTTTCTGCTGTGGTAGTTCACTGACATGAATTTAAAACACCAACCACCTCCTGAGCTACTGGTACTTACGAAGTGAAAAACAAAGGAAAACCACAGTCACTGTGGAATCATTTACATGTGGAACAGTAGATTCACTGTTCAACCTTAATAAACATCAGTGTAAGTTGCATCTTACAAATATACACTGGTAATTAGGAAGCCCTCCCTTCAGTTCATCTGTTCTTTTACTCCTTTGCAGTAACATGGGATTTTGCAGCTCATTGTTTATATAGTGAAAATAATTATTTCTAATAATGAACTCTGTTGATGCATTTTCTTCAGTTTGGTGTTTTGGGGCTTGTATTCCACTTATATGTACTTGTTGAAATAGATGATTCCTTTGGTGTCAGTGGTATAATCTGAAGTCAAAGACCATCCAAATAGCATTGATTTGGATTTGACAGCTAAATCCCTGCTCATATAGCCAACAAGATGCTTGTCATTGCTATCTATTAGTGACATGATTTCACATCTCTGATGTTAACAGTTCTCAATTTTCTAATTTTCTACAAATGATATATGAAATGATGAAATCAATTAATGCAGTTTCACTTTGTTTGCTTTGTAGTACTCTTGGGCTCAAGGTAAAGTAACTGATCACAAATTTTCTGTTAAACTGGACATAGGTGACAGATGCTTAGTACTGCTGCCAGAACCAGTGGTAGTACACACAGGTTTTGTGTAGCTGTAGTAGAGGAATGCTAATATACAGAAAGTATAAAATTATCATAATTCTGGATGCAAATTCATGACAGCTGTATATAAAACCACATTGGACTCTGGAGGGCCTCAAGAGATAAAAAGAGACAAAGGAATATTAAGATTACAAAATCAAGTACTTGGAGATTAGGAAAAAAAGGTAGGAATAACATCCTTTTAATGTGACTTATATGTAGCTTCATATGAGTGAAAAACACTTAAAGCACAGAAAATTCATTATCTGATACTTGGACAGGTCTTCAGCAAGATTGGAAATGTCTGTTGAAATAGTACAGACTTGTATGTTGGATCTAATGGAATAGTAACTCAAAGGAAGATGAGACATTCTGGCAGAGGTTTTCACAGATACTTGCAGATGCAAAGGGATGGTGACTCCTCTCTAGAATTTTGAATTCAGTTGTGGAAAAATGTGCTTTGGAAAATGGGTTGCATAGAGTTACTTTTGCCAAATGGCATAATTATTAATGCCAGTAGTATTGAGTGCTGTCACTTGGCAGTGTCCTTTCCTCTCTCAGCTCTGTAGTGGGCTGCATATCACTTTATGTGTCTTGTGACCCCTTGCTCTGTATGACATTGGTGGCTCTTACTGCTTATTTCCCTTTTCTCTTAATATGTTTAGGCAGTTTTATCCACTCTGTTTTTTTCTGATATTAAGTCCTCTGGTCCAGTCAGTCTGGTTTCTCCTGGTTTTCATCTTCTCTTCTTTGTAGCCTGCCTTTTGTCCTTTGTTTCAGCTCCCAGCAAGATTGACGTCTGTTGGCACATAGCCTACATGAAGGAAGATGTCACCTGATTCGATTCAAGTGAAAAGAAGTACTGTATTTCTGTTCCTGTTCTTAGGCAGACTTTAACCCACGGTTGTTGCTTTTGCAGAAAAGTTCATCTTCAGATTGTCTTCTCTTCTTAGCTTTGGACAAGAGCACGTTTTGATAGCATGCATGTGACCTGATCATTAGTTGGGTTGATATGACAGCCATTAAGCATTACATTTGAGATGAAATTTTCAAATGGTTAAAATAAATATCTGTTTGTCATGTAAACACAAAGGCTGGGTTTGATTCTGATGTAAATTTCAGGCCTAAAAGAGTGTTTGTAAGAGTTTTAGTTCAGTCAAAAAAAAAAGTCCTTGTCCCCAGTCTTATTTCTTAGAAACAGCGTAAGTATTTGCTCTGAAGTTTTCTGAAATAATTCAGTTAGAGGCAGATACTAAGCATTGAGACATAAGATGGTACATTTAGTTTGGCTAAATTAGAAATAATTGAAAATAGTTATATTTATGTAAATGGATTAGATAAATATAAATTACATAACTATATCAATTTTACCTTGTAGAATAAGAGGTTAGAACACCCTGAGTAAGGCTTATGTCTGTGAGCTATTTGCGTATTTAAAGCATTGCACCAGCTATAGCACAATAAACCTTTTAGTTTCAACACAGCATTATTTAACTCTTCATTTTCACATTTTTAATTTGCACACTTAACATATATATTTGTGCTTTGGACAGAGAAATATGGACGCTGGTCCTTTTCCGTGACTTTTGTTCTATGAAATATAAATGTAATTCCTAAATGGCAGTAAGCATAAGCTGACTGTACTACTAACAAAATACCGACGACTTTTGAAAAAGTACAGTTATGATCTTGTCCATTAACAAAGCATAAAGATAATGTAATGGATTTTTAATTCTTAAGTACCGGTGAATGGGCATACCATACTTTTTAAGTAACTGTAAATTAGGAAACTGTGTTTTCTAATGGTATTATAGGGACAGCATTTCATAAGAATATAAACTGCATAGAAAAAGCCGTATGTTTTGTTTCTGCAGAACTATTTCTTCATAGTAGCCTCTTCTCCCAGAAACATATATAGTGGGTCTGTGGAGCTTGTGCAATGACTAAGCTGTTATTGTTCTATATTGTTAGCATATGCTATTTTAAAACTGTTTAACACAAATGATTCTAGTAGAAGTTACCAAAGCACTTCATTGTCCTTTCTTCTTGACTGGTAACTTGTGAAGAGAGGAATTCAATTTTTTTGAAGAACTTGGAAATTTGAAAGGATAATTTCAAAGGAAAAATTATACTTTTCCACCCTAAAACACTGATTTAAGACCATGTTTTTTTGCCATATGGTATTGGTAATTAATTTATTTCCCATCTCTTTCAAGTTGTGAGTTTTACAATAACAAGACCCGCAGAAAGGTGAAAAAAAATCTTCACTGATTTTTGTTTAGTACAACTCTCAATTCTGATCCTGTCAGAGATGGTAGTGGACGCTGATGTGGTTGGTCTAAAGGTGTTGTTGAATTCATCATGTCTAGTAGAAGTGGCCAGATTTGCCCTCGACATACTCCTCTCTCTCAGCTTTGAAAACTCATAGTACTTCCTGTGGAGTGCTGTGGCCGGGGTAGCTTTTGTGCAGTTCAGAAGGTTGCCGCTCGGTGTGTGAGCGCAGGGTCCTTCTGGAGGTTCCTGGTGCTGGCACTTGGTTGCTGGTGGGCTCTTAGGCAGAGGCTGCTTTTGTGAGGCAGATGAGCTGGGGCATCTATCTGAGCAATAGAGGGTGCCTGCACTGTAGCTGAGGCACTAGTCTGAGGCACTGAGGGAGGGGAGAGCTGCTGCCTGAGCACTGCCCACTTTGAGGTTCACCCCACATTTCTTAGAAACATTATTAATGAATTATTCTTATTTCATGCTTCTGAGGACCTACTTGCTTCGGCAAAATATGAAGCTGAAAGTGCATGTTTCTCATGATCAGCAAGTTTTGTCAATGGTAGAGAGCACAAGGTTTGGAATGGATGCTTTTAGAAGTATTTCCGAAACACAAGTTAATTAGGTGTATGTGCAAAATAAAATGATGCTTTCTGTAGTAATAAATAGTCAGGATTTAGAGCTTGTGTTCAGAAATGCAAGCCAGTTCATAGGGCTGTGGAAAAGTAGCTTCCTCTCTAGATGTCTTATGGGTACTTTAGTAATTATTTTACTTATTCTAAGTTTTAGCAACGAATTCTGGTCAACTTTGCTGAAGGGATGTGAGGTAATGCCTGTTGAACTCTCAGATTTGCCCTTTAGCTGGAGGCAACTACCCCTACAACAATTTTGGACACTTGTGCCGGTTCCTTGATAGTTCCACTAATGAACTGACATTCTGACTCAAGCTGCCAGTAAACGTGCTTTAAGCTGAGACACCTGAATTTGTGTTGACGTGGTTGGAGCATGGGACACATTTTTCCAGCTCTGGGGAGCTGATAGTTTCCAGCAGAAAAGCAGCAAAAAGACCTAGAGGTGTTAACATTCCAAACCATCTCAGAGGGTTTTTCTAGGGCTAGGGTGTCAAAGCTGTGGTGTCAGCTGCGATGGCATTGTAATCCAGGACTGCCAAAGCAAGTGTTGTTTTTTCAGTTACAGGCAACCAAAAAGAAAACAAAACCATATAAATGCACATGCTCATGATTTGGAATTCAAAACTCATCTTTCAAAAGATTCTCTTTCCTGTTTGATTAATCTGCATAAATAATGATACTAGGTTTGCCACTGAATAAACAGTGTTGATTCAAATAGTGATACTTTTATAAGGTTGTTTTTTCAGTACTCTGTTTTCCAAATATTTTGTTTATAGTGTTTATTATGAAGAGAGATGAGATCATACATATTTAACAAAATACCCTTGTGGAGGCCGTTTTTATTATTTTGTTCTCTTTTGCTACATGCCATATTTTTGGAAGAGGCAAGACTGTCACTTGAAGCATTTAATGTTTTGTGAGAGTGTGGTCTTGAAATATGTCCAGAAAACATACTTTCTAGCTTTCTGGCTTTGTAAGATGCTTTTGCATTTTTTCTAAATTAATTTTGTTTGTATATTTGCTCGCTTGTGTATGTTGGTATGCAGTTTAAGAACACGCAGCGTCACTGGTCCAGTCTCTAGACATAGTCATTGACACTCCGAGCTCCTTTTTAATAGTCTAGTAGCAGAGAGAAGATACTGATTTACTTCCATGCTTAATTCAAACAAAGCTGAGGATTGTTCTTCGTTACCATGAGACGAGGATTTTAGAGGCCTACCTCAGAAGACTATAATTTTAATGATCTGTTGTTTATATTTAAAGTTAGAAAATCCAGAATTACGATTTACATATGAGGAATAAAAATAAACTTAAAAAAATCAAGTCCTAATTCAGACTGGACACATAGTGTCATAGGTCTTGCAGAATCAACTGTGGAGGTGCTCCCTGTTCCAAGGTTGTGATGACTGAAGATGGGATGTTGGGAAATAATTGGTAACTCTAGTCTTTCTTTGTTATGGAGTTGTGTGTGCTGTGTTTATTCTCTCTGTGTGCTTAAAGTTATAATAAATTTTGTGAGCTGTGTCATCTCCCATTGTGAAATTCTTTCCCTTTTCCCGTCCCTGTTCTCCGATAAAATCAATAATCTTGTTTCTTGTCAATCTTTAGGTCCTGGCTACCAATATACTTTGAAATCCTGAAGCAGAAGACTCTTGAACTGCAACATATAATTTTGAAGTAAAAACAATTTTCTGTTCTATAAAGACTGGGTTTGTTCATTCTTCTTGAGGTTGAAAAAAGGGGGGTAAATATTTCATCAGAACCTAAAAATGGATCAGATACTCTGGTCAGTTTTGGTTATGCATCCTCATGTTTGCTTATCAGTTGCACCATTCCAGTTATCCAATTTTTCTTCCTCTTCTGTCAAACCACACAGTTTTTATAGTGCCCCCCGAGCCCACCCCCCCAAAAAAAAAAAAAAAACCGCAAAACCTCTCCAAAGCCAGAAGGATGACCATGTAGCTTCTGCCGAAAAATGATACAGAGTTGTAACTTTGAAAAAATCCCCATGTGAAGCCTAGAAATAAGCAGCAGTTAGTGAGCATGAAAAATCTCTAATCTTCTGTCTAAATCTGGTATGTACTCCCTACCTGAGACTAACCATGCTTCCTAAAGTATAGAAAGTAGATTTGCAAGGACCAAAATATTAACTTAGATGTTTTATTGGGTTTAATTGATTTATGAAGACTGGATTTAATTTTTTTTTTTTTTAATCCTATATATTGGAGTTACCAAAACGAGATTTGGTCTACAATAATCTTAATATGGTAGTACAAAGCATCATGTGCTTTTTACAGTTCTTTCAAAGAGTCAGCAAGCAGATGGACAAAGATGTCAACACTGTCTTGCCAATCATAATTTTCAGCGAGTTTTCCTGTCCAGGGCTCTTTTTAAAGGACCTAAACTGTTGCTGGTTAAATGGTAACAGTCCAAAGAATAAATTGAAAAAGGAAGCAAGTGGTCAGTATTTGTAGGCATGGCTGGTAGCATGGATTCCTGGGGTCCATTTTGCAGACCGTTCCTGTTCAACATGTAAATATATCCCATATGAAATGAGGGGTTGAATAGTTAGGGGGTGAGATTTGCAGATAATCTAAAAATAAAAATAAAAAACAAAGAGTGTAGCTGAATCTAAAGCTTACTGTGAAGGTCTTCAGAAAGAACTCTGATACTGAATGAGCAGATACTGAAATTTTGGATGAAATGCAGTGTTGAAAAATAAAAGCTAATGTACAAGCAGTGAGGAGCAAAGATGATCCTAAGCCATTCACAATGATCTCTAATTTAGCTATCATCACTTAATGAAACAATTCTTGGGATGAGTTGAGGCAGTTCTTAAACATCAGGCTAGTGTCTGGTGATAACAAGAGTATAAGCCAGAAATAAAAAGTGTTGAATTGTGTGAGAGAACTGAAAAACCAACAGAAAACACTGCAGTGTTGGGACTTACAGCCTAGGGGACAAGAATGGATTAGGCGGTTCCCAGAGGTCCTGTTTAGCCCTGGTTTCTGTAGTCCTGAATATTATGTAAGAGTGGTAAATAGCTCTGGGAATCATCTGATCCATTCTTCCTCACTAAGCTGTAGCCTTCATTGGTCTTGGTGGATGTTTGTCTAACTCATTCTTAAAAACCTCCAGTGACAGCAGGCTTCCAGCCTACAGTGTCAGTCTATTCCAGTGCTTCGCTGCCTGACCTTTAGAAGGGTTTTCAGAGTGTTTAACTCAAGTAGTTTTCTGGTACGGTTTTAAGCATATTATTACTATTCTCCCTGAAGTGTGGTGACCAACTGCATGTAGTAATTTACATGAAATCTTGCCAATACTAAGAGCGACACTGTTATTTCCTGGCTTTGCAGGCAGTTCTAGTGTGTAGACATCAATCTGATGTTTTTATTTTTTTCAACATCACAACACTTATGGTCACTTAACACTCTACTTTAAGCTCTCCATCCCTTTTAACCAAGCTGCTACCCAGCTAATTGGCCACGCCATCTATGTGCAATCAGCTCTTCTGACCGAGCTCTGAAGCTTTGCATTTCTTGTTAGCCATACTCCAATATTTTTCATAACTTTCTCCAGTCAAGATAATTTTGAATTCTCATCTGGTCCTCTAATATGCTCATTATCTGCATTTTCTGAAAGAAAAAATTTACATCTGTGTTACATATGTCTGTATTTTTGTGTATAAATATACAAGGAAAGGTGTAGAACAGCTTCAGTTACATTTGTATTGCAGCCTGTAGTGATTTTAATAAAACAAAACACCCCAAAACAAAACTGAGCACTGAGCCCAATAATCACTTGCGTATTGTAGCTAGGAGATTTTTGCTAGGAGATCATTCTATGCGTTTTTGTCTTTTGTCTTCTGTATCCCTGCTGCTAATGTTTCTGCTGCCCTGGTAATGTTTCTACTGGACAAGCAACAAGGTGTCTTGAATACTTGTTTTTTTCAGATTAGGTTTACTGGTGACTATTTATTGAGGTTAAAGGCTGTTGATCACATAGACCTTGTTTCTAATGGAAACATATCTGAAAGTAGCATTGTTACTTCCAAGATCATGATTTACTGACATGTAGAATACCTGCTTTCCTTTGTAAGAGACACGTTATACTCTTTTATGCCCCTCTTAACATTTTGGGCTTGTCACAGCCTCAGAAGGGGGAGTTATGTTCTGTTAACTCATTTTGGACTCAAAGTGGTACTTAATTGTTTGCTAGGATATGGATGCAACTCTGTTTTCTTCAATTATGTTTTAATTTCAAGTAATCAATTCCTTCAGTTTCTTAAAACTTCCGAGTATGAGTTGAAGATTTTTTTTAAAAATTATTTTTACTGCTACTGATGCATGCAATGGAAATGCAGTTTGACTTGTAAAATCCTGGCAGTGTGGATTGTTTATGGGGAGGGAGACTGCAATAAGGGAATATGTCACTTTGGGTTACCAGGACAATAAACACAGAATCGTGTTATTTTTGCAGTACAGTTTTAAGAGAATTATCTCAAACTGAGGGAACATACTCATTGTTTAAAATCTAAAATCAGTGTTTATCTTAGGCACATGTATTTTTTTTCTCGCCGTAGTTACCTAAGTATTTAGCAGCATTTGCAGTACTTGTGTAAGTATGCTTAAAGGTCGGGTGACGTGATGTTACTCTACATGGACAATTGACATGATACAAAGCTCAGCTTTTGTGAGGAACTGACTACTAGTGTCAAGAGAACTGGAAATACACAGTAACATTTAAGATGTTTAAAAGTTCATAGGTGTAGATTTAAATGAAATTTAAATATGTTATATTATTTTTCAGTGTCTCTTAGAAATGACTGCATTCTTTGTGTTGATCCCTGCTTAATTTAAGTAACTTTGGCAGCTGTATTCATAGGGAAGGAGGAGGTGAAATATACTGTAACCTTTGAAAGCTAGAATACAAACAAATACTGTTAACTTGTGGAAATTTGTGGATGTTTCAAACAATGGTGTTAATTTTGATTGCCTTTTTGAAGTCAGCCTGTTCTTTTTGTTCTTGTTTTGGAAGCTAGACATATTGTTTGAAACATTTCTGCAGCTGTGAAGAACAAAGTTGGTCATGCAGTAGCTTAGTAAGATGACATCATGAGTTGATTTTGACCACTGTGTGATAATCTTTCTTTTGCAGTTGTAGACGTGATCATTGGTGTGTACTCGTTTCTGCTTCATTAAAATCAAGAAAGTATTGATAGGGTTGCATTCTGTGGCTATTTACTTGACACCGTTGTTCTGGGCTATTGTTATTTTGATCTGAAAAGCATTCTGCTCAAACCCTGCCCCAGTTTGTTCTAAAAAATGCTCCAGGTAAAAGTTGTTTTGTCTTTAGGCAGGGGAGCATTCCTCCTGGGAATGGTGGGTTACTTGGGGATGTTTGAATGGTGCCACACCAGTTCTTTGAAATTGGTGCATCACAGAAGGCCAATAACTGCAGAGTTAGGCTTGAGAGTCCCCAGTCACTGTGTCGTGTGTCGTCGTTGCTCTTCCCCCCCCCCCCCCCCCCCAATTAGTATTGAAGAATGCAGAGCAAAACCCTGAGATCATCTTACGTTGCTTTACAATACTGACTTGCACATACGTGTGTATTCTGGTAAATGAGTAAGGAGCTAGTTTTTGTTAAATACATATGTGCCATAAAATATGCTCACATTTACTGGAAACTCTTTGTTTTTGATGTGTTCTTAGTCTATAGTCAGTCCAGACAAAATATTTGTCCTACCAGGATATGTGAATCATTCTTTGTAAAGTTTCGTTTGTCATCTGTGTTCTGAAAAAATGTTTTGCATGAGGGAAACATTGAATACCTTCAGTAATTTTATTGTTAATGTGCGTTTTTACAGCTGTTAGGTAAAAATCATACTTTGGTGAGATCAAAATATTATTTAATTGTTTTATCATACTAGAACCACAGGAAACACACAGGGTGGGAAACTTCTAAATGACTCTTCACTCCTTGTCACCTGTAGGTGGGCAAAAGCATGCACACTTAGAAAACAAACAAACAAACAAAACCCCCCCAAAAAAACAAACAAAAAACAACCCAAGAAAAAAATCTTAGCAGCTCATTATTTCTGGGAAGAGAAAGGAGAAAAGCTACTCCTTCATCCTGTATGTACAGCTGATATTCTGAGTAGAAAAAATACTTCAAATTTTCCTTTATCAATACAAAAAGGCATATATGGTATTAATTTGATGCTAAGGATTGAGTGAACATTGACTTTTTTTTTTCTTTGGAGTCTGGTTTTAAAAGATACTAAGGGCATGTGGATGTGAATCCAGGCAGGAAGGGCTCTGTATAAAATTTTACGTGGATTTTCAGTGTGTGTCTCATTACCTGAAGGGATGCAGCAGTTGTTATGAAGTAGAGGGAAAAATAATGTTCCAGTAGACCACTGAGATGACCTTCCAATCATGAAATGCTGCAAGTTTTGAACAGATTTTCAATAAACATGCCATCAGGAAGTTTGACGGTGTGATACGTATGAGTGACCTCTGTTGTGATGGGAGCGCGTACAGCTCCATGTTCCAATTCCTCTCATTAAAGAAGCATGGCTCTCTAATACGTAGAGGGAGGAAGTGTTATAGAGAAGTGGAATTTTTAACAAGAATAATTGTAGAACAAGGGGACTAGAAGAGGGTTTGAGAGAATATAATCATTGCCTTCTAGAGAGCACGTGTGCAGTATGCAGAAGAATGCTGGGAGAGCAGTGGAGGGAGAACTGTAAGGATTTGGAAGGTGAAGAAACTTCTTATTGCAGAGGCTTTAAAAGTAGATAAGAAGGAAGTCAATTTTTCAGAGCAAATATTTTGAATAAGATGTGGTAAAATACATTAACAGATTGGAGTTGAGATGTGGGTAGCATGAGCAAGCTTTGAAATAGGAATTCATAGTGATGTGAGTGATAAGGAACTTTAAATAAACACTTGATTGAAGGCTAATGTGAGAAAGTTGGAGTAATTGGTTGCATGGTTATCTGTGCAGCGCTGTCTTTGTGGGGGCTATCGAAAGGGCCCTGTCTTTGTGGGGGCTATCGAAAGGGCCCTCGAGAGGATGATTCCATCTGTACACATTTCGGATGTGAGGAGGGTTGTTTTGATTTGGGTGATGAAAAAGACAAGTCTGAAGATACTGTTTTTGGAAAAAAAGGAAGTGAAGACAGAAGGGATTGATCTATCTCTACTGCCTGACCTATGCTGTAGTTCTATATAGACCCAGTGTTGAAAATTTCAAATGAGCTGTTACAAGCTTGAGTATAAGATACTCAAGAATATCTTGAACTTTGAGGTGTTAATTTTTAACATAGTTGGCAAATAGTATTCAAAAGTAATTTTAAATCTTTGAAAGTTGTGATAATTCCCAGTCTCTAGAGTGACAGTGTGCCCAGTGTAAAGCAAGATAAAGCTACTCAGATGTTGCAATTCAGCAGGAAATGTGGATCTTTCAAGTAAGTTTTGGGTCAAGTATGTATTTCCTTTAATTCCACACAAGTACTTCTTACTAAACTTTATTTATTTATTTTGTTTAAGTTACGGTAATATTTCTGTTATTGGTCAACTACCTAACCTTGAAATATTTTTGGAAGTGGTGACTGCTTTGCTTCAATGTACATGGTACCAACTTGAACAAGCTGCACTGTGCTGTTTCCGTGGAATAAGTTTCTGGAATTAAAAACAAACAACCACACAAACGAGATTTAAAGCTTTGTTATCCTTCACCTTCAAAAATGCAGAAAGTTTGTTACCTTCTTTATAAAGAATGTTATTTAGTGAGGATTCTGTTATTTACTTTAAATCAAGATGCATATTGTAAAGCATACTTATTTTGGCTTCTTGTTTCTTGGCTTGAAGAAGGGACTGCTTTTCTGCTGCTGTGTCTTTTACACAGATGTGCGTTTTATTTCTTGCTTTATTTTACTGTAATCCTTCATATACACATTTGATGACAAAGTAGTAGTAGAAGATCCTTTACAAAGCATTTGGATATTTTATTGTGTACCAAATCATCATTTTGAATTTCGGGGAAAATGAATATAATGAAACAGCTGAGAATGAGATCCAAACATGTCAGAATTGAGTTTGAGAATAAACATTCTGCATTTCCAGCTGCTATATGCAAAACCCTCTTTTAAAGCATGAAGTATGTAATTGCTATGTGTGAGAAGATGCAAAGCACTTTTTGTTTGATGTAAACACTGTCATAATGCTTCACGACCTATTTCACTTTGTTGATGATTACTTACTAAATAATACAAAGTGTAAGAAAACATCAAGAATCTCTAAAGAAACATCACAAATATTCCAGATTATCTCAAAGATAAAAATTTATTTTTTTCTTAATGGCAGTCTTTTCTTATTTTTATTGGAAGACTTTAAAACTTTATTTTTCAAAACCAGAATACAAGCCTTTGTCTTTGAGCCATTAGCTAGACAGGAAGCTCGAAATGCCACAAAATGCTTTCCACTAAACCCAGCAACTCTTTCTAGCTTCTTCTTTCCCTTTTGCCTTGAACTCCCCTCCCTCAAAACAGACTTGAAACTTTTTATGGGTATACCTCGCTTAACTTCTTCTGCTTGAACTTGTGAAATTTAACTTCGTTTTTCAAATGGCAAGCAAATGGTTTCTTATGTGTATAGCCACTGCTCCACATATAGTGTGTATGTGACCGCTAGATTGCCCAGGCCTGTTTCAAAGCATCTGAAATAATCTCAGGCTTAAGATTTTTATTTGATTTTTTTTCATCCTTGAGTTTCAAGATTTATATGCTAGTGAACTCAGTGTCTTTCTTTCAGTCTGCGACTTTCATCAGGCTTGATGCCTCATAGAGTTGTGTCTGTTCTCTTTAAACAAATTCAGAATTGCGAACTCAAGGTAAACTGGATTTTCCCTCTCCCAGCCTCTTTGCATGCTGGTAAAAATAAATAAATAAATAAAAAATAAATCCCTTCTCTCTCCCAGGAGATGAGCTTTCTAGAAAGACTTGGAAAATCTTGAGTGTAATGATGATCAGTTCATGCTCTACCTGTAGATGTACATCTCTGAGGTATCAGATGTATGTGGAATGTATACGGAGTGCCCAAAAGATTGCGTAAAAATTCCAGGTCTGTGTTGCAAGCGTGTTGCTGTAGATTAGGGTCTAGGGCTGCAGCAGGAGCTTGCTGTAGATACTCAGAATGGCTCTTGTAGATTCTGCTGTACTTACTGTCTTATCTGCTAAATGTTCATAGTTCCCTTTTCAATTTTATATAGCTTTTCCTGTTCTAGTAACAGCAAAAATCCATTTTTTTTCTATCTTACTTACCTGCAATAAGATTTTTTTTGCTTCTAAAACAATGACTAAGCATTCTGATTTCTCTGTTAGTGCAAAGCCTTGTGTATTGTTTTGGTGTTTTTGTAAGTTTTGTTTGTATTTGATTGTGAAAGTTCATTTTTCGCTTTGAAAGCTCTGGAGTTTGACTCCTCTCTCTCCAGCAAATTCTTCTCTTTGTTTTTCCATAGACAATGAACTTTGCAAAAAAGTCTGTGAGACTAATTAAATGATGACAGGTACAGATTTACAATAAGAGTGTTTGATGTTGTCTGCAAGCCCTGTAACTTCTTTTTGTAAGTTTCTGTGAAAACATTTAGGACTTATGTAATGCAGGTCCTCAGAAGACTTAATTAACACGCAAGATGTACATGCAACACTTGGAAGTCATGGTGATGCCAAACAATATTGGAAATTCCTATTAAAATTTAAAACTGCATTCGCTGTATAACTAGATACAGAATATGTTACAAAACAAAGGATATTGTCCCATGGCTTCTGAGTTTTTAGTGTATTATCTGTTGAGCTTTCTGAAAACAACTTCTCTTGAAAGACTTGGAAGTTTCTACCAGCTAATAATCAATTATTTCTATACGACTGTATGACTGTTTCGCTAAAACAAGAGAATGGCAACAAGTTATAAATGCTAGGCAGTAGAAAATCTGCATCTTCTCTGTCTGCAACTCTTCTCAGTAATTGTCAAAACATAAGAATTTTGTCAGAAAGCATTAAGTTACTTGCCTCAGCTGCCACTTGAACAAAAATCAACCCCCAAAGCCAATCCTGATAAGTTGCAGAAAATGAAGGGAGACCTGGAAAAACAAAACCAGCAGAAATAACTTTCTTTGTTTTCCTCATGTATTTCCAATAGAGTTGGGCGCCTTCAGATCCACAAGTAGCTTCTGTCATGTCAATTATTGAAGTACCTGATAGCAACAGGTTTTCATAGTGTATGTGATCAGCCACTTGAGGGAGGTAATACATAGCATGAGAACGGAAAGGTAAGATCTGTTTCTGCTGTACAAGACTTTTTTGTCTGTTTGTTGGTTTGACCTTATTCTTTCAGGAAGGCCCCTTTGCTAAATCACGCCAACCTCTATATGGTTGAAAAACTGCTCAGTAATAGGGTAGTGAGGTGCAGAGCATCAACTGTTCAGCTTGTCTTCTGCAAACTTGTGGTGTTAAAATAATAAAAGTACATGCCATCACTAGTTCTGTATGCTGTGCATGGAAATTAAAATGATTCATTTCCAGATTCCAGGGTAGGGGAAGGAAGGAAGAAAGCAGTAGAAACAGTATCTTGATTTGTGAGGGGTCAGGAGGCATTTTTAAGATTTGTTCTGGGTATGTTCCTGCCTTATTTCATTATGCCTTTGTATTAAAATCTGTCCTACTTCTGTTAATTTAAAATGAATATATATTACAATTGTATTGTACGTAAGTAGGTCATAACCTGAGACATAGTTGGAGTATATGAAAAACTACTTTGGTTTAAGAACAAATTACTTCATTATAAGCTGCACCTTTGAATACTCGTGTTGCAATATTACATGTGTTTTTGTCATAGTGATTGGTTCTGCGTGATGTATCAAGTCTGTAGAGGGCCATCCTATTAGCCAGTACTGTTCCTGATTTAAATAGAAACCTTCAAAAGACATTGGTGGATTTTTTCCTCTCATATTCTTTCACAGCACTTGACAAAATAACAAAGAAGAAAATGAAGAAATTAACCTAGCAAGATTTTTTTTTTTTCCTGATTAACCTAATGTGTTTTCTTTTTGGCATCATACCAATTAGAAAAAAATCTGAAAGCAGGACTGAAATTCAGACTTTTCTGTTGCCTTGCAATAATAACTACTTTGTTGTCATGACACTGGAAAGTAAAAGACGAGTAACGAATGACGAGTGGGGAAGATCCTCTGCACAAAGCTGAGAGTTGTGTAAAGGAGATACAAAGCGAAGAGGGAAGTAGGTAGACAGTGTGCCCAGGAGAGCAAGCTGAGTGGAAGCTGTTCTTTTACCTTAATAACAGTTGAAATAACGTAGATGATGTACTGTTGGGAAGTTGGCATGGTCCATAAAAAGATTCATATGCATCTAAATGGTAGATTTGTGTTGCATTAGTATGGATGCTCCTTGGACTTTTTTCATTCTGACAGGTTCTGCTTTTTCTCTTGCATTTCCATGGAGACTTTCTGGAGTTAGAGTTAGCAGAAATTTTGTACACACAACATTGTCTTGTCATCCAAAACTTCTCAGTTCTCTAAGCTACTCCCAAGCATTTGTTCAGTGTGTGATATCTAGATTTTTACACTGTACATAAAAACAAATCTTAGAAAGGAGAAGGCTGCTTGTCTTGGACACTGTTTTTCTGCCATGCTCTTCTTTCATTGTCAATGTTCTGGCTGATACCCAACGTGGGTCAGGTGAGTAAAGAAGCTGACAGCTCCTAAATTTAGAGAACAGCTCTCATTTGTGGCATTATTTGTTTCTATTACACAGCATGCTGAGACAAAATCAGACAAGTGCATTACAATACTTTTGTTAAGAGTAAGAATGGTGAAACCTTTTCCTTTGGCAAATAGATTGTTTGCAAAATAGAGATTTGCTTAGAATACGTGTCAAATTAGACTATCTGCTAATCATTTTTCTTTTGGACCAGGCTTAAAGTGTTAAAATGTTATCCATACAAGGGCAAATGGAAACAGTTTTTAACATAGAGCATTTCCTGGCTTTTGTCTCTTAAGCTTACAATAGTTTCTTTCTTATTTCTAAGATAAGATACACGTAAGTTACATGTTTAACAAATATATGCTATATGTTTTTGTTGCATATGTATTCTTTGGTAACACTGGCAGGGGGGGAAAAGTCATCCTGAACAACCTAGTGGACCATAGCCAGGTTTTTGTTGTCCCTTTACCAGATGCTCCAGTGGGGGAGACGCAGTTTGTGTAATTACTCTGTGTTGTGTGGGGGATTTTTTTTTACCCCTCAGTAGCCATGCAGGGAAGGTTGGAAAACTGAGGAAAGGATCGACTTGAAAGCGTAGGGATTTTTCCTTAGATCTTAAAATAATTTATTTAATGGGAAAAAACAGTTAAATAGGATTTTGCAAGTCCAGTGAGGAGAACTTCAGTGTTTTTTTATTTTATTATTGTTTAAGTGCTACTATTTTTTTTTTTTTTTAAATGACAAATCTATAAGCTTTTCCATTACATTGGGAAGAAAAGTAATGGAATATTGTGGTTTTCAGGATTTGCTTACTTAAGGAGGAGAGGTTTCAGACAGGCTGTTACTATGGGTGACCTTAGTTATAGTGTAGCGGTAGCAGAGTTTAGTACTTAGTTTCTCAGGTCTGCAGAGGGCTAGCAGTGTGGTGAGGCAAAGTGTTTTTATAGCTGATAAATCTTCACTGAAAGAAAGTTTCGTGCTATGTAGAGCTGCTATGGTGTCTTGGCAATCTTCAGCTTCTGTAACAGCCACTTGAAGGGTATGTTTAAGAGCAGCCCTTAGGCTTTTTGTATAACACTGAGGATTGGTCTTATTCCTGCCAGGCAAAGAGTAAGGGAAGTGGAAAGGTGGCTTTTAACCAACTTCCACTTGCCCTCTGGTCCTGTGTGGCTGTTCTGGGGCACCTGGCCAAACATACATAATGTGAAAGATTTGCTAGGAAATCACAGTATTTGAAGATAGAGATTAAGTGTAATTTGCAACAATTTGTCCATGATATTGAACAACGTTGTGTTTTGCAGGTAGCAAAGAAGCAAGCCAAATTACATTACCAATTTGCTCAACAATGAGTGTTTTATAACTTGCAGTTTGCATCTCAATAGTATTTAAAAAAAAAAGTAATTTCAGACATTCTAGTCTCACGATAGATCCCTCATTCCTTAGAAGTTGAATTCTTACTCATCTTTTCCCCTGCTAGAAAGCAGTAGCTCCCATGTGCTCTCCTTATCTGAAATGCATTGTCTAAGTACTAAAGAATGTGAATGGTATTTCTTAAAGTAAATTCTTTTGTACTCAGGGAAAGTATTTACTTATACTCTTTAAATATTTAAACTTCTCGACTGAACCGTAGTTAACTTAGATTGTATCATTCTGCTTGTTCTAGACGTCTTACGTAGAACACTTTTCTAGTAGTTTCAGTTTGTAGCTGGTACATCTCTGCTATTCCTATATCTAAAATGTGCACTTCCAAAAACAAAAGCAAAACAAAACCAAACAATAAAAACCACAACCGACCCCTAAACACCCCTCTCCCCACCTCCCAAAAGACAACTTGTAGTGTTATCTTCTTATAATACACCTTCATTAATAGTACAGATGATGCTGAAGTCATTCTGCTATGAATATTCACTAATGTAAATGATTTTTTTCTTTCTGACTTCTCTTCAGCACTGAGATCAAATGCTGTATTGTTCTCTCCTCTCTACTTCGCTTTCTGTGCAGGACTAAATCACCAATTGAGTGTTGCTTTCAGTGTATCAGTGTATCAGGACCTAGTTATACCTTTGTTCATGATTATTAATTTGTGTCATTTGAAGCCAGTTTTTAAGTGTGTTCTGGCTTTGGCATGTTGAACTACATAGTCCCCAAATATTCTTTAAGAGTCTAGGTCAAATGCTTAAGCTTTTATCATGAAGCATGTTGCTATGTATGGAGATATTCATAGCTATTTCTGTATTCCTCTCTTCAGACCTGACTCACATTTGAAACCTTTTTTCCTTCCAGTAGAGCTCTGTGTCAGTATGCGTTGGTTTGAAAAATATAGCATATTTATTTATATGTCCAACTTTGGTTTTGTTTTCTTGCTTGTTTTGTAAAATAGTGTGATGTTAAGTATTGTGATACTTTTTCCCATGCAGATGACCTCCAGAGGAGCTGCTGAAGTTGAATCCATTTGTTGCAGTTACAGTACAGTACTGTGTGTATTTCTCTCACAAACTGGAAAAGATCCAATATAGAAACCTTTGAAGTATTGCATCAGAATCCACAAGGTTGCTAAAATCAGTGTGCTAGATAAATACGATGTATTTAAATAATGTGAAGTTGTCTCATCACCTCTGAAACTAACAGGAAAGTGATATAGGTGTGATTTTATGAAAGGTTTACTTGAAATTTATAATTTTTCAGAGGTAGGTCCATTCTTTTTTCTTTTTTTTTTTTTTTTTTTGAACCAAAATGAAAAGAATGCTTCACTTGTTAAGGTAAAGTTTACTTTTAAACCTGTGGCAGCCTTCCTCTAGATTGTACATTGTCTAACTCACAACCATATTAGATCATTCATTCTTTTGTTAATGAATCATTTGAATTATTTCTTTAACAATGAATCACAAAGCACATTTGAAAGAAGCTAATCGAGGAGTGTATTATTATATCAAATTTGCATCACAAATGCAATGTTCCTACGTATATTCCATTTGGTTTCATTAACTTACTGATCCTGTTCTTCCTCTCTACTCCTTTCTACTCCCCCGTCTCATTTTATGTCATTCTCTAAAAGGACAGCTTGAATTCAAGCTTACTGCCTTAGATAGTTGTTGCATTTTCTTTTTTATTCCTTTAGCATGATGATTTGCCAATCCATTTTTGTGGATAAGAATCTGCCCTAGGAGTGAAGTGCACCACCTACTAGCTCACACTATTTTGTACAAGTAAGACTGGATATAGAAGTGTTTTATTTACAATTCTGAACATCTACACAGGTAATTTCAGGGTATTAAAAGAAAAATTTTAATGTAAAATTAGCTGAGAATGTAGATATTAGTTCCTAGGTAATGTTAAGGAAAAGATACACTGTTAGCGCCTGGAAGTCATCTACACTGTGGAGGTATATTGTGTGTGTTTAGGAGTTAAATTATGCATAGCTTCTAAATTTTGCTTTGTATCACACAATCAGTTTTCACCTGAGTTGGATTTTAATTACAGACGTTTTGATTTTTTCAATATATTCTAGGTTATCTTAAATAGCTAGCTTCTGATCTTCAAACTGTAATAATATTTTGTCTTGAAGTAGTCTGTCCCTGCCATATAACAGCAATGAGGGCATCTTAGGTAGCACTAACAACAACACTTGATATCTCTGTGAAAGCAGAATTTTCTGAATATGTTGATCCAGTTGATAAACCCCCAAAGTAACTGTTATATATATGTCTGAGTAGCTTGGCACCTGTGGCTGTTTACGAACATATTTGGTTCTTGGTAGAAAAAAATACGGTAAATATTAGTTCACAGCAGTTTACATCCAAGTAATTCACAATAAGTTGAGATTTTCATTTATCCTACTTCATTTTATATGGTTCATAGTGCTCTGGTTAGTTGGCTAGAGGAAATTGTTTGTGGAGTAATGGGAAATTAGTGCTAATAACACATTCAGTGTTAAGAGAACTGCACAATATTTTTTATTGGCTTTGTTACTTGTTTGGAGTTGTTCTAGATTTTTTGTGATTGCTTTTTCTTTTATAGAAGG
The DNA here is from genome assembly GCF_009769625.2 of Cygnus olor. Lineage (NCBI taxonomy): Eukaryota > Metazoa > Chordata > Aves > Anseriformes > Anatidae > Cygnus > Cygnus olor. The sequence continues at coordinate 64,336,511 of NC_049173.1, read as the reverse complement.
GGAAAAACATGAAAAAGCAAATCAGAGTAGCAGGAAATGAGTGATATGTTATATAATTGATTAGCGAATGAAAAAGGCAAGTATATGTGCGTTATATTGACGCATAAGTTTTTATTTAATGTATATTTTTACAGTGTTTTATGAGTTTCTTTCTGTGTAGGCATTTTTTCCCTGAAGACCTGTGAGGTAAATGATATGCAATCAGGCTGTGTACCTTCTGTCCATGTTCGTACCCTTCATGCTGTTTCCACCATCTATACGCTGAGAAGTGCAGCTGTTTCTTAATAGGTGTGATATTTGGCTTTACTTTTGCTAGGCAATGCCATGGCTTTCAGCAGCCTCTGCTGCCCTCTCCTGCTGTGCTTTCTGGCTTCTGTTCTTGGAAAAGTGAGTGACTGCCAGGGAGGAGCCAGGACAAAATGGGCTTCAGAAACAGGTAGGGTGGAGGGCTCCATGCACCTTGATGCTCCTCTGTAAAACATATTTACCACTTAGTATGGGTTCCCCTGCCTCCTGAAGCAGCTCAGGGTTAGTTATGGAGTGGAGAGAAAGATTTCAAACATGCTACATATATTAACCTGAAGGTAAATAAAAAACACATCAAATTGCCATGCTGCTTTGATGGTAGCATAGTTTCTCACATTTGAAGTGGTAGGCCAATCTTGCACAGTCAGGAACTTCTGTTATATTTTTTCATATTCTTTGGTCACAAGTAGTAGAAAATATACCTTCAGCTGTATTATTAGCGGTACAAGAAAAATGAACGCTGAGGTATGGAAGTTAACATTTCAGGTGTAATTCTGGTACTCTAGTCAATGTTTCGTCAGATGCAGGCAAGAATTAGAGTTTTTTTGTTGATTTTTTGTTGTTGTTGAAAAAGACAATCTTCCATTTAATAAAATATTACACATATAATTGAAATGAGGAAAAATAGTATTGAAAAGTTTGAAAAGTGAAATTCTGTGTAAAGATGTATAGTAGAGTATGCAAACTACTCTGACAATTCCTACTCTAGGAATTAGTTGGTCTGAGGATAGTCTTTGAGGACACTAAGGAAGGGATTAGAAGTGTGTCTTAGAAAAACAGTCATGTGGGGTTTTGCATGTATCCCATTAAATGGTACAACAGCATCTTTAAGAGCTCCTGTTTTGGGTAACAAATAGAAAAACAGTTTAGAAAGAGTTTTTGAAAATGCATTTCATTGAGACTATAAATATGCAACGAAAACAACTGGGACTTGGATGACATTGTACAGGACAAAGAGTACTTAAAATGCAGACCTCTGTGGGAAAGTATTGTTTACTTCAGTGAGTATCATCTATCAGTTTGACAAATTAAGCTTAACTGGCATCAAGTTCTGTTATAAAAATCTACTTATGTAAAAGAATTACTAGAATTTAGTTGCACAGTGAGACCTTACTGGATATTTTAATTTGAAATGGCAAGTATCTATTCTGTTGTTTTTAGGTATTTGTCCTAGCTAGCTGTGTTGCAAAATGTATTAGTTATCCAGCTACTTTTGGTGCTCAGGTGCTCATACAGAAGGCTGCACCTAATTCAGTAAGCATGCGTCTCTGGTGGAAATCAGTGTATCAATCGTGAACATTAAAATACCATTTAAGTTGTTCTCTCTCATCTGGGGAATGTTATAGGTGCATTTATGATATTATCAGCTGCTCCTGGCAAATGTTTGATTGAGCAGTCTGTAACTGGCTCCCAAGAGCGTATTGTTCCTCAGAGCTGAGGCGAGTTCCTTTTCTCTTGCTGCAGGTGATGGGGAACTCAGTGTCAGGATTTGGAAAGGCTGTGTATTCTACGATAGGCATTGAGCAGTTACCGGGGGCCCAGTGCGCACTGATCGACACTCGTTTTACGGGTCTAATTTGGGTCAAAACTCATCCCAAACGACAGAGTTTTGGTCTTATAAAAGTAAAGCTAGTTAACGTCTTGTTTCAAGTCAGCATGACATGCTAGGCATCTTTGTCGGAACATTTGGTAGGTTTCAGATACCCCTGGAGTTTAAAAAATCTGTACTTAATTGAGGTGACAACATGCACAAGGAAGGATATCTCGAAATAGTTTGGGGTGTCTTTTTGATGTGTCACTTCCAGCACGCAGAGAAATTCTTTCCTTTTTGTAGCTGTGGCGATCTGGAAGGATACATTTAAGAACAGGTGGAAGTAATTTGGCAATTTGACATTCAGACTGTATTACACATGCAGGTCCCACAGGATTGCAAAGTTTGTGGGGCTTTTGCACTTTAATATCATTTTGCATGTAGTGGCAAGGCTGGATACTACTAGCATAGTATTTTCTTTTGGAGATTGTCTGTTAAAGAAGGTGGTGCCTGTAGCCCCTGGGGTTCTTCAGTGATAACATTCCAGGTCTGGAATCTAGGAAATGAAGAAATCTTAAGCCATAATCATTTGCTCCAATTTTGTTTTTTGCATTTTAAAACTAAAGGTGCCATTTCTAATTAAGGCTTACAGTGGAGGTTCAGTTTGATGATACTCATCTGAATAAAAACAGATGAATAAAACTTAACGTATGTGGTGCTGTGTTATGGTTCTGAATACTTTCTTAACATTTCCATTGAGTCTTATGATTGTGATATATGCACAATTCAATGAATTCCAATTATTGCTGATAATATACCATTTGGACACTCATAAATGGTATACAGATTAGATAGAAGGCATGCTAGAGTCCTAGCCAGTAGATGGAATTGCAGTGCAGTATGTGCTTTGTATGTAAATGTGAATGTTTGCTTGTAGATAGGTAGGTAGCATAGTTTTAATAGGCCTTCTTTTGTACAATCTTTTGAAATATGTACGCATGGATTATATACAGAAGTGAAGCAAGTCCTTGGCTTTCCTACTTTCCTAACCATTAATCATTTGTATCACTCTTTTTTTTTTTTTTTTTTTTCCGCCAGCACATTTGAACTAACAGTATAGAGCTTAATGCGCAGATGATTTTAATCCTACACCAGTGTTCTTTATATACAGGTGATACTTATTTCTGGAAGAATTTTACAAGTCTTTCCATTGTAGAGCTCCTGTCCAATGATTTTTCCTTTGGAACTTCGGATGCAATTTTCATTTAGTTTCTTTGGGAGGTAGGAGTGGAGTGTTGTTGGTTTTGGTTTCTTTCCTAGGGTGTTTTTTTAAAGTGTTCTCTCTGAGTGACTGCAACATGTCATGAGTAGGTAGGCAGCTCTCCCAAATTAAATATTTAAGGTTTAGTCATGTTTAGTCATTTAAAGCAGACTTTGCCTGAATGTGCCAGAATTAAAAGACTTTCTCTGATACATCTGGTTCTGTTCCACTATTGAAATTCTTGTATGGTTCAAAAATAAGAACATACGGGAACAGAGAACATCAGTACAGAACAATTGTCCCTGGTTGTACTCTTTTGTCCTCTATTCCAGAGGGTTAAAATATCCTTATGGGAGTGTGGTCGATAGGATTTTCTACAGAATTATATTATAAACAGAAGGAAGGCTTCCTGGGCCCTTAACAGTATGTCTTCTGTAATGCATTTTTATTTGAAGTACTACAGAATGAGTAGTTCTGTATTTGAATTTGTAGCCCACGTGAATATGAACACACCGTTTACTGTTGAACATTTGAGAGTGGGGAATATTTTCCTTTACCGGTTCTGTAGATGGAACATTCATGCTCTGTGCGTGGAGAATGAGAAAACACATGGACGCATTAGCTGGAATGCTTCTGGCACGTCTCTTCCTTGGGGAGATGGAGTGTTCCATAGCTGTGAATTGTTTTCCTTTCAAAGTGGCAGAAAAAGTTCTGTATTTGTTCTTTATCCAAGAATATTCTGGCTTCCCGACTTCTTCTTTTGCAACTTGAGAACTGTCTCCATCTTGTACTCCACATATGTTGTATCCCACTTACCATGAAATGTTAAGATGATCTACCAAACATTATTTATCAAAAACAAACAAACAATCGAAAAACCCACAAGATTTTCAAATTGCAAATTTGTCTTCTTGACAAGCCACTGAATATCTCCCTGGATCTGAGGGCCTGGGTCTGCCACAAGGTGATGTCATCTAAAGTCAGACCATTTAGCACAACTTTGGTGCCAGGCAAGTTTTGTCAGCAAGCTCATCAGGTGTATCCATCCTAAAAAGTCCATCTTGAGGATATTACCTTTCTGTCTACATCATAAATTTGTCAACCTGTTCAGCACCAGCTCATTCAGTAAAATCCAGGAACACAAAGCTAAGATATGCTTGTAGTGCTGTCTTTAAGACCTTGGCCCTTGGACAGTATGGCTACTTGTACCAGGAAAATGAAGGTAAGGTGCCAGAATTGTGACAGTAGCAGTCATCCTCCTTATCTTTGGGTTCTAGGTTTGCCTTCACAAGAGCTCTATTACTTATCTGTGGCTACAGTGCAGGCATTTGGTCAGTCTGGGCTGGTTACAGTAGACTATCACAGAAAAAATACTGTAGGCTTATTCTGTTCTAATCAGGTTCATCTCTTCCAGTGAAAATTCATTCTCTTCCAGTGAAAATTCCTCATCTTCATGAAAGTAGTACCACAGAACCTTCCCAGAATGTGGTCTCTGTTGGAACTATTATTTTCTTCTTGGAAAGGATGATGAAACCTGCTGAAATAAATTGAGGATGCCCTTCAGTGTGGGAATGGAACCATGCTTTTTGGTCATGTTTTATCATCTGTCTGCAGCTTGGATGCCATTGCATGTTAAGAAAATCTGATTAACCTCTTTGAATTGCCTATGTGGTAAGTTTGCCCTGGCCAGCAGATGAGCCCCCCCCTACCCAGCTGCTTGCTCACTTATCCACAGTAGGATGGAGGAGAGAATCAGAAGGGCAAAACTGAGAGAAAATAGTTGCTTAAGATAAAGACATTTAAATAAGTGAAGGGAAAAAACAACTGATGCAAAAGTATCAGTCACCACCTCCCACCAGCAGACTGAAGCGCAGCCTGCCTCTGAGCAGTGTCTGCTTGGTAAAAACTCCCCCAGTTTTATTGCTGAGTGTGATGTTTTATATGGTACTGGAATATTTCTTTGGTCAATTGGGTCAGCTGTCCCAGCTGTATTGCCTCCCAACCTCTTGTCCACCCATAGCCTTATTCACTTTGAGGGCAGAGGAGAAACAGAGGAGGCCTTGACACACTGCAGCAATAGCTAAAACATTGGTGTGTATCAACACTGTTTTAGTCACAACTCTAAAACATAGCACTATGTGAGCTTCTGTGAAGGAAATAACTCTATCCCCACCAGACCCAGTACACCCCATCCCTGAAAGCCTCCAAATTCCGTTGTTTCACTGTTCACAGGGTAAATAGAGACTTGGCGTAAATGGTGCCTAAGGGGTTTTTAGGAAAGGTTTTAAATCCTTTTTCATATGGATTGGCACTTGGTATAGAAGTTCCAGGTTCAAAACCAAGTATCTTAGCACGCATCTGATTCAGCAAAAGCATTTATTCCTTTTCCTCAGTGCATTGGGCCGTCAGATTATTTCACACAGCTCTTCTGAAGTGAACAAGCTGTTCTTCTTTGACTTTCTGCCCGCTGAAACCAGACAGGATTAATTCTTACTCCAAGTTGTCTCCAGGACATTTCTTCAGGAGTTATTAAGAGAGACCTTGATGATACTGGTCTGTGGAGTTGACTGTAAAAATGAGTATGTGCAAAAGCTGAACACTGTATCGCTATAAGTTGTGTAGTAATTGGAGTTACTCTTGAATCCTTGGTGAGGAGAGAGCTTCCTGTGAAACAGGTTCCAGTCTTTAAGTTTGGTTCTACAATTGCCTACTCAGCTGACCATTGTGGTAAATCAGTACATCTTCCTTTTATGACAGATGACCTATTTATCTCATGTGACTCATTGCACCAAATGTTACCTTGGATGACTTCAAGTATGTGCATTCTGAATTCTTCTGGCAAGTGTTCCCTTGGCAAGTGGGTCAACATTTCTTATATTTGCTGTGATAGTACTGTTCATCACTTGTACTTCTCCAAATCCTCCAAAACAGTGACATCAGATGTGTTTCATGAGAGATGGGAAACCTGGTTTCACTGCTCTGTTGTGCAAGAACTGTAGTCTTGGTTAGAGAAGAAGTTTTACTTCCATGTACTATGGCTTGGGCTCTTTGAAGCGAGGGAAAGCTCGGCTATGATGGGTAACCTCACCTTCTGTTACTAGATTAACAGATAACATGATGCAGAATACTTTCTCTTTCAATATGCCACTTGTTGGGGGGAGGAGGGAGAATAGGTGCATGGAAGATCATCAGTCATAGCTCACCCACATAGGGCTTCAAACTCTGGTATACAAATTTGGGTTGTGTTGCTTCTAAACCATAAGCAGCAGACATAATAATCCAATGATGAACTGTAATGATCACTGATGATCAGTGATATCGTCCTGCTTTCCTTTCTACAACAACTGGAAGCTCTTCTGCTTCTAAATGTGTTTGTAGCCAAACTTTCTTGGATATGCTCTCGATTACATCAGAGTGTCTAGCCATGCTTATGTTTTTCAGGTTCCATTGTTTTAAAAAAAAGATCTTTCTAGCCCTGGGTAAAGACGAGGTGTGTCGCTGATTATCCACTTGTTTATATAAAGGCGATTTTGATATTTGGACATTCTGCAGTTCTTGGTGAAGTCTCTGAAATTGTTATTCCCTTACTAGCTGCCATAGATCATGCTATTAAAGTGCTACACCTTCCAGGCTGTCTTCTGTCAAGAGAAGACTGTTCTTGTAAATTGCAAAAAATTCTGTCCTTGTAAATTGCAGAAAAGCATCTACTGTGTGCATTTATCATGCTAGGTGGATGACTTTGAAGTTATAGCCACTTTTTGAAGGGGCATGTGGGTTATGTTGAAATACCAGCTTGAGCAAGAAGCTCATCTAACTCTCTTAGGTCTTATTTTGTGTTAATTTCTGCCCATCTGTATTTTTTCTTGGGGTTTGTTTATAGCTTTTCTTCTTCAGTATTTTTTCTTTCAGACTTTCCCCTGATATTACATATGGGTCCCCTGTTAATCAGTGCCACACCTGTCTCTGTTAGGTGGCTCCTTTATTTTTTGTGGTTTTCAGTGAAAGAGGTAGAGGAAATGAAAGGCCATGCATAGCCTTGTATGCACCTTATTTCTCAAGACAAGATATTCTGGTTGAATGCATTCGTCACACTGCATTAGAGTGTTCTCCAGCCTCAAGTAATACGATGTTTTGTGCTGCGTGAGCACCTTGTAGCTTCAGCTCTGGTTCCTGGTAAGTAAACTTCCTGTGGCAATATTCCTTCTCTGTTGTTTCCTGTTTGTGTGGGTGGAGTGTGATAGTCTGTTTCAGTTCCAGTAATTTGACTTTTTCCATCTCAAGTAACCAAATTGCTAGGCTTTCTGTGAGTTAGAATTCATGTCAGGTCATTCAATTTACATCCTGGCAGGACTTCAGAAGTATATATAAGAGTGTTAGCTGCTGTTTTCTTCAGAACTACTGTAATACCAAAAACGCTCTTGGAGAATCACTGCCTGGTGCCTTTTATGCTGCAGAATTCTTCTTGCTGTTACATTAAGAAAGCATTCTATATGCAGACCACATAAGAATACCACAAAATTAAAGAGAATTATTTACTGAAGTTTAAAGAATGTCTATTATTAGGCTACAGCTGAGAACAGAATATGGTAAGAATTATTTTTTGTGGCAATAGTACTGCTTAGTAAAAATCAAATGACATTTTTAAGAGTTCAGATGCATGGCGACACAAGAACTGAAACCCCTTGGTGGAGACATTTCGCCAAGACATAAAGTAGCTGTACGGATGTTTTAAATAAAACTTTATTACTTACTTGTGGCTTTGAGCAATTAATCTTTCTCTGCATATAAGATGGGGTATCTCTGTTTTGACAGGTTATCTGTCACCATGGTAACCAAACGTCGTGTCCTTTATTAGAGATTTTGAGGTGTTAGGATGGAAAGTGTTATAAGTTGAAATATTAAGTTTGCGTTCTGACATCTGCAACAATGAAAATATCTTTTGAGTACAGCTGTTGGACTGAAGGTAAATTATCAGGCAAAATGTTTGAAAATTAAATGGCTTCTCCTTAAATCTAATGGTCCAAACAACGATTTTATTTAGTACAATGTAGCCTCGTACACGTGTTCCTACTTCCCACCACTGGTTTATACCCCGTTTCATGCAGGGAGTTTCAGGGCTGCATCAGCACTCGGTGCAGAGTATTTTATATCATGTTAATGAAGCAGATCTGTCAGCATAATAGCTGTTAATGCAAGATTCTGAAACTATAGGAGACGATACAGATACTATTCCTTTATGAGGTAGTAGTTCTTGAGACAGTGTTACCAAAATTAAAAAACAAAACAAAACAAAAAAACCCAAACCGTTCAAATCTGAAGCTGACAGGATTTTCTGATAAAAATGCAGTAGCCACTATTGGATCCAGGCCTGCGTGTATTGGTGCAGGTTGACCAGCAAGTTCTTGCCTGTTAATATCTTTTAAATTCGGGATAATTTTGGGAAAGAAGAGTTGAAGGATGTGAACTTGTAGTTCCTCCTTATTTATGAATATCTTGAGCATTGCATAAAAAAATCTGAACTTCACATTTTTGCTTTCTTTATGTATTTAAAGCAGTGCTCTCTTGTGTTTCTTTTATGTGCTTCATAAGATTATTCCTGTGGAAAGGAGGGTAATAGAGTTTTCATCTGTGATCTGTATGTGGGAATGGAGTAGTGCAAAGAACTCTGTGTGGTGTGTTAGCCAAAAAGAGAGTGGTGGTGATGGGTAACTCAAATAACACCTTTCTACCTGGTAGAAGAGTTAGAAGAGCATCTTCAGCTATTTCTGTTCTTGTAATAAACTTTATTGCTCAGCTACTTTTGATGTTAGCATCAAACCAATAAAGATGTTAGAAACCAGACTATGCAGAACTATCTCATTAACAAGTTGATCTTCAAGGACTTTAATATAACTTCTTTTGGAAGAAAGAGCCAGCATATTTGGATATTTCAGTAAATTTTTCAGATAGTTTCTGTAAAATATACCGAGATCTAAATAGTGACAAATGGCATGGCTTTATAACATTGATTTGTATATTCTGTTGGTTTTAAAAGGAAAACAACCACTTTTCTTGTTATTAGCTCTTTATACTTCACAGGTAGCTGCAAAACGTTTGGCTGCCAAACTATTTTAAAATCAATCACAGAAATAACTTTTATTGCTATAGCCATTTATCTCTTTTTTCATAGAGGTCAGGAGTACTAAGCCAATTGAACTTGTAACTGTATGTTTCTTTTCCTACTCCACCCATATGCTTTACATAGGTCAGTTTACTTCAAAAGATAGATGAGGATCTAGGGAAAGGCAGAATACATTCAGTTTCTAAGAAAAAATGCTGATTTGTAGTGAAGATAAATCTTTTGCTAAGAGAGTCAAAATTTTTACTTCAATAATGTGAAGTCAAGACATCTAGAACTGTGTTCTGCTGTGTGTTGTTCTTCCTCATAGCATAGAAAATCTGTGCTCAGTCTTCTTTCTGTCTCTCAAAAAATGTACTCTGCTTGCTTATCATGGGTCTGTATGTTGGTGAGCCTCACACTGAACTAAAGTTATCAGCCAGCTCTGGGAAGTGTTTTGCTTACTCTTTTGCAACATTGCATTCCCTGCTAATTAGATATATCCGACTCCCTGGTGCCTTTAAAACAAGTCAAAGCTTGAGAAGACACATTTGGTCTTGTACTGCGACATTTTTCCTCATCAGCAACATTTTCAGGTGATAATTCACCCTGGTACTCTAATTTTATCTTTTTTCAAAGATAGACTGAGGTAGGGATAAGATTCTTCATGCACTCTTAATGTTTGCGTGAATTCCCTCTTGACAGGAGGTCTTAAATGCTGTTACACAAACCATTGTAATTTTTGGAGCAAACTTTTTCTTTTTCCCTCTTAGTGGTTATTTATGAACCTCTCCAATAGGGAAAATATTTTATATACATTCTGAGAAACCCATTTGCTCTGTATTATTTTGACTTTATAGATGCAATAGGCATGAAATTTTTGTCTTTCGTTTTGGAATGTGCTTTTGAATCACCATTTTTATGAGAGTTAGCTTCAAAGCTCTTTTCTTTTGACAGAATTTAAGCTCTATGATTCCTTCCCTCAAACAAAACCACTTTTTCAGATCATTGGATATAAATGTGTGCTCCGAGGGAAGTCTTTGCCTTAAAAATGTCTTTGTCCAAAACTTCACAGATCTTTTCAAAAGAAGACCCGTGTATTTGTTTATTCCAACATGTGTGTTCAGCTACTACTGATCTTGTTCTGTCAAATAGGCTAGGTCAAATACTATTCTGGTAGTGTGTGCATCAGTTCTGGAAGCATTTCCTGAGCTCAAGACATGGTTTCTGTAAAAGAAAAATTTCCTTGTTTGGATCTCAAAATAAACAATACAAAAGGCAAATGTTCTGAATGATGCATTGAGTTTGATAGTAACTATGTTATTGTTATATTATCAGGTTGGTTTTGTATTCCTACTTTTATTTTAATTACGCTTATAGCTAGCAGCTGAAGGGAGTAGAGAGAAGCTACAGGCTAACACAAGATGCATTGCATAAGCCTTGTTTCTTCAGGAAACCAACTCAGTGAAGTGAAGAATCCTGTGAAAGCCAGAGAGCTAGCAGTTCAGAAGAGGTTGAAGGTACTGAGTTCTGATAAGTTTTGTGGAAACTTTTTGTGTGTGTGTATTTAGGTAGTCCCATAGAACTGTAGATGTATTCTGTATTAGAAAAAACTTACAATATAATAAAAATGCTATTGCACATCAGGCAGCATGTGGAACAGGTGTTAAAGATATATTAAAAAAATTATCTGCGCTCTGACCTTATTAAACTGAGATTTTAACAACTGGGATCAAGCCATTTGGGAATTCAGCCTTCAATAGCTTGATGCTCACAGTGCTGCTACCTGTTCTTCCTTCTTGCTCTCCTCATCTAGATCTTCAGTATTTTTTTTGTCATTTTGTCATGATTTTTTTTCTTTCCCTTTGTTTAACTTGATTATTCCCTTCTTCATTTGTTATTCAGCATATGTTTATGAAAATAGAATTCCAATATTAAGAAATTTTCTTTGACATCACATACAGAGTTTTTGTCTGTAACTTGGCTAAATATAGAAGGTCTGAAAGGACCAATTAAAAATTTATTTTCATAACCATATACATGGGTCTTTCAAAGTGAAAAATTTCTTATGATACTTCAGACAGCATTTAAACTGAAATTACATTGAACAGTGTCTTTTGCTGCTGTCACATGATCTTTCATATTTCCCCAGAATGTCACAGAAAGAATCTCTTTTTGTCTCAGCGTTGCAACCTTATTTTTCAAAGGTCACACAGGTACAAATAATGCTGATTTAAAAACAAACAAAACGCAAACATGGGCCCAAGCCAAAACCAAAAAAAGCAAACTGTTTTTCTGACATTTTAGACAGAGTTTAATGGCATATTTCCATATTCAGCATACTGAGTCTGAATTTTGTTTAGGATTGTTATCTGTGTAATATCATCCATATAATTATGCATACAATGCATATAATTATGACTTTGTCTGTCTATTACCAGGCATGATTAGACACTTCCAAAAGCTGTAAGATCTTCTCATATTTCTTATCTTAGCTGTCAGATGTTTCTATTTTATTATTTTGTATATCTGAACAATAACCTGTACTTGGTAAAATAATAGATGTAGCATTCCCCCCCCGCCTTAGTTTTGTTTCTACTCTGCAAAAAGAAAAAAACAACACATTAAAGCATGCTTGTACTTGAAATAAATAGCCAAAAGAAGTGTTTTGACACTTAGAGAATATCTTATAACTGTTGCATTTATGCTTGAATCTTCATATTCAGGAATCCCCTAAATGCATACTGATACCAAAAAACTGTTGTAAAAGATGTACTTCCATTTTTTTTTTTTTTTTTTCCTCGAGCAGTCAGAGAAGCTCTAAGACCTGGATTCTAAGTACAAAGCAGAGGGCAGTTTTGTCATCTTAATTTTTATACCTTCCTTGAAAATAAATAGAACAGATTTTTCCAAGACAGCTGGGGAAGTCTTGTTCAGTTTGATGTGTTCAAAAGAATGTTTGTTCAATATAGAGTGTTTATTTTTAAGTCTGGTCTTCCTTTCCTATCCAAAGCTGGCAGAAGTCAGTTGTTTGCAAACAAAAAGGGGAATTGTCTGTGAGCAGGAAACTTTCTCCCTTCCAGCCCCCCAAGCTTTTTTCCAACTTCTTGAATATTATGCCAGCCATTGGTGAGGGAGTAGCTTGAAAGTGTTTTAACATTCACCATTGCTTTGTCTTGTCAGTTATTTTCTTTCAAGACTTTTATAAAGTTGTGTTATCGTCCACCCAGCAAAAATGTAGTGTATGTCTGGAAGTGTAGTGTGTCCCAGAGTTCTTTTTGGAAAGGAGGTTCTGCAGACCCAAGTGTTAGAGCCAAGCTGTAGTAAATGCACCGGTAACTTAGATAAAATCTGGGGGTAATGAGAATCCCAGTGAAAGGTGGAGTATGGTGGTAATGAAGGGTTCTTCAACAGTAACTGACACCTTTATAGGCTCTAGACAATAGAGTGTTTTCTTGAGCTTCTAGTCCTAGAGTTTTAAAGAACACTTCAGATTATTGCCAAAATTGCTACATAGGCTTTTAAAAACAGTAGCTGCCACAGCAGCAAAAGGAATTTTTTTTTTTACATAATTAACAATTGAAAAATGTCAGTGAGGTCATTGCCACTAGTTGCTAAGCTTTTGGTCTAAAACACAGCATTCAAAATGAGATATCACTGTACATGGCTAAAAAATTTTCAGGTATAATTCTGACTTGGTGATGTTTGGTATGTGGCTATTCAGAGAGAGAAAAAATGATGGAGTGAGTAATGGCTGGCCAAATCATTTTGTATGCTGTCAGCCAGTGTTGTTGTGTCTGATACTGAGCAGTATTAGACATTGTTGGAGTAGGTAAATATGCATTGAACCAATAATGATTATAACATTTGTTTATTCACTCTTCTACCTCTTCATTCTGACCATGCTTCACTTTCCTCTGATTTCGCTTCCTTGCTCTTCTGCTTTGTATAATATTTGTCCATTTTCATTTTGCATTGCATTGGATGAAGTTCATTCCTAAAGGTTAATTTTTCCAAGACTTCCCAAACCTACTTTAAAGATTTTCTTACTGAGTAGGAATTGACAGCCTTCTTTTCACAGAAATAACTGTTGAATTAGTGGAACGAGATATGGTGTAGATTGCCATTTTTCTCTTCTGTGCTTTAATTTAATTAAAATATAAGCTGTAGAATAGAGGCCTTTTCTCTTCCTTTATTTACAAAGCACAGAAATGATTTTTTTTTATACCTAGGAATGAAGAGATTAGTAGTTGACCTGCACAGGAAAATATCTGTTGCAACAGCAGGAAGGATGATCCTGTGAATAAGGCACTGACCTGCAATTTGGTGGTATGGATTGGGGCCACTTCTTGTGTGTCCTCTGGGGACACAGACCACTTTTTCTGTGCTTCCTTTCTCTGTGTGTAAGATGGGTTATTGGTTCTGCAAACAGAAGAGTACCAAAATCAAATACTGAGATGTTCAGGAAATGGGACCATCCAAGTGTCTCAGGTAGTTCTGACTAACAGTGTCAGTGTTGCGTTAAGGGGTGTAGCCAATTAACCGTTATGGGTCCAGTTGGATTCAGGGTACTGAACTATTACAATCACAGATTCACCAATAACGCATTAACCGATATGGGTCTGGTCGGATTCAGAGCACTGAACTACCACGGTCACGGATTCCCCAATAACATATAACTGTCCTTACTCTAGTCGCGTTCAATGAGAACTATCACGGCTAGGAACAATGCACAATTTATACAGCAACAGGTACGCAGGTTCTTTGGATTGCCGGCGATAGTTACTGTCTGCAAAAGCAAGCTAGCATGCATGAAATACACAGGTGCGCAGCCTGGAAATTAATGCGTTAAAAGGCACAAAGACTCTATAGAGATTTCTAAGTTTCCGCAGAGACACACAGTATAATCAAGTGTTCAAATCTCACCCGAAGGCTCCCAATGGGGGGGGAAGGGAGGCTCAGCCCCTCGACTGATCCCAGGAGTCAGGAGGTCCTCGGGATGGTATCTTCCCTGACATCCCCTCTCCTTAGGCCGATTTATATTATTTTCTATCTTTAGGTGGAGCTTGAGTGACTCTAGTCAAGCATATCTTAGTTACGATTGGTGAAAAGTTTTCCCGTCTCCGTTTAAAGGAATAGGCTCCAAGAAATTCAGAGCACATGCTCAGTGAGGGGTGGTCGCACCTTGGAGGCGGGTAGCTTTTGGGATGGAGGTGTGTTTTGGTATTATAATGATATTATAATGAGCAAAAGTACACTAGAGTACAGCATCTGTCAAAACATGACAGGTCGTTGGCTCAGGGTAGCAAAAAGTGTGGCTTATCGGTCTCGGTAATGCAGCTACACCCTACCCTGAAAGCCTCTTCAATGCTGTACATTTTCTTTAAAATGTCAATGTTAGTTTTATTTTCCTAGTTACTTTAGGCAATTGCACCCCAGTCAGTACATTTGGGGAGGATTAAAATATAACTTTTTCTTCTCTGAGAAGTTCAACACAATTTTCCTGTTTACAAAGCGAGGGATCTAAAGATCATCTTATCCTGTTATTTTTTATATCCTTGATAATATGGCAAGCATCCAGGATGTCTGTCGTTCAGATTCCCAAGACTGTTGAATGCATTTCTTTGACTTCATTAAGGTGAACTGACTGAATTTTGCCAGTTGCACAAATAATATATGTGGTCATTGTGGGAAGTCTGTCTTGCTAAAAGCACCAGCATTTTTTTAACCTTTTGTGGCTGTTAGGCTGCAGTAAAGTGTTTCCTCTGTAGAATACACTAGTTAAATTCTCTTTAGGTAAATTTTAATGTCCACTCTACTTCAGACTTTAAGATGCGCATAACTTGTAATGTGTTACAATGGCTTTGAGCAGATTTTTAGAACTTTGTGCCATGTTTTTTAGGCCTATCAAAGAAATATTTTTTTTCTAGGTATTTAGTGTTCTTGTTCACCTTGGTTCCAGCTCTGATTTCCATCTTGGGACTGAGTTAAACTCTTCTAAAACAGAGAGATCTTTTGTGATATTTTTTTCTTGGCATCAAGACTTCTGTAGCATAACTGGAGAGTTACAAGCCAAATAACAGAAGTCCTTCTGTTATCAGGGGTGGCAGGACTGAAAAGACCATCTTAAACACACCAGAAACCACAACAGCACTCCCCAGAGGCCATAGATAGTGCCAAGAGTTGAATTCTTTGGTTCTTTCTTAGTCCAGCTTCCAGTAAGCTCCAATCTAAGTGTTGTTCCTTAAGAAGCAGTTTCTTAAAGAAAATGTCACTGTAAACTGTGCAAAACAAGAAATCCTGGGAACATGTGTTGATACAAATTTGATTCTGCTGTCATCTAGACTATTTTATTCCTCTGCCACCCTTCTCCCTGCCGCAGCCCTAGAACAGGAAGACATCAAGGGGGGAGAACTGGAAGGCAGTTATTTTGGGTGGGTTCTTTGTGAAGAAAGAGTGAAGAATGCAGACCTGCTAAAGGGAGCCCAAAGGGACCCATAAAGGGGCCATACTCGCAATTTGTATTGGGATTTAGGGGCAGGAACCTCTTAGTTTATGAACTGAAGGTTGGTTTCAGTTGTGCTTAGGTGTCAGTGGTATGTCTTAAAACAATTGCTATGTTGAGTGTTTATTTCATAAAGGATATCCTCCTAATCTGAGCTATTGTTGTTTGATGTAATCCATGCATATTTGTAAACACTAATTTCAGTAGGGGAACCAGTCTGCAAACTATACAAGCATTAGGTAAAAATGGTCTACCGATCTTTCTAATTGGTAAAATTGAGAGTTTTCCTCTAATTTTCTTTTTTTTTTTGTCATGTTCACATTCAGCTATCTGATCTTGCTGAAGGTCATGTTACCAGTGGTTTCTTGTGATCTGCAGGGGAATTCAGGTAGTTGGCTGCTTGTAGGTATGGCTGATAGGTGTTGAGGAGAAGCAAAGGTCGTTGTGTGTGGAAACGAGTCAGAGCGGTTTGGTATTAATAATGGTTGCTGTGACAACTTTTATCTGTGCTGGGCTCCAATTCCATTAATTGCTTGTTAGCATTCTTGTTGTCTTCTGTTAGATTTAAAAAGTTTACCCTCTGCTGTTTCAAATTGTTTAAGAGCATTGATGCAAAAGATTTCACTTCCCAGCAGATTTTAGTTATTTCTTGAGTACTCAGTACTGTTTTGTGAAGAATGATAAGCAGCACTTTACTCTGCCACTTGCACCTGTGTATCTTTCACTGTCAGTATATTTCTGAATTTCAACATGTAAACCTTTGCCTCTGAGTACTCAAAATGATTTAGTAACTTTATATCTAGGATGTATAATGGTAGCTTTGAAGTATTTTGTGTGGATTAATTCTTCTTTGTGTAGTGCCCCCTCATTCTTGATGATCAGTAGTGTTTCTTCTGTGCAGACTGAAAACGATGTATATTGTAGTTTTCTTTACAGATTACCAAAGTGCTTATACCCTGAGCTTTGCTTGTGTATTAACTCAAATGTACAACTCAAATGTACAACTCAAATGTATTTTTATCATGGGTTTGTACGTAAAATACAGAGTTTATCATAGTTCTCATTAATTTGGAATGTAAGTTGCATTAACAGCTTGCTTCTGGAATTCCAAGGGCAAGCAAGAGATGGCATGTGACCTTTCATGGGGAAAGATTTATATAAGAAGGGAGTTTAGGGGACTAGGGTTCAGGAACCAGCGAATTGTGCCAGAATTTTAATGTGTTGCATGTTTGTATTGCTTAAAGAGAAAGATGGGAAGAAGGGAATGAGAAAGAGGGCAGATTAGAAAGTTTATCTGGGGAGAAAAGTTGCTTTTTCTTTAATTTCTTAAGGTATACACTGCTGATTCAGAGTTCTTACAGGCTAAAATTTTGTTCTGGTCTTGGACAAATTAGCTATATATATGTATTGTACAGGCACAAAAATGTATGTCTAAAAATTCAAATCTAATTTGCTGTTTGGTCAGCATTGGTTTGTAATAGATTGACTTTAGTAATCCTCAAGATAAAGATACTGTTGGAGTTCTTTTTTATTATTTTGTTCTACTTATCTTCATGTAAATGAAATTGTAGTTCATTGTTGTAGGTGTGAAATCACATCTTTCAAAATTACTATAAGATCATCACAATTTTTGTACTCTATAGTACATTTAAATATCTTATTCAAAAATTGAAGAAAAATATTGCAAAATACTTCAGTTAAAGTATAGGAAGAGTCTTGCTTTTGTAGGGTGTTTGATAATAGTAATGGTAGTGATTTTGTTGAAAGCACTTCTTTTGATTACTTGTTACTGCTAAGCATGTTTTGCGTACATAAATAACAATGAAAGCAGTTACTGTTTTACATGGAACACATTGTTAATATGCAGTGATCTTTCATGCTGTGCTCATGCATGTGTATGCTATACTAAGTAGTTTGAGGGATGTGGCTAGTGCATCTGAGTTTAAGCAGTCTTGAAAAATAATAATAATAAAAATTCCATGTAATCACTTTGCATATAGTGAGTAGTGTTGGTTATGGCATTTCCACTGGGTTTTGGGCAGCTCTGACATTATTTGAGAGGATACCAAAAGACAGAAACCTTTCCATCCTGCTGACTGTGACTATCTGAATCCATTAATATGGAAATAACGTGTTTTTCCAATTTAAAACCAAGGTGCCTGTATTAATGTCTACCAGTTCTTCCTGTTGCTCTCAGTAAATGGAGTGAAATGAACAGGAAAAAAATTTGGGGATCTGTGAAGTTGCTGGAGGCACTAACTGAGAAGGCTGAGCTGCAAGTCCACAGGCTGCTCAGTGTGTTTGTTTAATGGGGCAACACGTTTGTTTAATTAGCTCTAGTTAACAGGACTTTCACTTGGTATTAAAGGAATGTCCTTGTAATGTTAAGAATTAATGGGGACCTTGAAAGGAGCCTTTGGAAAGGGTAGATACAGAGTGGAGGGAATGTGGTAGGGATCTAGCACTTATTATCTCATTGGAAAACCTTAATCACCTTATTTTATTATTTTACTTAGATAAAATGGGCAAAGGCTGTTACTTAACCAGTGAAAGCAGTGGAGAGAGGGACAGAGGTTACTGAGTTACTTCCTTCTCTATTTTAACCAAGTGAATTGTACAGTGGAGTGGAATGGGAAACTGCTGTTTGTCACAATGTCAGCATATGCACTTTTGAAGCCCACCTGATGCAGAGTGCCTCAGTTCAGAGAGAAACTTTATCTGTCATACAAAATCTAGGACACCAGGGGATGCATCTAAATGCATGCTGAAGGCATAGGCATTACTGAAAGGGCAAAATGATGTGTGTAAGCATTCCTTCCTCCTGTTCTATTTTTGATTTTTCCTTAACAGAGATCTGCAAAAAAACTGTATACTGGAGTAGCAAGCAAAACCAGCAGTAAACAGTTTTCCTATTAACATCTGTATAACTAACCAGCTCTCCTAACTGAAGAGCTACCATCCATAGCCTTTACCTCCAAAGACAACGCCATCGTTCTTAAAGCCAGCACGGGAAGTGTAGTTAGGAGAGTCAATTGGTGAGTATTCCTCTGGCATTTTTGTAGTAGTCCCCTCTGTTGGTAATATTGTTTCAGTTACACATATCACCCGAAATTTCACATTTTTCAAGGCTCGTTCCGTCTCAGTTGCGTTAGGCACTACTGTGATGTTTTCAGTTAAACCTGAGCCTGAAGAGGCAGTTAAGTCCGTTGGTGCACTTGATGATGGTCTACTTGTAGTTGGATCTGTTATACATGAATTAATTTGAACATCTGCAGTAGAGAAAGGAAACACGTAAAGGTTATGCTTCTGTTAGGTTTGTACTTACTGCACGCACATTTGCAGAAATTGTTACCCAGCCATTCCCTTCTGCAAATTATTTGTTGCCTTATCCAAATCAGGCATGCTTATTTCATATGTGTAGCTAAGACACCGATTATGCCCTTTTTATCATTACTCACATAGTTAAACACTTGGAGTAAATGCGATGCTCATTTTGTATTTGCATACCAATAGTCTATCCTCCTGAACAATACTTAGAGTAATAATCCATATTTAAACACACACACACGACCTCCTGCAGAGAAGGCTTAACTGCAGTTTCAAGCTTCAAATATTTCCAATATATAACACACTTTAAGATAAATGCTATTTTAGGTACCTTTTATCCTTATTAGGTACCTTCCACGACCTAAAGGGGTCCTGCAAGAAAGCTGGAAAGGGACTCATCAGGGAGGAGTGATAGGACAAGGGGTAATGTCTTTAAACTAAAAGAGGGGACGTTTAGATATTCGTACGAAAATCTTCACTCAGGGGATGGTGACGCCCTGGAACAGGTTGCCCAGAGAAGCTGTGGATGCCTCATCCCTGGAGGTGTTCAAGGCCAGGCTGGATGGGGCTTTGGGCAGGCTGGTCTGGTGGGAGGTGTCCCTGCCCATGGCAGAGGGATTGGAACCAGATGATCTTTAAGGTCCCTTCCAACCCGAGCCGTTTTGTGATTCTATGATCTGCAAATCTCTGTCATAGGAACTCTCTGTGGAAGGATTAAGTGTTTTGTGTTTTTTTTTCTTTACTTGTCTTCACACCTGATAGGAAACTTCTTTTTCCAATGCTTGTATCTTGTGATTAAGAACTACTCACTTCCACATTATCCTTTAAAATGGGCCGTTGCTATAATGTATCCTTCATGCATCCTTCCACAAAACTTTATTTCTAAGTTAGATCTTTCTTTATGTTGATGACTCTTTGAAGATTCATCTTAACTGGGTTGCCATAAAGACAGTTTCCTAGGTAAAGGAAAAGCTGTGTGCACAAGCCAAGCAAAACCAGGAATCCTTTGCTACTTCCCATCAGCAGGCAGCTGTTCAGCTGTTTCCAGGAGAGCAGCACTCATCATGCGGAACAGTTTCTTGGGAAGACAAACACCATCACTCTACATGCCTCCCCACCTTCCTCCTCCTTTCCCCCAGCTGTTATTGCTGAGCTTGACACCACGTGTTATGGGACATCCCTTTGGCCAGTCAGGGTTAGCTGTCCTGGCTGTGTCCCCTCCAGGCTCCTTGTGTACCCTCAGCTTGCTTGCGGGCAGGGCAGCACCAGCAGCTGAAATGACCTAGGCTCTGTGCAAGTTCTGCTCTGCAACAACTAAACAAGGTGTGTTATCACCACTGTTTTCATCAAAAATCCAAACCACAGCATTGTGTGAACCTCTACGAAGAAAATTAACTGTTCCAGCTAAAAACCACCATGACATATTGGTTAACGTAAATTTACTTTTGCTTTGCTACATTACATTGTGCTGTATCCCAGAGCTAAACTTCAGTAAAAAAGGTTATGGTTCTTTTCAAGATGTTCTCCAACAGTTCCAGCATGAGGAACACGCAGATTCATGTTTATGCATGTGTTCCTGTACCATTCAGGATGACAGAACACAACAGTTGAACATCTGTGTCTTGTCTGAAGGGCTTCGTATCTATTGCACTGTATCTTAAAAAAAGAAGGAAAACAAGAGAATTGGATGAGCAAAGTTAGTAGAAGTAAGCATTTTTTCTCTACACTTTTCAGTGCAGAAAATTGCTGATGACTTGTCCTAGGAAGCGAACTGATTCATGTCATGGCACTGTAATGTTCTAGGTAAACTGTCTAAACTTTTAACCTATGAACTTCACCTTTTTGGAAGACTGCTTTTTGACAAATGTTTGATTTTCATTTTGATTTTCATTTTTATTTTTCTAATAATGGATGATCCATTATTTTTTATTTTAATTTACTTCTGTTTGTAGCCTGTAATAGCCCCAAATCATTTATCACTGTAAATGTGCATGGCAGCTGTAGGCTGGATGTAGCTTGCAGCTTCATTTCCTGTAGTGACTCCTCATGTTACTACTGGAGAATATTAAGATTGTATTATTGTGTGACTTCAAGACACATTTGAGGAGCCTGGTTAGCTTCTTGGGCTGCTAGTATTGGTATATTCTGAAAATATTCTAAAAGTTATGGCAGTTGAAATTTCACCAGTTTGTATTTGAACTTTATCTTTCAGTAATTGAATTTATTTTTCAGCAGGCCCAGCAGAAGGTTTGGGAAAAATAATACAAAGATTTCCTCAGAAGGACTGGGAAGATACTCCTTTTCCACAGGGAATAGAGTTGGTAAGTTTGCACTACATTTTGTAATTTTTAGAACTTCTTTAACGTATAGTTAGAAGATGTCTGCCTTCACAATAACAATTATTTATCTTGACAGGGAATGGAGACAAGTTATGTGAGTAAAGGGGATAGATAATGGCTTTTAGAATAATAATTTATTACTGTTCTTTACATGTAAGTAGGTATTCCTAGAATACAGTAAGTCTGCTGCAAAGTTACAGTATATTTATGTTTGGTTTGTGTCAATAAGTTTATCATTGACTACATTTTTTAGAAGCATCCTTCAGATTGCAGATGACTTTTCAAATCATTTTCAAATAAATAAAAATGTGTAATTGTATACTGTAAAATAAATAAATTAAAATAACTTCATGATTAACTGGCTTCATTAAAAGGGTTGGTCTTTACCCAGTATTCTGTCCTGAACAGATAGCATAAGGAGTGCTAAGGAAAACTGTGCTGAACAAGACTAGCATACAGTGATCTATTTTAAATACTCCTTGTGATAATTCATTCGTTCCTTCCCTTGGTCTGATGATGTGAGATGCAATATGTAGGTTTATCTTACTCATCCAGGTCAGGAGTTGACTAGATACACAGCCCCAAAAGTCCTGCAGAGAAATGAAATAATGTGGTCATACACTGCAAATTAGGTTTCTGAGAAGTCAGAGTGAAACTTACTGCTGTGAACTTAGGAACTTCTGGGACAGGATGAGCTAGGGAAGGAGATGGTCTGTAGGAAATGTTGCAATAGAAGTCTTTGCACTGCAGGACAAAATCGGCTGCAGAGGACAAAACACTGATGCTTCATTAAACTTATTACACAGATAGAGCAGACATAGCAAGCTTTTATCGATATGATACCTTTCAAGTGCTGTTCAGCTAGCTCACAGAATCATGCCTTTGGCTATGTCTTCTCCTGTGTAAGGAGGAAGGGGCATCTTGGTGTTTAGTGCTTGCACCTGCTCTTACATGGCAGAGGTTTGTGTTCACTGTGTGCTGGTGTACACGACTGGCTGCTCGTTTTCAAGTGTGGTCCAAATTTCTTCATAGTCAAGCACAATCCTTATGTTCTGGGGGGATGTCATACATTAATTACTGGTATAAGCATTATTTCTGATACACGTGATGGATAGTTACAGTGTTTGTGGTACACTTGCGTAATACTACATTTAGCAATGTAGTGCTGTGCTGAAACAATGGAAGCTCCTGCTTTCTCCGGAGTATTTCTACTACTGTTACAACATTATACCACTATGTATAGCAATTGTTGTTTACTCTGTCTGGGAGCTGTCTTCTTAGTACATGCCTAGCCAGTGTGTGCTCGATGACTACTGACTGAGTTCAGATAAGTGACTATTTTACACAGTACACACACTTGCAGATCTTTAGAAGAAAAATAAGGCCTAGGTGTTTTTTGTTTGTTTCTAAATCACTCTCTTAGGGTTGAACTAGGTGGTTTGATCTTTCCTTAAACAACTGCAAGCATCTGAAGCATACTAAGGTGTTTTTTGTCATAAATTACCAATTTCAAAGTAACACAGCTTGTTTACAATGATGTTTTGAAATAAATGAGCACGGTTTTACTTAAAGCAGTGAAGCTATTTCATACTGTATCTGTACCCAAATGACTCAGTAAGCAAAGTCTTTGATACTTTAAACTTCCCAAGTAAAATGAAATCTAGCTACTTAAAAGTTGAGGATATCTGTTCAGCTAGTCTGTAAAATTATGCAAGTTTTGAATTGCTATCTAAACTTGGTAATAAAATTTTATTTAATTAAGATCAAAGAGATATTGCAAAGATCATGTACTAAAGTAAATCATTTGTGAGAGTCAGATACTGGCAGGATGTTCTGTTCAAGTTTTTGGCTAAGTGTAGCATGAATCAGCATTGGTGGAAAGAAAAGAAGAAACACTATGTTACGACTTTCTGCTTGTCATCTTAAGGACAACATTAGTATCATCAGGTGGGTAACAGGCAAACCTGGAAAAAAAAGGAGAAAGAAGATAAAAACAGAATAGTTGACAAAAATGTTTGAGAATGAAGATAGACATTTTTATGAATAGTACTTAGTTCTATGAAGAATTTGAGGAATTTGAGTTAAAATCCCTTAAGTGTGTTTCCTGCCCTTTGAATGAAGGATCTTTATGGAATTACATGGTTTCTCTAACTGGGAAATGAAAAGCAAACCAAAACAACAATGGCTTGTATTAAAAAAATAGTGTTATCCACTGTTTTCATGAAGGGAAAAAAAGGTCAAAGCTTTTCATGTCTAGTGTTAGGGTTGAAGGGGGAATTTTATTTTTGAGGCTTAAGCTAGTTCTTCTACCATGAATCACTGAGACTGTTGACTGATAATTGTGGTCATCCCCCACCCCCCAGGTGTTTTATGCAGTGTATTATATTGCAGTGTATAGTCTGTGAGTTTGGACACTGAATGTCCAAGTTATTTGGACAAATAATTTAGGTCGAATCAGATAATTCATCATGGCAGCTAATGGAGGATGTGATTTAATACCATTTCCATCCATGTTGTTAATGGTATTTTATGAAACAAGGGGGGCAGAAATCTCAGAGAAGACCTATGCCCCTACCCACTCCCCAGGTTTTAGTACTTTAACATGGAAAATGCCCTTTTAGAACCCTAGTGATCAGCACAGCTTGTAGAGATGCAGTTTGCCCAAGCTCCACCCAAAAACTAATAGACAAAATCTTCCAAGACTTATATGGAGGGCTCTTCTCTTCCCACAACCCTGCATATATCCCCAAGTGACTCCAGTTTGGCCAGATTTCTGAGACCTGAATAAAGTCAGTGTAGAAAACAGTAGGTAAGGTAATTTTAAGCTGAATAATAAAAGCATTGCAGATAATCTTTTTCATTTTGTTGAACATCATTTTGAAAAATGCTAACATGGGAAGAACTGCATCTAACGGACCTGCTCTAGGCTGAGTGAGAGACATCTTGCTAAGGAAAGATTATGACAATGCAAGAACTTGTAGCATTCACTGTATTTGTCGTTTAGTTAATTTGACATATATATGGTGAAAATTGGGTCGCTATAAAATGTAATTGCAGTTTGAACTTTCCTGAAGGGTATTACTTTTGGTGTGTGTATATTCTGCATTTTAAGGATCAAGAGTGTTACTTCAACTGTTTCTATTTTTCTATGTGCTGTGTGTTAGGAACATCCTGGTTTTGTTTAACATAAGCATAAATTCTGAAATAAACACATTGTCCAAAATTCAACAGAAATACACTTTAAGAAATTTTATGGAAGTCAAGAGTTTGAATTTATCTTGGTAGATAAATTTTATGGTTTCTTGTTGTCACTGGTAAGTGAGCAAAGCTGTGACAGTGTTCAATAGGTCTTGGTCGGTGTATTTTCTTAGAGCTTCTACCTGTCTGCATCTCATAAAATGACCTAAAGGGATTTTTCTTGATTTTTCATTCTTTGCATTTTCCATTTCATTCATGGCTTTACAGCTTCTACCTTTGTTTTGTTTATAACTGAACAGGGAAACATTGAGAATGGAGTCACCTGCAAATTCTTGTGAAACATCCTGTAGATTTTTAAAATGGATTATTGATTATTACAATTGCTAATAAGGACACTAATACTTTTTAAACTGTTTGTTGAATGTCATATAACTGAGAATAAGGTGTGAGATTTCTTAACATTGCATATGAATATCTACTGACTGCGTTACTTCAAAAGCAGCAGGACGCTCTTCTCCAATATGCTAGAATCTTCTGTGGGCTATTCACAGGGCAAATAGGGAATACATTTTTTAATTTCTTACAAATCGCAGACCAATGTGAGTTTTCTCACGCATGCTTCATGGAAATAAGCTGATTTTGAAGAACAAAGAGAGATTTAAGAAAAAGCATTTTTCTCAGAGAAGCATTTAAGTCATCAGCTTCTAGAGTATGCAGTTAAAATTTACCAGTGTGATTAGTTGCATGGTATTTTAGGTACATATGTTTAGGTATCCTTCGCCATGATTTGTCTGGAGAAGTTGTTTCAGCTTTACACAGATACACCTCAAGTTTAAAAATAACTCCAAAATCAAGAGAGATACACACTGGTTTTATATTAGGATGGTCAAACTTCTTGTTCTCTCTTGTAGAAAGAATCTTTGAGAGAGTATGTTGTTTGCATGAGTTGGCTTTACATTTCTGCATATTTTTTTATTTATAAGCCAATTTTAATTCTGTTATAAACCTTTCTAGTTATCTTAATTAGTAATACATCAAAGGAGGAAGCTTCAGTATGTAGTGTGACAATGTATACTTGCATACCTTGGTATTCAAGTGTTACAGTATATACTTGTTTTGGTCAGAGGGCTAAATTACCTGAACTACGTGTCATTTGCATTACTCAGAGTTAGGAGGATAATGCTAAGTAGGCCAATGAAAGTTACACTTGGAAATAGATTCATTGTCTAAAACTGGATACAATGTATTTGCAGTTTGTGAGTAAAGGGAAGAAAATTTCCCGGTATAACCGTTAGTAGTATTAGAGCTATCAGTTATTAATAATTTTGATTTCAGACATAGGCAAGTAGACAACTGAACATACATTTCTATACAAGCAAATGGCCTATCCAAATAACTACTTAAATTATAAGATGTAATTGTAAATTGTAAAAATTTTATATTTTTTTCCTTTTGAGAAAGGCATTACAAGCATTATGATGCAAAGAGAAATGCTTCTGAAGAAAGACTGTGTGCATCCCCTTGAGAGCAAGCAGGATGCTTGCCTCCTCTTAGAGGAGGAGTTGATGTTGTTGATATGAGCATACTATGCACTGGTGTTGATCTCAGCATTTCTAGACCTTTAAGCAGCTTCAGATATGAGCTCTTAACTATACATGAAATATGTCTTTTATGAAATGCTGGATTCAGCTTCCAGATTCCAACTAACTGAGACTTGGGATATGAAAAAAAAAAAAAAAAAGAGTGTAAGGAAAGATGTTTTTGCATTTTCAAAGCATGTCTGAATTTTGACTGACTTAAAAGATCTCAATCTTTTGACAAAACCAGCTTTGTAGTCCTGTACAGCTTTCCACTTCACAGAGATGTACAGTTCTTAAGAGTGACTAACAGCTATACCTCTGAGATCTTAAGCGGATATACAATGCTGTTAGAGCTTCACAGGGGAGACAGGGGAGAAGAAAGCTATCAAAACAAACAAACAAAAAAAAACAACAAAAAAATCAACCACCTAATTTGTCTTCATAGTTGTGTTGTAAAACAGAGTTGCTGTCAGTCAACTGAAGACATTTTAAGGTAAAACAGATCTTAAAGTAGCAATCGCCTAAACTTTTAGAGATTCCCGACAGAGAGTCTCTGAAAATAGAATCAGACATTCCTACAGAAGTGATACTCTTAAAATTCAAGTGCCAATCATTTAGTGTTATTTTTGTTTTACTGCTTTGGTGTAATGCTTGTTTTCTAGAAAAAATATCTGATACCTGAACATTTTACCTATATTTTAAATAAGGCATAAGGGAGAAACTGGGTTGCAAATGAGCCAGTTACAGCCTGAAGTGATTAAAGTTTTAAGGGGGTTAATCTTTAAATGCTTCAGTCTTAACTTGCTGATCTGTAGGCCAATTTTTCTGCAACATTAATGCTTTTAAGGACCTGAATAAAGGCTTGTCTGTGGTGTCTGTTTAACCTTCCGTGCACTTGATCAGCTGTAGATATTTTGGTTTTGATTTTTTTCCCTCTTTCCTCTCAGATGTTTTTTTTTAGCTTTCAAAAATCATTGTGTATATAATTATTTAATGAACAACTACATCACAGAGCTTAAGGTAGTACTTCTAAATGCATTGCGGTGTTCTTTCCTTTTCATTATCTTGCAGCACTGGTGCTTTCAGCAGTGTAGTAGAAAACAGATGATCACAAAAGAACAGCTAACGTTTTTATTGGAGTTTTATTACGGACTCAGTTTATATTCCTTTAACTTGTCTATGTTAGCCTCCAGTGGAAATCTTACAGTGCCATAAATGTGTTGTGTTTTACAGCAGTGTCTCTGCTGTGCAGTAAAATAGTTATATTGAGGTTTTAGAATCCCACTACTCTTACTGATTGGATTTTAACTTCTGGATTTTGTAGATTAGTGGGGTAAAGTAATTTGATATTGAAATCCGAGGACTTGCAAGTAGTCCTTGTGTAGCAAAACTTGGTCCTACTTGAAAAAATACCGTGAAAGGATGCAATGAAAATGTTTGATCCATTTTTTTCGTTTGTCATCAAACTGTAAAATACAAATAAACAAGGAACATACCATAATACAGGCAACACTTTGGTTAAAAAAAAAAAAAAAAAGTTAAAATATTGAGGGAACACCTGTTTGGACATTCTGTGTTCACAGAACAATTCTGATGTAGTCCCAAGTACACAGAAATGAATGCGGATGTATTTATGTGCACTCTAACATCCAGATCTGTTGTTATATGAAAGTCCTGTTTTCCATCCGTTTCTTGTGCCATATGCACTTGACCTTGTCTAAGTGGTATACAGGTGTCAGTATTTCCTCATCCTTTGTTTTTGCAAACAAGAGTGTTGTGCATGTTGAGCTAATCATGAACCAAGGAAGTTTAACTTTTTCAAAAAGGGAATGCTGCTCAGAGCTGGACAGGTTAGGCATAAGAAGACTTCAGATAAATAAGAGACTACTGCAGAAGGGAAGAGAATGAACTGTTGTCCTTATCTTTTGAAAATAAGGTGAGTATAGTGTATGGATACTGTAGCAAAGAAAATGTAGTGTAAATAGTAAGAATTCAAATAGAGCTTAGAGTGAAAATTTTGGTCAGTTATTGTTCATTTTTGATCTCAGAAAATATCTGGGAGGATGACTTGTGTGAGGTTAATAGTGAGGCATGAAAGCAGAGTAGCCTGGATCATTTCCTGAGGTTCTTTTTTGATTTGTCATCTGGAGGCTTTGGATCTCTGTCTTGTCTGCTTGCTTGCTCCCTCTGCCAGAAAGGGGTAGTGGTAACTAGCAGGTGTTTCCTCTAGAACTTTATCCTTGCTGGCCAGAGTTCTTTTTGTCACTGTCAGATCAGGTTCCTGTACCTATCTCATAGGAAGATAGAAATCAAAATTAGAAAAATGTGACAATAACAGTAGGACATTGAAGTGAAATACCTCAGAATCACTTAACAATTTGTTGTTTACAATTCCCATGTCTTGTAAGAAATTGGATTTTTTTTTTTAAAGCTAGACATGCTGTAATTTTTGCAATTTTTTGGACTGAAATTTCTGTTTGTAATTTTTGTCCTGTGTGTTGTACAGTGAGCTAAGAATCTGTGTGCTTTCGGAGAGAGCCAGAAAGCAAGACTTGTCTACTGAATTCATAATAGATATCCAGTTATCACAGAGCTATCCTTTCTAGGGTTTTGTGAAGGAGCAAGAGAGGCAGATATGTGCATCTAATCAAATACAGTCTATGGGCTGAATACAAGATTGTGAAATTGAACTGGGCCATTGAATGTGTTCTGGGAATCCAGAAATATTTGTCTGTGAGTGATTCATATGAATATAAATCAGTTTGGAATGTTTCTAATAGTTCAAGAAACAGAGTATGGAAAATACTTTTATGTTTTTCTAAATAAATTGTTAATGGATTGTATTTTTAAAACTGTATTTTTTAAAATAATATAAAATAAAAATAATTTTAAAATAAAACTGTATTTTATAAAAAATGTATTTTTTAAAACTGATTGTGTTGGTTCCAAGAATTTCTAATCCATAGTACTTATAAATTGGGATCCTTCTCTCAGTTTGATCAACTTTTTAATTTTAACTTTTTATGTCAGTTCTGTTACATTTGATGCAGGTTTCTTCTGACTTAAATCATTGGGCAATTTTAAAGATGGACTTCTTCAACTTCAAAAATGTTTGTGATACCTTTATACAGTGTAAGTGATAATTCACATTGTGTTATAAAAGGTGTATTTCAATTGTGTTCATTTAAAAATAATTAAAGCAAGTGACAGATTTTAAGTAGTCGAAAGACTTTCCAATTTGGCATATTCTGTGTGCTGCAGCTCACTGTTAGCCCTTGTGTTATTCAATTAGAAGCCAACCAGTATTTGTACAGAGACTTTTTACTGTTCCCAATTTATTTAACCCTAGTTTTAATTTCTAGACAGGGCAGAGCAGTTGCGTGCTCTAAGTGTACACGTGGCACAGTTACCTGTGCAGGCTTGGGGAGAAAGCTGACTTGAGCTGTTCAGCGCCTCACAGGACTGTGCCATGCGGAGCCTAGGGAAAGGACTTGGAGGCTTATTTCTTAATTTTTTTCAAAATTTTTTTGTTGGCCTCAATGTACCTCCACTAATTTGAATTCGACTGCTTTTGATACTTAAAAATCCTGAGGCTGGTGACATTGGTTTGTTTGTTTATAAAGCAAAGACTGCTTAGTACTATTTCAGTATGGCATGTTGGTGCCAGCTTTTGAATAATTGCGTGGAATTGGCAAAAACGTTGTTCAATCTTTCAGTTTTTATTGTACAGCATTTTACTCTAGTTCTCTTTTGTCCATTACCTCACAACTTACAGATCTGATATTTGTAGATAGAAAAAGGACCAACCTTATGAATTAACTTGCATGTTGAAGATTTAAAAGGAGCTAAGCTATTTAGATGGCCCTTCCTCCTATATTATTCTGTAATAATTTGTGGCAAGGTCTAACCTCGTTTTATTTAATAAGCTCTGGGATCTATATGAACATTTATAATAAGGTGTTAATTTCAGTAGGATTTGGTAAATGGCTGTGAGAATAATGAAGATAGCTCCTTATTTTAAGTAAAAGTTATTAAACTGATCTTATGGAGTTCACTTTTGATCATAGTAAAGTACGAGTGAAGCCATAAGCATGGCTTCTTAATAGTGAATTTTGAGTCTCGAATCAATATTGTAGAACCTGTAATTTTGTTATCAGTTTTACCTGAGCTTTTCCTAGCACTAACTTTCCTTCTGTCTTCATTGGGTTGTGAATGTCAGATACAAAACAGTGTAGGACAACCCCCTTAGAAGTGGTGGATTTCTAAGATGAGGAGTGTTAATGATACAGTTTGATCTGTGAAGTGATATGACCTTATTTAGTGTTGCTAAAAGAGACCTATCTGACCTGTGTTTAGTTGCAGCGTCTTTATGTTCTTCAGGGACGTGCTGTCAAAGGATCATTTGAACAGGTGCTTTTATTTAGCTGTAATGGACATCAGGATAAACTAGAAGATAATTATTTCTGTATGAACAGTAGAGTAATAAATAAGCATTTGAACTGGTATGTAGTATGGTTCTCTGAAGCTCCAACTTTCACGGATTTGGAGATAAGGCAGTTCAGACTTCAGCTGAAGTCAGTGTTACTTGTATGGTGATCCCTTTAAGGTTTGCAGTTCTTTCTCAGCCTGCAACTTAGTAAATCAGAGCTGCAGAGTGAACCTAGACAAAGGGGAGGACAATGGTACCCAAATCTTTTGAATGACTTTTGGAACTCAAGGGCTTCCCTGGCAGTATATGGCAAATTTGTTATTCCTAATGCAAGTTGAGGAGATAGAATAAGAGATAGGACATCACGTTTCACCTCACCTTCTCTATGGACATGTACAAGTGTCCCTAATAAAACAATCTGTGTTTTGATCTGACTCTTACCATTACCCAATTCCTTCATTTCTGTATCTGCATGCTCTGCATGTTTCCATAACATTAAAATATCGCAGTACCAATCTCCATTTTGCGTTATATCAGGAAAAAAAATAACAAACAAAACCCCAAACCAAAAATCCTCTGCATATTTAAAACAGAAGCTTGATCATTATGTGGTGTTCCTGAAGTGACTTTTTTCCCCATCTTTTTTTGATTTGTGTATCAAACTAAGGTACTATTGTTCTTTTTGAAGCAACTATTCTGTCTAGATTTTGTCATAAAGGTGTCCTCAAACTGTTGCTCATCTTTTTCTTGCACTGGCTGGTTTCATAATCTTTCATGAGAAACCATCTTTTATTTATGTCAACAAAAGGAGATATGAAAAATAGATCACACTCAGTTACTTAATAGGTTTTCAGTTATCCTAAAGTCAAAAATGTCTTTGTTCTTTTTGTGTTGAAAGAATACATGTTCTGACATGAGTCTCTGCGAAGTTACATTAACTAAAGCAACCAATATATACATAAAGTTAGGAATAAAACAATGCAATAAATAGTGGGCAATAATACTTCCCTCCCCCTGTAAAATTGGTCTACTTACAAAGCTGCTAATATTCCTGTTGTTATTCAGTAATAAATTGTGAGAAGTTAATTATAAGAGCTGGTGTTCTGCTTTTTTTCCTCCTTTCTCCATGATTTCAGAATTAACATTTAAGCCCTTTACCTAAGTAAGGTAATTAAATTCAAGCCCATGGTAGCGTCTCTCTAAATAAACTGTGATGGGGCAAACCCAGAGTATGTGATCACTTTGTAATATACTGTGCCAATCTACACGTTGGATTTAATTGAGCAAATATGATGTTAGCACTAAAAATGCCCAATGAAATTATGATTCTGTTGCTTTATCTTAGGCTCACTTGGGAGCTAAGAGCTCAGGAAACATATTTCTTCTAAAAATATGAATTCAGTCTAAGAGAGGATATCTACTTTTGTAATTTACTACAAAATCTACTTTATAGTGTAATATTTGAAAGCTAGCACTAGTCCACTTCTCCAAATGGCATATACAAGATCATCCTCTGTTCATTTTTCAACTGTAAAAGTTGTAAAGCTGTAACCCTACAGCATGTAGAAGAGAGATGTTCATTAAAGTAATGGCTTATAAGTTTAGAATGAATAACAAATCAGATTTAATACCAAAATAGTGGGATAAGAAGTGGGTACTAAAGTTACAGAGTGCATTTGTGACCTCAGTATTTTTAACATTCTTTGAATACCAGATTTGTCTGCTTCTCGGCATCACCTCATGATTATTTGCTATAACTGCATACCAGAAAAGCTTATTTCACAATGATTTTCCTTCATTCTAGACCAGTAATATACTTGTAGAGACTTGTTGGCATTTGCAATTTTTAAGATTTGTTAGACCATTTTCGTATCAGTTTCACGTCGTGTATATTGAATTTGATGTCCACCCCTCAAATAATAGAGGAATGGGCAAGACCTCTCCAAAAGCGGTGTGGGGTATGGTGGAGGAGAGTACATTTTCCTCCCCCAACTTTAGGCTTCTCGCTGGTATGACCAAGATGTTTTAGCAGCAGTAACTTCTGTATTAGAAGCTTTTAAGCATCCACAGCGAGCTGTATTTACCCCGAGTAACAAAAATTGCATAGAAAAATCACTTGTTGCTAAATTGTTTACATGAGCACACCTTCAAAGCTTTCTGTTTTAAAATTCAAGATTTGTTTCTTGTTCCACTTTGATCAATAGTATTACTTAAAAGAAAATGTTGTGGTCATTTCATGTTTGAATGTCTTTAATCTAAAAGATTAGCAGCATTTCCAACTGTGTAGTTGGAAAAACTGTTTTGGAATATTGTAATAAATAAATATCTACTATTTTCTTTGTTCTTGGGTAATACAATTGTGTAAATTTGACATGAAATGGGAAACAGTTTCCAATTTATATAACTGAAGAGATATAAAATGAACAGAGATACATTAAATAACAATCTTCTTGTCAAGACTGATTAGGCTTGAGGCATTTTCGATGTTAGTTTTTTGTAATAGTATGCCTCAGATGAAGAAAATAAGTGGTTGAGTTATTTTCAGTATGCCCGAGAAGGCATATAGTAGTCATAAATTCTATGGAATCATATGTGGTTAATGAATATTTAACTGCATTTCAGTTGAGTTTAAAACGAAGGCATATCAATGTTCAATTTTGTTCATTCTGGCCTGCCACAAACATACTTTTTTTGTACTTTGTGTGGCAAAGGTCGAGTAGTTAGTTTTCAGTTAAGTGTTCAATAATACATTTTCCCAAACGTTCAAGTTTACTTCCAAGGTGAATAAATATACAGTTAAGGAAAATATAACAATATCTGATCCTGTGCTGACTTTGGCTTTAGACTGCAAGCGGTATGGTGGTATTGTGGAGGAGTTCAGCAAAAATCACTTAACTCTTCAGTCTCTGAGTTCAAACTGTGAGTTAATAGAGGTAATTGAAGAGGGCCAATTTTATTAAATTGCTTCTTAGTTTGTTAAAGTTGAAAGGCAGATACAGTTTAACCAAAGAAACTGAGCCTGCTTAAAGGTTTTTTAGCTGCACATGTCTTTCAAAACTCACCTTTAAGCTTGCAAGAATGCTTCAGAGTTACAGAAAATGAAAGAGATTGTTTCCACGTACTCTTCATTCATTTTTTTTAACCTTTTTCTGTAGGAACTATGAGTGCATTACATAAGTAATTTTTAAAGATTTTTTTTTTCCGTGTTTGTAATTTGATGGCGGTGAAAAATTTTGTTGAAATGGTTACCCAAGAAGGAACATTCTCTGGCATGTTTTATGTTTTTTTTTTTTGTTTTCCTTTTTTTTCTGATGAAACACATCACCCCCTAAATAGGCACCTATTCTAAGTATCCTCAGTTAATTTGTTAAATGCATAGATGTGATCTGTACTGAAGCATTTTAGGGTGTGTAGTATGGGATAATAGTGACATACTTCATGTATTATTAACTATTAAGGTGTGTCATTATTACAGCATATGCACACCCTATTCTGTCTTACTGCTTAAATATGATAAGCTTATAAGCTTTCCTTTTAAAGTATTAATTTACTGTGATGAGTTGGGTAATAGGATATTTATGTACATTATTTTACCTCTTATGGATGATACTTGCATGTGGGTTGCAAAAGCAGTACTGCAGTGGAATCTGTAATTAAATGAGGGATTGAATTTAGTAGTGATTTCTGAAGAGTATTCAAAGAAATAAACTTAATGGCTCTTAGCTCTTCAGATTATCAGTTTTAAGGGTGGCAGAAAACATACCTTTTCAATGTTGGTTTTCCATTATTTTGTGTCTTACACTGTATGAAGTATAAATGGATTGGTCCTAACTCTGAGTTATTTAGCATTTTGTTTTAATACCATTTATCCCCTACCTTAGGTTTTCTTCCTTTGAGGTGTGGGATTGGGATTGCTCTCCATGCCAGAACTGATCCAGTATAAGAGAAGACCACCCAACTTCAGCTTCTATCTAGAAAGATGTGAACGTGATTTGCAGGGAGAACTAAGTTATATCAGACCCCATATGAGAGAGTACAGAAAAGATGTGTGCTGTCTTTCTACTGAGACAGCATTAGGATGACTTCTTGTTTAAATTTCAAGTTGCAAAAAGCCGACTACAGTTTCTACAAAGTTCTTACTAGATATACAAGCAGAACCTTCTATTTCCTTATTTTTTCCTTCTATTTCTGTTTTTTATTATGTGCTCTAGTGCTACGGGGCCCATATAAATAATGGAAGTCTGTCTTTTAAACATCAGTTTTAGCAGTGTAATAGATAAGTAGGTGTAGATATATTAATTCTGCCACAACTAGGAACATTATGCTACAAAGAAGCTGAGCTACTTTCCGTAGGTCAATCAAGGTTTATGGGAAAGTGCTGAAAACAAAGTTTTGCTTTTATGAGACTCCTGGAATAATTACACTAAATACCAATGGCAATATGGATATCCAGGATCAGAAGAGAAGTCCATCAGGCATATTGTCCAAAAACCGACAAGAATTGGCACTAGGTAGTTTGGGAAGGCATGAGAGGTATCATGAGATGGCACACTGTTGCTTCTTTTTTATATATAATGGCATATGCTGTTCTAATTTCAAGCAATCAGTAGCAGGAAGTGAAAACTGCGATCAATAACTAACTTTGTGTTTTGTTCGTTTGGAACTCTTGGAATAACACTCTCTCCATTCCTGGTGATTTGATTATTTGAGTTTAGTTTTTGTTTTCTGAAATATATATCTTTTGTTCCAAAATTACGGGTTTGTTGTGGGAGCTTCCCCAGACGTCTCTCCACTATATCTGAGAATAGAAAATTCTTACTGTTTTGGGGGGGTTCTAGATAAGCTTTTCTTGAGTGATCATCTTTCCTTTAGTCATCCATTGTCCTCACCAGTTTTTACAAACTTTATACTTGTGATGTATTTTGAAATCTTTTTATTAGTCAATATGCTTTTTATTTTATTCCTCAGCAAGCTTCACCAACAGATTTGTTGATTAGTTCTGTTGGTAATTTTACACTTCATTTGCCAGTGTTGGAGAGTTTGTGCTCATTTTTACTTTCCTCAACTGGGATGAGTATTTTTTAGTCCATTTATACTGTTCTCAGAAAATATGTCTAGTTACTGTATGATACCAGAAAAACAAGCTTTTCTGAAAATACTTAGACTGTCAGATCCCTGAGAATAGGATTCCATGGGCATCTCATGGAATGTGCTCTGACATGAGGAGACTTTACAAACTCATCACCGTTTCTTGGGGCCGGTCAAATCTTTGTGAGTTTTGTCACAATGACATGCCACAAACAAAACTGCTACATGTTATTGCTGTTATTTGTTATATTCCCACTCCTCTGGCTTTGGAGCCTGCTTGTCCTACAACCTGAGATCATTGCTATGAGATTGTTTTGTGCTGCCTCGTTGGCCCAGCCTGGTCCGAAGGGCCTGCTGCTTTCCTGGCAGAGAAGCAGCTGCATCATATTTGGAGGGGCAGTGCCTTGGGCCTAGCTCAACAAGGGAGCTGCATGGGCCACCTCCTTGTGGCTTGGGATGTGACAGGAGGAAGGAAGACAAATTGGTTAGTCTGGATGCCGATCTTTCAGGTTTTTCGTACTTGCTGTCAAATTTTTCTTAACTTTTCAATTGATATTTGATGCAAGAACATCTAATAAATGTTTAAAAGTTTAAAAGAATGCTTTTAATGAGTTTTACCAAACAGGCATTTTGACTCTGAAATTTCCAACCAAGTTGCCAAGAGCGTGCTTTCATGAAAGCACGTGGCCAGCTTGCTCGTGTTCATTTGGAACAGAGCTTTGAAGCTCATGGTGTTTATCACTGCTTGATTTTTCCTCACGATGAACTGTTTTGAATTTCCATAACAAATCTCCTGTTTGCGATTATTTCCTCTTTGAAATTAATTTGTGTATATTTTCACTGCACAGTAAAAAAAAATAAAAATCCAAACAGTATATTTTTGACTTTGTATGTACGGCTTGTTTACCAGAGTCACAATATTGGAAGTGGTCCTTAAACATTCTATATGACGTCCTAAGCAGGGGGGAAGGAAAGCCCCCTACAATAGGTATGTCCAAAACCAACCAACACATTGAAGCAGAAGAATATGTATGTGTTTGTCTTCCTGCAATTGACTCGAATGTCAGGGGCTGTAAGTGTTGAATTTTCCTGATTAAGTCCCTTTCTTCCTTTTGCGAGAGTCAGACTTGAAGAGAGCAAACAATTCAGGTCAGTCATCTTTGCTGAGGAACCTGAAAAAGATGCTTGGATGCTCGTCTCACTAGGAGGGAGAAGGGTTAAAGCCGCACATCCTCCAATCTTGACCAAAGCGGGTATTACTGAGACCCATGAATTAGACTAGTCCTGATTTTTCAACCGATGTTATACTGACTGACTTTACTTTGATAGGAAAATGAAAAGATTTTACTTAAAAGCTATACCAGTACTTACAGAACAGCTTACCAGTATTGTGGCACTTGTGGACTTTTTTTTTTTAAACAAAATTTCAGGCTCTAATTCCAATGCCATATCCCATAAATTTTGCACAAGACTGCAATTCTCAAGTGATGTTTTCTGTTATAGTAAACATTACTAATGATCTAATCTAGAAAAGAGTTATAATGCTTGAGGTCATGAACCTAATCCTTGGAAGCACCATGGGTCGTAATTAGAGATGAGTTTAGTCAGTGTGATTATGTGTATGAATATGTGTAAAATAAAAACATAATCAGTTTTTTCATATATATATATTTTTAGAATTTCTGGATAGTGAAAGAGAGGGTGACTTACAGAGCTTCATTGCATTTTTACTGTGGCTTTTTAAACACCTGTAAATAAGTATTTTCATAGTTTAAATTGAAACTGAGCATAAATGCATGGAATGATGCTTGGTAATTTTTGTCTTACATACACTGGCTATCTCAGTACAGGTTATTCACTTCCAAGCATACAAGAATGTATTCCCTTTTTAGTAATGCAATGTGTCTTTTTTTTTTTTGCCATATTTGAATCAAATTAATCATGATCTTAAACAGAATTTAGGAACAAGCTTTGTGTAATACTTTGTTGAGGAGAGGGGCAAGAAGCTTGTTAAAGTCCATTAAATGTTGACATACATTTCCACAACAATTTGTGAGTACGTTTGTGTGGACTTAGTGGAAATGACGAGACAGAATATTTTTCTTAGATTTTTTTTTTCTCTTTTTAGCTGGCAATATTCCTTTCTAACTTTTTTTGAGATTTTCCTTTACTAAGAAATCTATTTTTATAATAGGAAAAAAAAACCAACAACCTACTGTCTCTGGAAATAATTAGTTTAGATGAGACATTAGGATTATGCGTAAATACGAACAATTTGATTTTCTCCTAACTTTTAACATTTGATAATATGATGACTTCCTCTGTATATAATTTCTAACATTAGTTTTGCAAGTTTAGACTAGCAGACCTCATGCAAATCGGTCATGAGTTCTGTTTGCACATTTGTATAGAATGTAGTGCAAGCATGCATGACTCTAACATTTTATTGTGTTGTGCCTTAGTGTTTTGTTTTGACGTTGGGATTAAAGGAAAATATTTAGTCACGTATTTAGCATCTGAAGTTATTTTTGCTGTCTCATTTTGAGTATCTAACCCTTGGTGCTCCAGGCTGTCCTTGTTGAAGTGAATTGACACTGAAGAACCCCTCTGTTAGTATAACTAGTAGAAGCTGGTTCACATCAGTTGCATGAAGAAACCACAAGTATCTGGCTTCCAGCAAATACTGGAATCTGATACTGGAAGATACTATCTAGCGGATACTAGATTGAGCAGTCACAAAAAAAGCAGTGCTTCAGTCAATTTTCCTTTACTTTTTTCCCTTTACTCTGAAGTAAAAATCTCTTTGTTAATATTTAATATTGCACAAGGATGTTTTTAAGTACTTAAATGTATTCTGTAGTTTCACTTCAGGAAGAGCACTATACAATGTATGATTTGCAAGTCCAGGGATTTTTTTATGAATTTATTTTTTACTGCTTTTATGTGAGAGATGGTAATATTTAACCACCTTTATTATTACACTTTTGGGTAAAAGTACCTTTCTGTTTTCTTTATGCCGAGATACATAACTTCCTACTACAACTGAGATTAATGAAGCTAAGGAATGCTACCTTGGCTCGACCACTTGCAGTCCCTCAGTCACATTCTCTGCAGTCTGTCTGGTGCATTGGATGCTGGAGTGGAGACAAGGAATCGCACTGTGGTCCATCTGCAGCCTCTTTCCATCACCTGACCTTTCTTCCTCCCGGTCTCTTACCCTATCCCACTAATCAGTTTACAAAATAATGACAGTGGGGGAAATTAAGCAGTTGGTAAGCTATTACTTGCTTCTTGGGAATAATGTTTTGACAATCACTGCTTAATATTTTGGATAAGCATCCTTTTTTATCTTGCATGCAGAGAGAGAGGTTATCCTGAAGAAAAAGCAGGAGATACTAAAGTGTATGTATAATATAGCAGTCCTTTAGGAAAGAAGCCAAAATACAGTGGATGTGAGAAACAAATAATTGTCTCAACATTAGAGGTCATCTGTTTGTGTGCAAGAGAATTTGTATTGGTAGGAGGTTTGCAGTTTGACCATCATCATACTTACTGTTCTTTCAGCTTGCAGCTGAGAAGGTGAGGTGACATCACCTGATTATACACTATATTCAAAAGTGAAGAGAGCTCTCAAATCTTTCTGTCCCCAGATTTAAAATAGTTTTAAATGGCTGATCTGCTTAAAGTAAATGGACATACATTAAAGTAAATGGGCATACAGACACACACACGTATATATAAAAATAAAATCAGGGCTCACTGCAAGATATTTTTTCAGGTATTTGCTGAGTCTTTGCAAGTGATTGCTCCTACAGATCAAATTTCAGAGGTGGAATTTTAGATTGTAAGATTGCCTAGAAATTTTCTAATTCCATCTGTAAGTTTAAATGTAACACGTAACTGCCTGATCTACTAGCTGTTCCATTAAGCACATTCTATCAGTACTAATTTTACTGTATCCCATTTTTGAATAATCTCCATCCTTGAAGGTTTTCACGACTGACTTGGTAAAGCCCTAAGCAGTCAGGTCTAAATTCAGGGTTTAGCCTACTTTGAGCAGGAGGCTGGACTTAGACCTCCTGAGGCACCTTCCACAGGCTCTCCTGTGATCTGTACCATCTTGTCTGTCATACATGTGCCCAGCTTGGTGATGAGAACGAAGAACTCTGCAGTGGGATTACATCTAGATATCTGGATTAAAGCTGCATCCCACCTTGTCACAGGTGGCTTTACTGAGTTAAAGACTATTGGTATAAAGAGAAGAGAATCCTTGCTGAGGAGTTTTTTTTTTAAAAAAAAAAAAAAAAAAGCATGTGCTTTCCATTCTAAATTCTTCCCATTCTTGTGAGGTTCAGTGTAGCTTTACATTTCCATGTGTCTTGGGAAAAAACCTTTGGGGTCAAAGGAAAGTTTATTTAAATCATTGGTAAGTAAAGGAAAAAATGTTGTAGAAATCCATGTCTGATGTGAGTTTAAACTACTTAAGTAGTTTGAGCTTGTAAGGTGAATTTATTTGCATTCAAGTATCTTGAATTTCTTTTGATATTAGCATTTGTTGTTAATTTGTTGGCAATCCATGTGCAATTTTTGGATTTTTCCCCGTCATCTGTTCTTGATGCATATTTCCAATTTTAACTGTTAGTGCAAAGTCTAGAATTGTAGAAATAGGAAAATATCAGTTGTAATTGTGCTGAGAGCAAACACTGATGTGAACTTTTCTGAGAACTTGAGGGACTTTTTAGTTAGACATAGTGTTTTTCCATAGTGAAGTTTTATTTTGAAAACATTTCAGTTTATATTTTCCTATATTTTTCAATTGTAGTTTTTTAGAGAAAGAAGGGATGATATTCTGTATAAAAAAGTATGAAATAGTTCCTGGTACTGATATAAATGTATTGAATTTACAAAACTTTCTTTCTTTGGACATCAGGCTCCTTCTGTGTAATACTTAGTGACATATTTTATGGTAGGACATTTAACCTTGGAATTTTAGTGGTTTGTTTGGCGAAAAGCCGTATATTGGAAAAGTATCTGGTAATTCAACTAGTTTTAGCTAGTTTGTCAGAGTTTTTGTGCGTGTGTGTGTGAATTATAGTAAAGCTGTCTGAAAAGAAAATGGGCTGTCTACATACTTATTTTAGTATCTTTTTAGGCTTGAAGTATTTTTAAACAGTTTTATTCAGTAAAAAAATCTGCAAGTTTACTCTAGAACTTGTAATTTTACATTGCATAGCAAATCAGTGATGTGTGTTTCTTATTACTACAACTTCTATAGTCTAGAACTCATGCGAAACAGGACACAGTAATGTCCTAGATGCTGAAATGTATTTCCAAGTTAAAGCTTGGGGTCCCATGGGCCAGGACGTTGCATTTGCCTTCGTTGAACATGATGAGGTTCCTGACAGAGTCCATTTCTGTGATCGGGACAGGACTGCTTCAGTAAGTCAGCTGCTCCCCTCCCCACCCCAGCTGGTATCATCTGCATTTTTGGCACCTTCATGCCCAAGCATCAGCTGGCTCAGCTGGAACAGGACTAGAAAGTAAATTGCAAAGACCATATTGACAGATTTTAAGTATTTGCATTTCTGAAGAAATCTTTTCTATATTTTAATATTTTATTACCTGCACAAATAGATACAGTTCTTCTCTTGCACTCAGAGAAATGCAACTGATTGCAGGTAAAATACTCGATTTGCGGTTGTAAGCCATTAATTATTAATAACTTTTTTCATACGTATGTTAGCATTACTGGAATATTGTTTCTCTTTGGCTTCATCCCATCAGTTACCTTAACGGAAAAGTTTGCATTCAGACACTTATTTCTCTCTCAGGCAATATCATTTTTTTCATCTACTTTTGTATTTGCTCTTATTGATGCTTTTTTTAATAGTCTGAAAGTACATAAGAATCCGAAAACAATAAGTACATTGTCTGCTTGCCATTGCAGTTTGATTTTTAATGTTTAGAGACAAAATAATGCAACCATTGCATTGCAAAATGGCCTTACTGCTGCATGAGGTGGGCAGAGGTGAATCCCAGCATGTAGCTCATGGCATGACTGCATGGCTCACGCACATCTTGTGATTAATTCTGTATCCGTAGCATTATTCCAGCTCTCCTTGTGCTCCTCGCCCAGCATCACAGGAGTCCTTGCTCTGTGAAGGGGCTGTGGCTGCCCTTCTGCAGCTGTCAGTAGGGAACAGCAGCTTCTTCAGCTGCACAGAGCTCATCCAGTGACTGCTGGTGTGACCTGTTAACAAAACCCAAGTGCTCATTTCCAAAGTACCTTTTAGAGGATCTTGATGGAAATCAATGCATTTTTAAAGCAAAACATTGACAAAAAGCTGAAGTGTAATACAGGAGATAGGCCTACTTATTAACTGCTACAAGGTTTCCAACATTTTGATGTAATTAGCGACCCACTTCACAAGCCTCCACTTGAAAAAGATGTCTGAATATGACATTTCTGGAGAAGAATGCAGACAGGCTGAAAATACTTTTTGTCTTCTTAACCTTTAACAGGTATTGACAGGAAACTTGCATTTTATTGTAGAGTTGTTTTCAGTGCTCCATTGAATCACATGGTTTCTGTTTATTTTTCACAGAGAGAACCAAGTACACAATATATTGGTTTTAGTAATTGCTGTGTCTTGGCTTATACTGTGTCAGCAGCATCTGTTTTATATCAATGTGCAGTGTTTGTAGAAACTTGTACAAGAGGCTCTCTTCTGGCTCACCAGATCTCTGGTCAAAAGTTATTGGAGGCCTCAAAGCTCTTCCAAGTGCATCTGCTGTCAGCCCTATTGAGAAGCAGAGTACCTGCTTGGTTAACTCAGGGTACCTTTCCTTGTGATAAGTAATGCTGATCAGCTGACGTGTTTGGTAGGAATTCTGTAGGAGGGTATGGATGTCTACTGAAAAATGCAGTGAAGGTAAAAATGGAAAACATCATGTTCAGTTGGTCTGAATGTTTTCATGCTGCATTCTCCTTTCCTAGGAGGAGGAGCGAGGTTGTTCTTTCTTGTGCTCTGGGTGGGCTTTCTCATCCCTGCATTTGTATTGCTTGTAATTTGTACACTTAGAATGTGAGAAACAGATGCTGCAAGGGCTGGACAAATAAATTAGCATGCTTTATCACCTAATTATTTAATTTTCAGGAAAAGAAGCCCTTAAGCAATTCAGAAATGTTTCATGTCAGTGTGTGAACTTATTACTCATTTTCTAATCTCTTCCATCATAGAGGTATAATTGTGGCCAATAGGCAAATTTTTCTTTAAACTTTATAAATGCTTAAACAAGCCTACTGGGCAGAACACTGTTATTTGTATTTTGCCTTTTAATTTCTTAGAAGAGCAATTTTTAATCACGGGTTAAATTTTGAACTCTGTTTAGATTATGAAA
Organism: Cygnus olor; assembly: GCF_009769625.2. Classification (NCBI taxonomy): domain Eukaryota; kingdom Metazoa; phylum Chordata; class Aves; order Anseriformes; family Anatidae; genus Cygnus; species Cygnus olor. Next base: position 64,293,449 of record NC_049173.1, on the reverse strand, counting down.
CTCTATTTGTGTATTTTTATTATTTGTGTATATAACTTCAGGAAATGATGTGAAAGATGAAGCCATAATGTGTTGCACTTACCTACTGTCTGTATCATATGAAATTATTTTTAATAACTCATTTTTTATGTTATCAAAATACTCAAAACTGAAGTGAATCAATCTACTGCAAGAGCTTTTCTAATTAAAATAACTGTTGGCAAAGTGGGATATTTTCTCTGTAAAAATGCTAAGCATTAACTCTCTTCATCTTGAATATAAGTTTATTTTTGTTTACAAAGTGCCTAGTAAAAGGTTCATGGGAATTACTTTAAAAGATATATAGATATCTTAAATATGCAAATCGTTGAAATGTGGTTTTGTATCTTATAGATGAAGTGTAATGAAACTGGTATTTTCCTCCAATTGAAAACAGGTGGCTTCTTAAAGTACCATTCTGGAAAAAAAAAGTTACCGAAATAGAAAGTGAAAATACCTGAATGGTTGTCTCCTATTAGTACTGGAAGATTCATTTGAATACAGAAAGGGAGTGCCTAGAGAAATTTAGGCTAAGACTGTTTTTAAAATGTGTGTATAAAGACAACTAGGTGGTGAATCTAAAGTTTATGTAAATTTATTTTTTTAAATCTGTGGTATTTCTGTGTTTTATTTCATTTTATGGCATGGCAAACCTGACTGGGCTTCACCAGATAGTTATGCATGGAGGTATTTATCTGACAGCGACTGCTTGACTTTTTAAACTCTTCTCATTGTTACAGCACAGTCCCAGCTGTAACGTGGAATGCAGCATGAGCTTCCGGGAAGTATCTGAACACAGCTTTAAAAAATGCCAAAATAGGAGTATCATCAGTTGGTGACTAAGGGTAACTGAGCTCAGCTTAGCAATTCTTTAATTCTTTTGTTTTCTTGTCCTGCAGTGAGACATGGTCTTGGCAATGAGTCTTATGATAAAGGAAAAAGAGAGGTGAATGCTGCTAATAAAGCAGGAACTGCAGGAGGCTGTGTTTGTTTCTCTTACTTGTTTTGTAATGAAATCTGTTGTTACAGTGAATAAGCAAGAGGCAATGACATGCAGAATTGCACGTTCTAGTGAGATACTGACCTGCCAAGATTCCTTTCATTTACAACATACTCCAGGAAAAGCTTTTAACCAGAAGTGTCATGTTACCACTTAGTAAGCTGTTGTTAGAACAAGAGAATCCAGCATTTCTGAAACTGCAATTTGACATCATGGTGTAAGAGGTTTCTGTGATTGTAATCAGAAGGGTTGCTTTGTTTAAGTAGTGTTGTAAAATTCAGTATTTTACTTTTTTTTTAAAAAGTTACTGCACTATATACTACTTGCAGTATTTCCTCACGTTGTAGCTAGCTTTTCTTGTTGTTGTTTCTGAATTCATTTCAGGTTCTCCATTTGTGAGAAGTGGTACCCATTATTTATGTCTTTGCATCTTGAGAGGTTCTTTGCAGTCATTTACTGATGATGCACTGGAGCTGGAATTCATTTGTTTGTACCTGTATTGTGGTGATGAGAAGTTATCTTCTGATGTCTTTGAGTAGCAGTGTTTTCGTGACATGGAAAAATTTATGGCTATGCATGCTGTACACTTACTGCCTACATATTTCTAGTAATTAAGAACACCAAGTCTTAGAGGAAAGGTGTCATTACTACATAAAAATACAGTGAATGATTTAATAAGAACTTTGTAGGTCAGGTCTTAGTTTAATTTCACAAGTGACCAAAACTCTGCGGAGTGAAATGGGCATTTTTTTATTTTGTGTATATATATATATATTTATTTTTTTTATTTTTTTAGAGCACATCTAGTACACTCCTCACATGTTATTAAAACAAAGTATCATCAAATCTTTCAAGTTTGTGCACTGAAAGGCTAGTAGGGCTAGTTGTTATCAGAACAACTCATTAAATAATATTGGATGTGCATGATTTTTTGTTTGCTTTTTAAAAAGGTGATGAACAAGATTCCCAAAAACAAAAAGTTGTTGGTTCCATGAAAGTAGTGTATTCAGGTTTGAATGTACATTCAGAACTGTATCCAGCTGCAGTACGGGCTGCTTGGTCCATACAGCTGATCCCTTTATCTTGTGACCTGGAGTGTGTGACACATCGGATAAGGGATTCATTCCTCTCTCCTGCATTCCATTTCAGTAAATCCTTCCATGCCCATGGCCTCATCCTAAGCACGTTTTCGTTTGTCGGTTCTGAAGTTATTTAGGGAAACCCCTGAAACAACGTACGCAGAAAGAAGGATGCATCCTGCTGACATGCTCTTCCTTTTCCAGGAACTGACATTCCTTCACCTTGACTGACAAACACACGGGATATTAAGTTTTTAATACTTGTGTGAAATAAAACACAAAAGTGGGAGGGGAACGGCAGTATTTGAGAACTTGAAAAGTAACTTGGGGTAGTTTTTTCATTTGTTATTAGCCTACTAATTAAAATACACAGGTTTTAAAAACTGAAGCTGATCAAAATACAGAACAAAATTCTCTTGGTTCCACAAAGGAAAACTATGCCTCGCTAATCTATTAATATTCTCTGAGTGCATAAACCAAATAGTGGATACAGCTGAAGTCACTGACATAGTTTATTTGAAGATTCCAAGTCCTTTGCCAAATCTCTTCAAAATAGGTCAAGGAAATTACAAGGCAAGGGGCAGTTGTGAATCAGGTAGTGACCAAGAGCACAGAAAGGAAACAAAATTTTACCTTACGGGTTCATCACAGCAGAATTGTTCCATATTAGAGCTGAGAATGTTTATATGCAGTAAATATCAGGAATAGGATTAGCAAAATTACAGATATTAGTATTATTTATATAGTTAGGATCAGATAAAGCCCTTGAGGGAAAGTTGGGGGAGACAGTTGGATGAAACAGCAGATGAAATTCAATGCTAATGAATGCAAAAGCATGCATATTGAAGGCAAGTAATTTGAACTGCACATAAGCTTCACTGTGTTATGAATTAATTTTACAAATTTAGGAGACATCTGAGCAACATTTTGGACAGCAGAGTTGAAGATCTCTGGCTCAGTAACCAACAAGAGTCAAAGAAAAAAAAAGCAAAAGCTAAGATGCATTGGGAATAGCATTATGGAAATAAAACACAAATCAAGAGATCCACTGTTGCCTGGAACGACAGAAACAAGAAATTTGGCAATGATAATTAGAATGACAAGGTAGATGAAACGCTTGTGGAAATGAAGAGGGGGGCTGAACATTTGGACCATTTTTCTTGAAGATCAGCTGTTTGGAGTTCGGAACAAGTATGCAAAATTTTAATTGGAAAGCTCTGATCCAGTACAAAGACAATTCTCAGCTCATGTTGAGCAGGGACGTTCAGTAGAATAGATAACTTATGAATGCAGATCCCTCTTAGCTACTGCTCTGGAGACTGCAAAATTGGATTCTGACAGCTGTACCTGTAGGCTTATTTTGAAGGTCAGTAATTTAATTAAATTTAAAATTAGTTCTTTATAGGTGCTTAAAAGTAGACAACAGTAATGGCTCAAGAACAAAATTTGAAAATGGTATCACCTCTGTGCTTGTGGAAGAAGTCCAATAGCAACTAACTAATGTGGTAGGAAGCATTTATTAGGACATTATTCTGTTGCAGTGCTGTAGCAGGGTTCATTCTTTGTAAGGTGATACTTGAACCACTAGTTGTATTTGAAACAAAATGATAAGTAGGTGAGTTTCTTCAGATTAGGTTGTGAACCTTTTGCATAAAATTACCATACTTGTTTCTTGAATGTTTTACAGAAAATATATTACTTGAAAGGTTTGAAAATGTTGTATATATTTTTTCTCATCTTCTAAAACATTGTATATTTTTATATCTTGTATAACAAAGGATGCATATTGGCAGGTCCAAAGACAAAGAAAAATGAGAAGCAATTTAAGTGATCAAATGGAAAAAAAATTCTGAACAAGGTGAAATAAGAGCCTGTGACATATGTGGGAGACTAGTAGGTTCTTTTTCACCAGTAGATTCTTTGCATTTTTGTATAGAAAGCATTCATTGTAGTTGAATGATTTGCTGGTTAGTGAACACAGCCTTTTAGTTTTGCTAAAGTGAATTTTTCAAATCCTTTAACTCAGTTAAATCTAATTCTGAATAGAAATTCCATATGTAGAGGAATGGCTTTTTTTTTTTTTGTTAACCCCTTTTCTTGACTCCCCCCAAGAAATCAAAACCAAACCAAACCAATCAAAAAAACACTAATTCTATCAGAGCTCTAAATTGTGTACTTTATTTCAGCAGATGATAACCAATGGCATAATGAAATCTTTTCCATGCCTAACTGTACAAAATATCAAGTCTTGTCACTTCATAAATGACTAGTATAACATATTTGCTTGGGGAACTATTGTGATTTTAATTATTTAGTTATGATTGTCTATAGTACTGACAACTAATTGTCATTGTGAGTCCCTTAACTCTATTTGCTGTACTTTTATAACATCCTACATATTGGTAATGTAGTACCCATATGGCACATACGTTGGGCTTGGACATTGTGTACATCTGCTCTTAGCCTACACGTCTCGGTTTGTTTTTGAATACTAATCTTTGTGCCTTAGAGACTGGTTGTGTCCTTTTGATTTATGGGTCTGAGTTTATTAAGCTAATTATATCTGAGCATCTCATAAGATTAGCAAATGTTACTTTTCCTGCTTGGAGCAAGTGAGGCAGATTTCATATTAAAAATTAGCGTGCTAATTAATGGACATGGTAGTTCTGATTTAAATAATCTCTGTAATACAAAACAAACTTTGTAGGTGCATAAAAATAAATTTGGGATTCACAATGAATTGTATGAGGCAGCAAATGTACATTTCTCTGTAGCAGGAGAACTACTTTAAAAAGGCTTTCTGGCCTAACCAGATTTCCTCTAATAGGTATTTTGCAGCCTTTTCCTCAACATTGAGAACAGTTGCTGTGAAAAAATATGGTAGCTATCATGACTATTACATATCTTTTAAATTCAATACCCTCACTTAAAAGAATGTTGCAAAAATCACGTACCATCATAAAGAAGCACTAATCTTGTCTTGTTTTTCTAAACAGAGCAGGTTATTGTAGATAAAACCAGCAATTCTGACGTAAATGTATCTGTTACTGACAATTCTGTTCATATTAGTATGGCATGAATGGAATAAGCAGTGGCTTATTTTCTAGAAATTGAAAGTTTGAGGGGGTTGGAAACCAGGTTTGGTTCGGGGAATCGCTGGGAGTATAGCTCTTGTACATTTACCATTAAGGATGACCTTCACTGTTTAAATCCTTTTGTAATATAATAAGTAGGTATGTAAAGGACAGAGTGACCACTTTAATTTTTCCAGTAGTTAACATGGATAGCAGTGTAGGGTAGCAGACAAAAAAAACTTTTTCACACAAAAATGAAGATGTCATCCTGAAATACAGACCGAGGTGGTGTAGCAGTTTCACTTCTGAAGTCAGAAAAAGGTTCAAGAAGAAATATATCATGGACATTTTTTGTCACCCACTCATTAGGTACTTCCAATGGTTACACATATACTAGAGCTCTGCATTTGGCAAGTGAAGGTGAGTGGCAGTTGGAGGATGTTTTCATTCCAGGCAGGCATTCTGGCCATGAAAGAGGAGGGGTGGGTAGTTAGGAATTTGTCATGGTTGTACTGTCCTGGTCACTGCATTGTTTGTCCCGTTCATTGATCCACAGCGTTCCAGAGAAACTCAGGATGAAGTTGACCTTGAGGACAGTAATATCTAATGGATAAGATTATTCCTATTCTCAGGTTTGACAAATCCCTATGTGCTCTACAGCTGTATGTGATACCCCCAAAAGTTAGGTTACTTATCAAAGTCTCTTTCCTGCATTCCACAACATGGATTAAAGTATAGTTTACTGACATGCCTAGAACATTTTTTGGAAGAGCAAAGCCTGCTTATCCTGGATAAAAGCCCCAAACCTGTAGCCAGTGCAGAGATTTGCAGTTAGGGTTTAATGTTACCAGTTGTTTACACAGAAGGCTTGGCCAGCGTAGCCTTCCCTTCTGAAGAGCTGTGGCCTTTTCTCTGGGCTCCCTGAGTGTCCACATCATTCATTCAGTAGTTCAGAGTTGTTTGACATTTCCTGTCTCAAGGAAGCTACTTTTCTGAGCAGCTTCCTTTGTCCCTGGTTAGATAGCTTCCCCTTCTGTGTTGTCATTAGTTTCCTGAAGAAGTTACTAGGTCCACTTCTTTGTGCCTCAATCTAGATGTCTCAATGTAGTCAGTACTTTAATAATGAGAAAAGCTTTTCCTGTAGTGAGAGAGAAAGTTATGGCAGCATGATACTGTCCGAGGAGCTACAAATTAAAAACAGAATAAAACAGGAACACCTACTGTCACCAGCAAGAAAACCTGTAAAAATCCGCAAGGCTTTTCCATGCCTTGTTATAGTGGTCAATAAGATTCTTCTAGGCAAGAGTATTTGAATGTGACAGTATATGTAATGCATGTGCCTAAACAGTGACTTGTATGTGTGGCTAACAGTGTAAAGTAATTAACAGCAAACATCTCTAGCTGGCAGTACAGAATCAATGATAAGCAATATGAAGCATGTTAGTTCAGTCAGATGGTTTGCTTCTGAAAGTCCCAAGTGTCAGTGTAAGTCATTTCTATCTGGCTAAGAGTGTACAAGGAACTGCTTGTTTGTGCAATAAACTTTTTTTTTTTCTGCTTGTAAAGCTGAAATCAATCTATATATGCTTATGTGTGTGTTAAAGTCATGCAGAAATGATCAGCCTTTGTGAATTGCCACCTGGATTTAGTTAGAGAAAATCTAAGTTGTCTGAAGTTATGTATTTTCAGGACTGTTTTTTCTTTTTCTGGCAAAAATGCAGGCAGGATATGCATGTTCTTCTCTTGTAAGAGTACTGACTGGTTACATTTAGACACCTTCATAAATTCTTGTATACATATATTTAGCTAGGTAGTAAAACCTTGCAGTCTTCATTAGAAGACTAAATACTTTTCTTTGCATAGCTAGTTAAGGCCTTATTGTGAATGTATGAATTTCAGTTCTATGGTTGAGAATATTGCTTTTTGAATAATGTTCAAATAATAGTCGTGTATACTAGCTTCAATTCAGTTGACAAATATAGGATATGAGAATAGATCTCCATGTGTATAATTTCACTTCTCTCTGCCCCTTTAATTGAGAATTTTATTAACCCTTATTATGCTGATACTTGAGGGTTGTTTTTTTTTGAAGCATTATAGTTATGTAACAAAACCCCCAAAACCATAATGAATATTTATTAATGCTTTCTCATGTATTTGTCCTTTCTGTATAGCATCAATTTCAGGCAAGAGTGAATATTGCTAAATATGCTCTGCTAATTGGAAGAAAAGTCATCTCTGTTTAAGGTTTAATTTCTTAGAGTACTTCACCTGGTATGAGCTAGTACTTTGCACTAACTTGAGGCAGTCAGATTAGCATGTTCATGCCGGTGGCAAAATTTTAAGCGTATATATTGCTTATTGGCACAGAGGATTGTGTGTTCCTTATCATATATCATGGAACTCTTTGTAAAACAAACAAATAAACTTAGTTTGGAATGCAGTCTTTTGTATCACATTGCCTGCTTATCTGTGTACTGCTTATATGTTGTACTTTTTAGTAAAAGAAGATTTTTTTCAATCTATTTGTTTTATAAGTATAACCCAATTATTTGTCCTTCTCAAAGAGAAGAAACTAGAGATGCATTGACAAACGTTAGAAATATGGGCTTTGAAGTCTGACATTACTGTATGTGGTAAAATCTAGTCAGAAATAGAACTCAGTGAATTAGAACACATCTCTGTTTTACTTGTTGAAACTGGAAAATTATCAGAAAATCCCTATTGACTGGAGAAAGATATGTTGCACGCATCTTCAAAAACAGTAAAAACAAATAATAAAGCAACAAAACCAAACAACAACAAAAATGGCTCTGACTTACAGATCAGCCAGCCACTCTTTGTCTGTGGGGAAGATCATGGAGCAAATTTTCTGGGAATGCATTTTTGAGCACCTGAAGGGTGATGTCTGGGAATAATCAACATGGATTTTCCAAGGGTAAATCGCATTTGACTGACCTGATTGCCTTCTGTGATGAAATGATGGATTTGTGAATAAGGGAGAGCAATGAATATCGGCTAACTTGATTTTAGCGAGGCTTTTGGCATGATCTTCCACATCGTCCTGGTATTCAAGTTAAGATGTTAAGGTCTAAGTGGCTGGATTCTACTGAATGGGTGAAAAACTAGTTAGATCATTGGGCTCATGGGACCCTGTCTGGAGGATGATTACACCTAGAGTTTTTATAAGAACCTACCCTGTTTAATACCTTTACTGATGATGTGGAGGAGGTGGCAGAATGCTGTGCAATCAGATTTGCAGGTGATGTCCAACAGGGGTGCAGTTTAATGGACTTGAGGGCGGATCTGTCATTCAGAGAAACCTAGACAGGCTGGAAGAATAGACTGTCAAGAACCACATGAAGTTCAGCAAGGACTTATATAACAGAAGAAGAACATTTTTTATTGTCAGGTGAACCAAGTACTTGCACAGGTTGCCCTGGGAGATTGTGGAGTCTCCCTCCTTGGAGATATGCAGGAGGTGTCTAGATGTGGTCCTGGGCAACCTGCCATAGGTGGCCCTGCTTGAGCAGAGGCTTGGACTAGATGGCCTCCAGAGGTGTCACTTCCAAAACAAACCATTCTGTGAACTTAAATTTGCAAAATGTAGTAAAGATTACAGAAAGATTGAAATATGCTTAGTCAGAGTAATACGCATCATGATGGTTTTATGCTATAGTAAAGTCCTCTAAACATTCAGCAATCCATTGAGATTCATCCGAAGTGAATTCTCATTATACTTGTCATACAAGCAACTTTATGATCTTAGCAAACATATTGCATTTTGAGATTTATTTAGATGAATAGTGTTTCAAATTTAGCTGCCTAAGGTAACTGCTTGAGAAAAAAAAAGGTGCTCTATGTGGGAAGATTGATGTTCTTTTCCGTGCTTGTTTACTGATACTGGGCTCGATAAAAATCATTTTCTAAATCAGTACACAGAGGGTAGGTGTGTATTTCAGAGGTGATTGCCACCAGTACCTGCTTTCCAGATGTCCAGAAAGGGAATAATGCACATTCCTCCAGCTCAGGAGAAATTCCAGAGAAGATTGGATAAATTCTCAGTTGCCCATTCTTCTACTGTTTGGTGTTTTCTAAATCTTAATGGGAAACTTTCCCATCTTAGCCAGTTTTCCAGAATTCATCTATGGTCTACCTCTGTAGAGCACTGAAGACACTTTATTGTGGTAGCACATCTATAGGCTATCTGGCAGACCTTAAACTGAGTATGGTTAGTGAGATCTTCTTTCTGTAGGCATTTTCTCAGTGTTAAATGAGACAAATGTTCTTGGAAAGTGCTGTTGTTTACAGGCCTTGTGCCTAGAGGACTTGTGTGGTATCTCTAGGATCTGGGACTGAAGAGATGGGAGGTGATGCAGCTGGGCACTTTGGAGAAGTTGGGCCCTGCTTGAAGGGTGCTTCTTTAAAGTCTGATCTGCTTTCCTGGATTCTCAAGCAGAGGTTGAGTAGTGATGGCGAGAGCATTGGTTCCTGGGCTCACCTGCTGGTCAGGGCTCCAGGTATGAGCGTGTTCTTGGTCTTTCTCCTAGGGCATGAGCTTGGAGGCTGCCTAGTGCGCTTCCTGGGGCACCCCAGGTCCTGTTGTCAGTTGCAGTGCTGAACTAAGCTATTTGTGTTGCCAAAGATAAATGGCTATCCAAAATAGCAATTAAAATAATGGAAACGTGATCTGTGGTGAAACTGTAGATTTGAACTATGCTCGAGACCTGAAAAAGAAGGCATGCCAGTTTTATGCTGCTTCTCATGAAATAAGTAACAAATGTGGTAAAGGGGCTAGATTTTAATTTTTTTTTTCTGTCCTGCTTATGCTTTCTTTTTATTCTTAGTAGAAGAGATTCTAATATGGTTACTGTTACTTGAATTAGCCTAACTTCTTGCGGAGAAGAGATTCATTCTCTTTGTGTTCTTCTGTCTGCATTTCATTTCTTAGAAGTTCAACCAACAGCTACTGCTCTGTGAAGTTCTGAGTGACTGAGGGTAGAAAAAGGGCATTTTCTTTAGCAACAGGAGTTTTGCATTTGCACTTGTCCTAGATATCTTTCTCTCTGGCAAAGAGATGTCATGCAGATAATGTGAAATAATGATGCATGTTTGCAAGGTGACAAGTAAAGTAGAAGATGAAGATGAGGTGTTTTGACAATTTCTTCTAGCAATTAAAAATACAACTTCTAAAAACAGATTTATATTCAATAAAACATAGTGCTACCGAAGATTTAACAAAAAGGTTAAAAATTTGCTATATTAAACATCTATCTGCATACGCTTTTATGGCAAGACCTCTTTGCTTCCTAGGAAAGTAGGCTGGCAGTTCTTGCTCTCTCGTTGCTTGTATCTAGTCATTTGGGCCATGGTTGGGAGGAAAATGAAAAAAAAAGAAAAGGAGAAGCAGAGAAAGTCTTTTTCTGGGCTGCACAGCCACTGTGGCAGGAAACAGTTCGCTTCCTACACAGAGCTTGTCTGGGGTTTGACCATTTGAGTTGAAGACTGACTTTGCCTTGATATAGTTTCATAAGGATGTTACTTTGCAGCTTCTATGCTAGCTTGGTTTAGGAAACAGTACCGCCCTCTTCTGCCCCTGTGGAGGTCAGTGTTACTGGCCTGGGGCTGATTTGCCTAGAACCTGCTGTGAAGTCTGCTCTTGAAGGGGGGTGCAGTGGCGAGTGCACTGCAGGACTTGTCACAATAGTTTCTGCACTCTTAGCTGGGGTCTCACAGGGGTTGTCAGCTTCAGATCTGAGCTCGATTCCCTGTGGGACCATACCCGCAATGTTCATCCCAATGCACGGGCTCAGGAAACCTTTCTAGGATCGGGGTTGTTATGGTCACTCTTGAACTGAAGTTCCACTCAGAAGACAGTCGAAAAGTGCTTCCCAAATGACAATGCGTGTTATTAAGGATTATTGATTGAGAACAATTTCTGTTATCAATTTGTGACCAAACAGAGGGAAAGGTAGAAAACATGAGCCTCCTTTAGCAGAGTCAGAGGAGGGTTTTTTGCCTGGTTTCTGGGCTTAGAAAGGAACGTACTCAATTAAATTCACATCTGGTTGGCTGATTCTCTTCATGGAGAAGCTCCAAATTCGTTGTGAAGATTAGGGTAAGCGTTTATGGTTTTTCAGGATTTTGAATGGAATTTGAAGTATTGTGTTTTCAAGCAGTGGACAAATCAGTTTTCTCATAGGTATTTGTTCACGTTCTAATTTTGGCATTTCTTTGTCTATATTATAATTTTAAAAATTGTTTTATACTTCATGTTGTGTCTTGGGATTTTATAACGTGCTCAGTCTTACTGTAGAAATGCACACAAATCCATTGAAGTTCCTCATGACAAAAAGTTTTCATCTAAAAGACATTGCCAAGTTAGTTGGAGTCAGCTTATTTATCAAAATAAGCTGCTTATTAATGGGAGTGGAATTTGGAAATCATAAAAATTTTTTTTTTTGATAAGTGTATAATATGCACGATTTGTTTTAAGAGTACAAACACCCTATCTTACTGTTGCTTTTTCTTCATAATAATGGTTAACAAATGCATTCGTATCTGAAAGAGGTCTCATGAGCAAGATAAAGAAAAATAGTTAGCCTGTAAAAAGTGCTTGCCAGCTAAAAATGTCCTTCGTTTCAGACTTTATGAATCCCTTCTTCTGTATTTAAACTCATATATTGCAAATTATGTAGTCTTTTTGTGTAAATTGGTGTGGGTTTCTTAATGTCCAGCATTGCAGAACTTGAGAGTTTTCCACAGTATTGGCAATTAGTTATTAACTCATTTCTGGCATGTCTTTCCATCTTTGTTCATATATATATATTTCTTAAGTGTCCTGTATTCCAATAAGCTCAGAAACTGGAATCTCCCCCTAAACTTTTCTTGATCTTTATTTGAAAAAGGATTTTTTTTTTCTTGATTAAAATGCATTCATACTAATGCCTAGCTTAGTTTCCTCTTTTGGATATCCGTTGTGTATAAAGTGCGAGAATTTATAGAAATTGAAGACCTGTCTATCTGTCTGCTTATGCAATAGCCTAAAACTGTGTTTGAACCTTTGTGCTCTGTCACATAGGCAGAACAGTTTGTCTACATTATTTCATATTAAAAAGCAGGCATTTGAGCCTTTGGGCTTATTTAAAACGAAATCTTGCAAATGTCTTTACTTAACTATAAATAAATGGTTGCATGTTGATTATATATGTGTGGGATGCAGGTATTACTAAAATACTTAATTATTGATTTTGATAATTGTGATGCAGATAGCAGCCACAGAAAATCATCATGTGGTCATCTTTGACATTTGAATTAATTGTTTGAAGAACTGTTTATTTTGGCTAAGACGAGGATAAAACTTTAGATTGGAAGTTAGTGTTCTGAAGAGTCCTAATCCACATTTTGTTTTTTTCAAACTTCAACGTGTTGGTTTCAGCAGGAACTTGAATTCTGTCAACAGCTTGTTGCAAAACATCTGTGGACCAGGAATCTAAAGACTAAGTTCAAGAAAAACTTTTGCTTCCAGTTCCAAATGTTTTTAAAGGAAAGAAGTGAAGAAGCTTAGTTACTCTAAGACTTCTGGTTGGTTTGTTTGTTTTTCCTCTGAGTCGTACATGCACATTATACAAAGTCATTGTAGGGGGGCATTGCTCTAAAATGCTGTGCTCTTTGGTTAACCACATCAAAACAAAAAAAGCCTTCCTGAGATTTTTGTTACAGGATGCTAAGGTAGCGACAGAACAGTCTAGAACAGTCATTCCGTAGATTCTTTCTTATTTAATTTTAATTTCCACACTGTATTGGGAAAGAAGATCTCAAATTTGTTTAGTAATTGATTCAAGGAGGATACCGACAGAATGATGCTGTTCTGGACTGAAGACAGAGTCCATGAGGTACAAATGAGGTACATGAGGTACAAATTCCCTCTCTGGTGCTAGTTTGGTCTCTTAAAGTATTATCACTGTTGAGCTGTCACAGCTGATGAAATTAACTTTAAAAATATATTTTAGAACTCTTATTTTTCTTTCTGCCTAGACACCGAAGCCAGACATCAACACCATCAATTAATTTTAGTGTTTCCATATTTTTTCCTAAAAATTCTGTGGATATGTAAAGGTTTTGTTGCAGTAGAGGTGGAGAATGTATTTGCACTATATTACCACACAAAGAGGGGTTCTGGGCATGCCTGATGCTGTAACCTTGTTCTAGAAATGGTTGTCATTGCTTTGTTCTGAATCTCTCTCTTAAGAGGTTTGGTGATAGTGGTGGTGGTTGTTACTGTTTTTAGCTATGTATTAGAAAGTCTTAACTTTTTGATTACTGAATTGAAAAATGTATTAGACGGAAGTAGTGAATACCTCTGAGATGATCAGAAGGGACTAAAATCACTAAGGGTCCTAGGTGAATCTGGATCGTCAGCTCCTAGCCTCTGATGCATTGAAGGGGGAAAGGGTCTCAACTCACTTTCTTTGATGTAAGTGGTTCTGTTCCTGGCTCAAGAATCTTATCACCACACTGTGTTTTATTAAGGTGTGACACTTTTAAGTCTGCATCAACTTTGTTTGCCAAATCTGAATTGTTTGACCCAGATTTTTCAGGCTGGTAACATTGCTGAGTTTCCTGCCAAACTAAACATTTTCAAGAGTATGCCTGCTCAGCACTTCTGAAAGTCAAGCCCTGTGACTTTGGTGTCCAGTTGTAGCAATTAGGGAATACCTGTAATAAGTGGCTTTTCAACATTACGCAGAAAATCTTTGGCAAGGGCACAGGGTTATATGCTAGTTCCCAAAACAGCAATCAGTTGACCATGTGACTGATCAAACACTTGTATTATTTCACTGTACAAACACTTCTCCTGATTTATTTTCTGTTTATAATTGTCCACCTATTGCAGCTGTTCTCTCCCTCTCTTAGAGGCAATGAATCTTCTTTGGAACACTTAATGGATTAGTGCTGGAATCAAGAAACAACCTTTAAATTTCAGCAATGTCAATTACAGTATTATGCATTTATCTTCCTTATTTTATAATGAGCTCATAAGTGTTTTTATAGCAAGGATTCTTATGAAACATGTTTGTATTCTTTTTGCATTTTTAAAGCAATATGTTTTTTTAAACACTGATTGTCAAGGCATAAGAGACTCTGACCATTTATATTTGCTTTCATGGCAGTATTTTTCATAGCCTTAGCTGTAGACAGTCCTGGTTTCATAACATGGATTGTATGTAGAATGTATTCCTAAGTGGTCTGAGGTGCCCATCAGCCCTGTTCTGCCATAGCGTAGTTGTCTAAAATCCATATGAACTGTCAGTAGCATGTTTGCCTATGTATAGGAAGCTCAGGGTACATTATACTGTTAGCATCCTCTGTTCAGCTTATCTCATTTCTTGTGACAGATGATATGCACAGCTTTTCCACACACCTTTGCTTTTCTGAAGTTCCTTTTGGTCACTTAAGGTGACACAGTTACAGGCAGTGAATTAAAAAAAAAAATCTAAATTTTGCTGTGCGGCAAAGAATGTTGAGGTCATCTTTATGTTCCATCTGAATTTTCTCACATTGTAAAGTGATTCTAGTAAGCTCGTAAACAAGTGGCTGCAGTCGGTTCAGGGAGATCAGTGATTTCCCACTCCCAGCTTTTCTTTTAAGGTATGGGAAGTACTAGCACCATTTATACTCTACTTTCTGGCATTTGGGATACAGTTTCCAAGCTGGTGTGGAAATATTAGATTTGTAATAATTCTTCAGTTTTGAACAGCTTTTTGGTGTGCTGAAAGACACAATGTATGCTGTTGAGCATCGGATTATCTCCTTAAACATATTTTGAACATGTTTGAAGGCTGGGGTGTTGGGAGGGAGGTTCTGAAATGATTTTAGAAAAGTGCAAGGCATTAGAGCAAGTGAAAAAATTCTTGTTGCATTTAAGTATGGTAGATCAATGACACTTTGCATGCTAAGTTGATTAGTGAAAGTGCTAGATAAGGTGAAAATATTATGGTGCAACTTTTCTCTTTATGTACATCTTAAAGATGTTACTTGAAGATTTGTAACTTTTTCAATACTAAGAATATTGGCATTGAATCATAGGCCATCGTTGAATCTTCATTTAGGCATGTAATTATTGTACAAATGTTAGCATGTCATGTGTTTTGTGGAAATAAAAAGGCATGATCCAGGCTTTCTTTTTGTAGCATTTATTTTCCCTCTAGTAACTCATGCTGCAGAATATTGAGTTGCAAGCTACCATTTATAGATGGACATTTATTTACCTAAGGCAAGTATAACTCGCATAGGTATAATTTCATAAGTAATTTTTCTTCTCAGCTATAGAGTTTGTATTTCATGAAGGACAGAATGTAAACCCTTAGGAACCTAAGAATATCAGTCAATGTAAAGATTTCCAACCTTTTTGTTTCATTGCTAATTTAAATCTTTTGAAAATGAACAGTTATTTGTGTGATTTACTATTCTTTTACTATATTATAAGCAGGACACGGTTCTTGATTTTTCTTCTGTGCTTTTTACTTTATCCCTGCAAACAGAGCTTAATTTGCTGTGTGAGCTGTATTTGCAGGTGTTCTGAAGTCACTGGGGACAGAAAGAAAAAACAGAGTAGAATGTCAGTTTTGGGGAGCAAGTGGACCTAAAGATTACTAAAGTATAAAGAATAACCCTAGTTTTAATTGTAAATACTAGCTAATGCTAGTAAGCGTTACTGTAGCTGGGAATTTACATGAAATGATACAGAAATGTATCCATCCTGGTGTGGAGAAAAAAGCTGTGTTTTTTCTCATGCTTATTGTAAAACATGATCTGCTGGCATTGCTCTGGTAGCTATGAATATAACTTATAGACTATGCTGCATTCTCAGTGTCAGGATAAATTCTTTGTTAATTTTTTTTTTTTTAGCCACTGACTAAATCAGTGAAGTATGAAGTCAACCGAAATTAAAGATATTAATGAAGATGCTGACTTACTGCATCCAATAACATTAAGCAAGTGTTCTTAAAAATATACAAGTCTTTATGTTTTTAGTTAAGTACAAATGCACCTTACTAAACACACAGTCACCACAGAAGAGGAAGAATGCCCGGATTGTTCAAATCCTGTCATATCGTTCCAGAAATTGTGCTCACTGTTATTACGGTTAGAGGGTGCGGTCAGTGCTTCAGGCAAGAGGCCAACAAGTGAGATGCTGTTGCTGTGCCAGTTTCATGAAGATGGGTTTGTGGAAGTGGACAGCGTTAGTAACTTTGGTTCTGTCAATTTAAGATGGTACATAATTTTGTTATCGAAGTTGCTTATAGGAAAACCAATCTAAATCTGTAAAGTTCAATTATGTAGTACTTACCTTCTTCCTTATTGCCATGACTTCACCTTTAGGAAAAAAGATCACGGACTATGTTGCTTCTGAGGCAAGGCCTGAGATTTTCTTCCTGCAGGCCACCAATTTCATTTTTACAGGATGTGTAAATTCTGCCTAGGAATTGTTCATCTCTGAGACTGTTGGGGATAGGATACTTGGCACATGCAAGACAAAGTCAAAATTCACAATGGTATAGGGAAAAGGAGCTGATATTCTTGGGAATGAGTCATGGCTACAGTATTGCTGTCTCATTGTGGCTTTGGGGAAGTATTTTTTGGAATGGGCAAGCTTTTGATGAGCCATAAAACTGAGGTCTGCCCACTATGAGTATTGAAGATCTCTTCATGCAAACGTAGGAGTGTTAGCCACTGTTTTCCATAAGGCTGTGTCTTGAGTGATGACATTCTGCCTGTGTTTCTCCAGCAGCTTCCCTCTGATGAAGTGCAATATGTCTAGCTTTAAAATTGTTTTTTAATTTCTCTGAATGGGGAAAAAAAAATCAATTTCAAAAAGAGAGTGTTACTTTTCATGAGTGGGATGCTGCCAAAGTATTTATGTGAGTAAAGTGCGCATTGTTGAATGTTAGGTGGAGTTGGACTGCAGGAGGCGGTGTAACAGAGAAAGTTCCCTAGTTGTACAAATGGCTAAAAAAGAAACTACAGGACTCTTTCTCTATGAAGTTTGGATTAATGTGGAAGATCTTTGTAGTCACAAATGAAATTGTTTACTGCAACTGTTAGCAACCACAGTGGCAAACAGAGGTTTGAAGGTAACATGAGGAATGAGAAAAGAACTGGCAGATAGCATCACATCTTATACCTCACTACAAACGGCGCTTTGACTTTAAGATTACTTGTTTCCCTGTTAGGGAGAATTAGTTTAAGTATATGCCAATTTAGAATTAAAGGCTGATGCAAAAATTAAAGAAAAGGATGCCCAAAAGTCTTAATTTAACCAAAACTTTTCATAGGAAGATATCTCAGAGATGAGAAGGCTTAAGGCATGCTTGACGTTTTTCCAGTGTGCATTGATTGTATATTGAACTATTGAAGAAAATGAATACCAGCATAGAAAAAGTATGTTACTCCTTAAGTGTCTGGAGAAATATAACATTGAAGAGAAGTAGTGGGGGGTGGGATGGAATCTGTGAGGCCATGTAAGGGGATGGTAAATTTTTAGTCTAACATATTGGAAGCCTTGTCATCAGTGTTTAAGAGAGAACCCAAGAAAGGGTTCTGCAAAGGATCTGATGTAGTTGCAGCAAGGAAAAACGATTGTTCAGCAGCCCTTTTTTTTTTTTTTTTTTTTTTTTTTTAAATCATGTAGAATCAGACTAAATTTCTTCAGTACAGGGATCAAAGGATGTGGCATCTCAAACCATGTACTTACCAATGGAATATAAGTGAAAGATATTTATTAGAGGTCATAATGGAAATGTTGTAAGATAAAGCAAGATTTTGGAACCAGAGGTAAGTGAAGAATGGGTCAAAAAGCTGCATGTCACTGGGTGACCGAAGAGTAGGTGGTCAGTTATGATAGAAAATTACATTTTCCTGGATTCTGGTGGGAAGGCCAACTGAAACAGACTCTGTGGATAATGATTCAAATTTTGGTCTGCCACTCAGTCTGTAAACATGTTTATACATCCAGTTCTTACTCTGAAATGCTGATAAATCATTGTATATTGTTAATTTCTTTTGGCTTAACAATAATGAAATAAATTATGTCTTTTTTTGTTGATATTTTCCCTCTCCCCCTACTGTGGTTGTTATAATTCTGTTTTTGAACCATAAAATGTCTGAAACAGTGAGCTGAGGGCACAGAGATGTCAGTTCTCTTACTGGCAGTATGTAGTTTGACGGCTTGGTCGTTACATCTGGACGTTTGATGGCAATTTCTGTGACTTGGAGGTAGTGTTTTGCTTGTGGTTTGCAAACTGAGAACACAAGTCAATGAGCTTTCTCATAACCTATAGTTTCAGATAACACTGTCTAGATCCTGGCAGAACTATTCTTTTCATTCCCTCTGCTTAATTTTGACCTGGGTGTTGTGGTATGTTCTCCATTCCCATATCTGCTGCTCATCTGCTTAAGTCACTTGTTTATTTTCTTTACTTTTTTTTTAATGCGGACAATTGGAGGAATGTTTTTAATATTCGTGAGTTGTTCCATAGTAATACAAACACATTTTTTAGTTCATAGCTATGAGAAGTCTAGTTATGAGAAGAGAGTTTAGACTTCTGATGGTTTAGTAGACGGCAATATTGCATGGAGCAGGTTACAAGCATTTTCACTAGGCTTTCATGTCAGCCTATCTGTATTTGTTCTAATGGATCTCTTACCATATTTGCAGATGGACAGGAAGTTGAACCCATCTATAAAAATCACTGGATAGTAACGATTAATTTGATGAATTTGTATAGTTTGCTTTTTAGAAATTATTCTCCAGGTTCAGGACTTGGTATTTTCCTTTGTCGAACTTGTGAAGTTTTTAATATATGGATGTAGGATAACTCTTGGATTTAAGTTGATGGGATCCAGGTTAATTATATAAAAAAGCATAAGTCAACATAAAACTATAGCTAGTACCAGCTAGTTGGCATTGTTAGTATGTGTACATTATAGGTCTTTGTTATTTCAGGCTGGACAGTCTCTGAAAATATGAGCTTCAGTCCTTCAAACCAGCAGTACCAGTAGGAGTTGTTTTTACAATAATAATAAGAGGAGCTGTTTCTTTTTTCATACATTTATTTCCTAGCCTTAGGCAAAACTGCAAAAGATGAAATTAGTTTGGACATTTAACTTTTAGGCTTACAGTCATATACTGAAGATTTGAGCTAAATTAAAAAGAAATTAGAGCATAGTTCTCTCTTTGTATAGAGAGGGTTTTTTTTGTTGTTGTAGTTCTGGGTGTAAATGTAGTTTATGAAATACAGTACAGTAATTTTCTGACTACTTACAGGAATTTGTAGGCCTGCATGTAACACTTTGCCTGTACACAATCAGTGTTTTCAAGTTGGTAATGTTAAAGTATTTAAGAAAATGTGCATTATTTTGAAAATATATCTATGGGGTGTGGGGTGCAGAACAGTATTTATTGAAAAATAGAGTCTCCATCCATTGGTCTCTGTTCTCTATTTAGGTACAAATAAAATCTGGGTGTAATTGAAAAATCATTAAGGCACTCTATTGTGAACTTACTTGTGTTGGCCAAAATTATTTAGGTAATATCTCATGTCTGGTATGCTTTTTCTTAAGAAAAAATAATTTTTTGCAAATTCCATGATGTTCTGCTCTGTTTTTAAAGGGTTCTCCAATCCCCAAATACTCTGAAAAATTGCTTTTCTTTTGTGCTGTTGTAGATTGAGTTTAGAACAGAACTGTTAGCTTTCCAAATGTTGTGGGTCAACACATGTTTCCTGGTATGCAACTGTTGAAAGGGTTTTTTTTGCTTGTTTTTTCAGTTCATTTTTTTAATGTAACCCATACACACATTGTCAAAGCTCATATACTATTCTTCTAATGTTTGTCCAGTACTGCATAGTTATTTTCAAATTTTCACATAATTTGTTTGGAGTTTACAGCAAATATTTTTCATATTTTTTTAGTATGATCTGTTTTGTATTTTGAAGACTTAAGCATCTAGGAAACACTGATGCATCAGGAGACATTGCATGCAGCAGACTATTTCTGCTCATCTTGTATCATTACTCCTGAGACAAAATGATGAATACGCTGATGCACGTGTAGGCAGCTTTGCAGTCCTTGCTGCTCAGACAAGACCGTCACGTCTGAGATGTTGACATCTCCAGCACATGACATAGTCATCATATTACCAATACAGATTTTGTCTTGCAGTAGCATTTTATAAACTTCATGATATATTGAATTTTAGTTTTAGTGTGAGCATATGGAAAGCTGTGTTCTTACTTCCCTGTGGAAATGTTACCTGTCATCTGTTGTCTAAAGCAGCAGTTTCACACTTTCATGGGCTTGTAGGTGTCAATGCTGAGCCACTCACACAATTTGGACCTTGTATTTCAGTCTTCTTTCAAGCTTGACTCTAGCAGCTGTGGTTTGCTTGGCTGTGTAATATATTATATTAAATGAGGGATAAAGCAACAACAACAAAAAAAACTACTTCAATATTTCACCAGCACACTGTACAGTCTATTAATAGTGGTTAAAGAAAGTCCCCAAGTTTTCAGGTGATTTTCATGGTTCTTGTATCATGAAAGAATAAGTAGTCATTCTTTCAAAAGAACATGCTGTCCTTTTGGATAGCTGTATTGCACAAGTGATGTCCAAGTCAAAAGTCTGGTGTTGTGTTTTTTCTTTTTTTTTTTCTTCTACTTTTTATTTTTCCTGCAGATGGCTTCCTCTTGGGTATAATTTGGAATAAAATTCAGTACTGTTAAGTGATTTGGCTCTTTCTTTTATTCAAAGTATGTAGGACATTACAGATGCCTTGAAATATTTCTATTTCCTCTGTATACTTATGGGACAATAGAAGGGAACCCCCCACGGCTGACTAGTGTTTCTATTTTTATATATAGGAGTACCATGAACATCTGATTAGTTTTGAAGCAGAAGCATGTTATTCGTTTAACATTTTCAATAAGAATGTTGTTGTTAACATTTTATTTTCCATGTACCAATTTTTACAATTCAATAGCTGCTGCTATTATGTAGCAATTCTTTGATAATATTTTGCTATCAAGTTTATTGTAATAATTACATATATTGCCCATCTCTTGTTTGCCGTTTACATGAAAAAGATGTGGTTTCTATTTCAATTCCCTGTATTTTATGAGGTGATCTATAATAGATGACGTTCAACAATGGTCAGTTTGAAAGAAATTACAAGGGCAGCCTAGCTGCATTGGGATACAAGCAACTAGAGTTACCTTGCCAGTAAAGAAATAAGAGGAGGCCTTTTCTGGGTGTGCAGTCACCACAGAGGAAGCTTGCATGCAATTGAGATGTGCAAGTGTATTTATACAGGGTATTTTTCTGCACTTGTTAGTTGTCTTGGGACATAAAGGGAAATGTGTGCTCTTTTCCACGCAGTAAAGTAAGCAGCTTGCATATTTCAGTTGTCTTAACTTTGCATTGTTTTAATTGATTAGCAATCACTGGCATTTTCAAGCAGTGAAGTATTTTACAATTATTGAGCCTGCCAATTATTTTCTATTAAATTATCAAGCCATGATATAATTACCTAGTGCCTATCAACCCACATGAAAATTCTTTATGCCTCTGTATTCAATCCTATTCAGTACAAGAAGCAAATTTTACTTCAAATGTTATAGCATTTTATATTGTATGTTGCTTATAAAAAACAACAACAACAAAAAAATTCCTTTTTTAAACGAATTGGTTTCTTTTTTAAACTTTTTCTCCCAACTTTCTGGCTTCATGGAGAAGCCATATGTAATGCGTCAGTTGATTTAGTCTGACCGGAGTCTATTAATTAGCACCACTGATACGTGATATGATGTCCAGCAATTCCAGTTACATCAGAAAGGTTCTGTTCTGTACAAACTGATGGCATTTTGAGGTGAAGATAAGACTAGAGCATCTCCTGAGCTTAAGTGAATTGATTGCACTGATGATACCAACATGCTATACACTGCAAAGGAAACAAACAAACAAAAAAAATCCCTGAATCCTGTCAGTTTGATTTGGTAGAAAATTTCTTCTCAGCCCTTGGTTTGGCACATGACACTTAGTCTTGTAAGCAAGATAGGTCAGCCAGAATTCTCTGCAGCACCTGCCAGCCCAATGATGGGCTGGATCTCTGCTGTTGGCTCTCTTGCAAAAACTTGGATGTCTGATTAGGTACTTTGGTGGAAATTCTGTCTAAATCTCTATGCATGAATGGCTGAAGCTCTGAAGTATGAGATTTGATTATAATATCATAGTGTAAAGCTTCAAGTATTATGAGCACTTTTGAGCCCTAAAATGGAAAGAGGTGAGCAAGAGGTTTCCTATACAGATTTGAAGGTTAGAGGAACCTCCACCACAGTATGGGCTGACTTGCTCTGACACACAGGTGTTGAATGATGTCTTGCAAAAGCTAATTTCAGGAGCATCTTTCAGAATTACATATATATATATATATATATATATATATATATTTATGAGTTAAGGACTTGGACTCCAACTGTGGTGAGCCCACTGCTTACCCCAATAACCTGTCCCAGTTTTCATCCCCTTCTTAGAGAGTGACATCTTATTTTGAGGTTTGAATTTTTATGATGATGACTTCTGGATCTTGTAATACACTGGATCTGGGAATGCTTTTATCTGCAGTCCACTTAGTAAACACCTTATCTGTGTATCTTATAAACCTCTTATCTAACATCTCAATAAAGTGTTTTTCAACTCTCTTAGAAAAAAAAAAAGAAAAAGCTGAGATTTCTTTGAGATTTGTAATCAAAATCTTTTGAGATTTCAGCAGAGATTTGACAGATTTTGGAATCTCTTATTGTTAAACTCACAATATTATATTTGTTTTCCAGCCCTAGTTATGTATTTTTGTATTAGTTAGAAAACTTTCTTCTGCATTCTCTACACCACATTCTCAAGTGATTTTTGTAGCAATTCTGGGACTTCCCAGTAATGACACATGGGAAGGAATGAGGATTTTTTAGCTGGGAGGAGGTTTGGGAATTAGATAATGCTGTCTTGAGGTGGTGCCTTCTACAACTGTCCTCAATCCTCTGAGTTATAGCTTAAATGTGTGTGTGTGTGTGGGGGGAGGGGGAATGGGAAGCATTAACTGCAGTTTCATTTGATTAAAATGCCTGATTTTAAAGTGCCTTTTTTGTTGTTGTTTTTTCTTCATGTGTTTCCCATCGGATTAATATTTTAGTCTCATAATGTCATACTATTAATTTTTGAGTTACTGGTGGTCTTTACCAGTAAACTTTCTAGATGACTGTTGATTTGGTTATAAATATACCAAGCAGTGGTAGACGAAGCACTGCTGTCTGAAAAACCCCAGTAGAGGTAGCTTCATTGATGTGTATGTCTGCTAATAGTTCTCTTTCCCAAATTGTCAGGAAGGTAGTCTTTTAATCCATAGAATGTAGCTGTAGTAATTTCTTATAAAAAGTTTAATCATCACATAGCACCAAATCAAGTATCTTTAATCAATTAATTAAATAAAAAATCCTGTATGTCCTGCTGTTGTGGTTGCATTTATTAGCCGGGTTGTAATTCTGTTACCCCACCCCCACCCCCCCAAAAAAAAGGCTTAATGGCTTAAAAATGTTTTAATGGCTTTTTTTTTCCCTACATAAACATACCAGTTATCATTCTGTTTCTGACTTTGATTTTTGTCTCTGATACAGCTTCAAACTACCTTTTTGTTGATTTATGTGAGCTCACTGTTGTGCTGAACTAGTCCATAAATTCTTGTGGACATTCTTGTGACCCTTTTAAAGCATAGAAATAATGTATGTGGTCTCTAGTTCCCTGGTATTTTCCCCTTCTGGAAAACTTGTGGAATATTAACTAATATTAGTGGTAAAGAGCTTCTCAGCGGTTTCATTTTACATGCAAGTTTCTTGAGCTAGTCTGTTTGAAAATGTTGAATTTTATCAAAGTTTCTTGCACTCTTTCTCTTTTTTTAATTCCGGTAACATCTTATGAAATAAGATGCTCCCATTTTACAGACATACAATTTTAAATAGAATTCCTGATGTTCTATTTTACTCTGCTTATGATGGAGAAAGGAGAACATACAAGCTGCAGTTTTCTGGAGATTGCACGGAACTCAAACCCAAGATGTCTTTCAAAGATGGAGTACAAAGGAGAAATGCTGAACTGAAGAAAAAGCAGGTACCAGGATTAGATAGGAACTGAGAAGTACAAACTTCCTCATTGCCAGTCCTCTCTGAAGTATCAGTTTGGCAGATTTTGGAATCTGTTATTATCTTGTTTAGAAACTGCTAAATTATGCAAACCTACCTAGAGGAAATGCAGTTTATTTGTCAGAATTGCTGTTCTGCTGACAAGCCATTAATTAGTGCACGTGACAGCATTTGCACTGGCACCAAGTCTTGTTGTTTACACTAGAGCTTTTGCTAGACCAGCTCTCGCACAGGTATTTTTCGTGCCACATGCATAAGAAGTCATGCCTGTAACGTAGTCTGGCAGCAGCACTCACTGGTAGTAACACAGCACTTGACTTCGGGGGAACAGAGGACAAGTGTGGTCCTGTGCTGATTCCCTGTTTCCACACAGGAAACTGGAACTTCATGGAAAGCACCAGACTTTTCAGCTCTCTTTTCATGCTGCTGCAGATGGTGATGTATTTTAATTTGATCTCGGGGAGCGTGCTGACAGGAAGTGCATTTGATCTTTCTTCATTAACACTATGGAAATGTAAAATTCTGTAGGAGCAGCCAATGCACAGAATTCATTGTTTTAATGGGATACATTCATCTTGCAATCCAGTAAACTTTTTTGGGGGATTTATTTCAGGTCCTAGTCGAGGCTTTCACTCGCATGAGAAGTTGTTTCTTTGTGAGATTTTTAGCCACATTTTCCTGTTTATGTACTTTCCCTTCTGTTTCTTTGTGGAAACTCACACATGCAAAAGGGGAAATTGATTGTGACCCTAAGTGAGTAACAGTAACATGAGGCATGTAAGAAGTATTGTTAAATTCCAACATGAACAGACCAGAAGAACGGAGAAAAATATACCTCCTTTTCTGTAAGTTCCTCCAATTCTTTTGAATTTAAGTTCCCTTGGCTGCACGAAGTTTTTGGTGTGATGAACCGTTATCTCTGTCCCCTCAGTTTGCAGGTGAAACCGAACAGAGTGAGAGGTGGCAGAGATCGATGTGAGCATGTGCTTGGCAAGGTGCTGAGCTGAAGGCTGCACTCCTGGATGCACTCTCATTTCAGGCCTTCTACTTCTCACGTGGATAGAGGTGCTTATGCTGGGCTAGTTGTCTGCCAGACCATGTAAACTCCCTTGGGCTTTCCAAAATGCCCTCCTCACACTAGCTGTCCCATACTCCCTTGTGCTGGATTTCTCTGTAGTAATTGCAAGAGTTCAGTGGGCAGACTGCCTTTCTGGTGTTGGCATTGGAGGGACGTGTTCGCTCTGGTCTAAGCTAGCAGAAGGCTGCTTGGGGTGAGTGTCATCCACACGCCAGATCTTGGAGGCACACCATGTTTAGCAGTATGTGTATGTGAAAATAAAAGAATAGGAGAGGGGAAGGCAGATGAATTTGCTCTCTGATGACCAGAACAATCGGAAGAACTGTTCTAATGTTCAGAAAAATTAGAACAATTTACTGGGATAGACTGCACTGCAATTTTGCTGGCATTATTTCTAGAGGATAGACCAGAAGACTTGGCTCCTGTTTAAGGAAACTGATTAAATTTCAGTCTGTGGATGGGAGGAATCAAACAAGACAAGAATAAGTAGTAAGCTGAATCCTGCAGAGGTTGAGTATGACGTACCCCAAAACCTGGAATGGTTTGTTTTACAAGCATATGTTTTAGTCTAATTTCTACTGTCTATATTAAGACCAAATTCTGAATTCTTGATTTGTTTGCATATTTCAAGACTTCCTGTTCTGCGTTTTGTCATCTGGAGGCTGTTGGCATCTCCTTCAAATCTCTAAGCCTATTTTGCTGCAACTGGCACAGGCCCTCTCACTGCTAGGCCTCTGTCAACTCGGATCAATGTTGTTTTTAGTATACAGGGCGTTACCACCTGATTATACACACATGCACTCATGTATGCACCTTCTCTTGAAGTGTTGAGTCTTGGAACCCTTTGCTGGCAGGTTTATTCTAAGGAATTACAAGATCATGAATGCAAAGATCGTAACCCAAGTTTGCTGATGTTTCTTTTTTGCTTGTTTGTTTGGTTGGTTGGTTTTTAACTGTTAGAGTACAAAGGAATGCATCTTTAAATGTGATCATGGTAGCAAGGTTGGATGTGGTATTAATGGTGTGGATTAATATCTGATTGTGCAGGTATGAACTATAAAAATAAGATAATGAGGACTTGGTGTATTATGGTAATATTTTATATAACATTGACCAGTTGCTCTGGAAGAATAGTTTAGCATTAGAATGTCAACTCAAAATTTATGCTCATATAAATACTTTACTATATGCCAGTTGTAACTGCTGAATGACGCATGGTAATTATCCTGCTGTTCTTTTTTAAAAAAAAGAAATTGATCAATGCAATAATTATACATGCTGCGTATCTTTTGAAAGATACGATATAGCATTATCTAGAAAATCATTTGGGAAGTCATTAAAGACTTGAAAAAGTTTATGGTTGCTGTTGCATCACAGTGCTGCTGCTGTCAAAAGAAAAAGGATGAAGGAGGGAAGGCAGAGGAGAGAGGGAGAGAAGAAAGTGCATTAGGCAAGGCTAATGTTTCATGCTTGACTGATAAATACTATAAAATACTCAAGTGCATTTCTAAATTGAAGCTGTTTTTCTAGGCTCCTATTCTTCAGGTGACTAGCAATCTCCTCAAGTATATAGACAGCACTCTAATAACGGGGAAAAAAAACACCAACAAACCAATTTAATTGTCATAGAAAAGTGTCCCAATGCATTTTAGAAAATACTTCTGAGCACTGGTAGTTCCAGGCTTTTACCTGGAAATAATTCTGAGTAACTTTAAGTGCATTAGTTTCATTTTAGACTAGGCTAAAGAGAGATAAGCGGTTTGTTAGATACAAGATGTTGAAAGGCAGGACGATGTTACAAAATTTTATGTATATTTTGTGTTCTGTTTACGTTCAGAGATATCCCCAGAGTTTCAAGCATTTCCTCAGATTTACAGCTTCATAACATTACTTTTTTATTATGCCAGTGAGCATTGTAATTGTTTTGTTTTGCTTTAAGTAGAGGTATGCATCTGAAAAAGAAAATTTCCCTGTGCCAAAATTCCGTACATAAGTGATTGGCGAAATGGTGAAATATTCAGCAGCTGGTGCTAGG
Organism: Cygnus olor; assembly: GCF_009769625.2. Taxonomy (NCBI): domain Eukaryota; kingdom Metazoa; phylum Chordata; class Aves; order Anseriformes; family Anatidae; genus Cygnus; species Cygnus olor. The sequence continues at coordinate 64,265,918 of NC_049173.1, read as the reverse complement.
TCATGCAAGTCCAGATGGAACAAAATTCTTTCACATAATGTCCAGAACATGGTCCCTTATTTTCAGGGAGTTTTGTAGAAAAGTTGATGATGGTTTGTGTTAAAAACAAAACACAGTTATTTGAGAAGTAAAAGAAAGCCTACAGAAGCAGAGTCAATAGAATGAAGCATTATGCCCAGAGTGATCCAAGGGAGAATCAAACATTTGGTGAAGGAATTAAAATGAGAAGGAAGGTGAATATCTGTCAGATGTTTTAAATCCCAAAGGGATCTCTTAATTCGAGTCTTGTCAGTAGATCTCAATTGTTTATTACTTTATGTGCATTCAGATAGCTTTTGATATTATTTAGCAAGAAACAAGTGCACAAACATGTTTTGAGAAAATACAGTGTGAGAATATATTTTAAAGATGTTTAATTATATATCTGCAGTGGTCTGTAATGGTATTTCATGGACGTAGTCATCTGTTCTCTTTAAGCTCATCAAAAAATGCTTTCAAAAGATGACTTGCAAAGAATGTATCATGTGGTAACCTTTCTGAACAAGGTTTTTCCCCATTCTGTTCTGGTAGTGCCATCAGAAGTAGTGGATTTCTGATGGAAAGCTTAATGGATTGTTGATACAGAAAACAATGTGAAGTGCAGACAGAGCAGTATTCTAGGCTGTAGCTAAACAGACCCAACTAGAACATTGGTCTGGGTTTTTGTTTGGGACTCTGCTTATCCTGAGGGTACAAGCCCAGGGGTAAATGACGCAGTTCTAACAGGCAGTTCAGCAAATGAGTAATTTCTGCTCAGCAGGTACGGAGGTTAAATAATGCACTTCAGCTGTAATAAGGATACAAATTACTAAATTTTTTCTGTAATGACACTTGTACACCAGATACGTACTGTTCAGTATAGTGATAGCATCAAGTCTTCACTTCCATAGTATCCAGTAAGACTCCTTCCTACATCCTAATTCCTTCAGTGCTAGAATAGAGGTTGTGACTATTGCCTTCAATTTTTCAACAGACTTTAGAAACCTGTATACAGTATATCAAAGGTATGTGCTGATAAGTACAATGATTTATTTTCACAGAGGAGGACAAGGTAAGGCGTAGTACAACAATGGCTCTAGGTAGGAAAGAAGAACAAACTTATCAGCTAAGGAAAGACGAAGTTTTTGGCTTATAGAAATTAGAAGAAATAAATGTCACTTTTAACTGAGCGCTAATCACATTTAGACCTTAGAGGGAAGCCTTGTGGTGATGACATAAACACTTTTTAAAGGTGGCAAACCCAGCTACAGTATTTCAAAATGTTATGTATGATTTTTAAACCCGTGTAATTTCTTATTCTTGTTTGATCTGAAAGCATTTTGTGGGAGTAACTAAGAGAAAGTGCTTTGCTTCAGTGAACACCTGCAGTTTCAGGCAATGTTTGAAATGTCATTTCAGCACGTTGACTGGAAGAACTCTGTTCCATATTCTTCAGCCCAAATTCTGGGTATTTGCACCAGATTTTAGAAGGCAATCACTTGTAATCTGGAGTGGATTTGAAGCGCTCACCACCCTTAGAGGCTGAATTCTATAAATAGTGAGTTGGACAATCTGATTCTTTCTAATTTTCAGTGTCTTTGATAGAAGCTGTGTTCTGGTTCCAAGAATTCTGGCAAATAAGTGAAACAGTATGAGAGTGCATTCATTTTTAAACTCCTCTTTCTTTTCTTGTTTACTGAAGAAGCACATGACCTTTGAATTATGTTCATAGTGGTGCTTTTGTCTGTTTTGGTATAGCGTCTGGTTGGTAAGGAAACATTTTCCTGTTCTTAGTAGCCAGACTCTAATGACAAGCCTACTGGATAGTAGCTTGTATTTATACTAATTCGGAAAGTTCTTCTCAGTGTTGTTTGCATTTCAAATATTATACTAATATTTATTACCTTATTTTAAGGAAACTGAGACTCATTCATTGTTTAATTTCTTGGAGGAGCATGTTGTCTTTATTCTCAATCTCTGTATTTATAAATTCCTTCCAGTTTATTTAAAAACAGATTCTCTGTATAGCCAGTGGGTGTACTCTGCTTCAGCTGTTTTCCTTAACCGTCACTAATTGTTGTTCACGAGTAATGAGTGAAATGTAGAAAGCATTATACACAAGATCATTTTAAGATTGGGAAGGATTTTCACTGACATGAGTAGGGCTTGGACATGTGCGGAAGTTGAGAGAGGGGTATTGAGAGCTCCCTGCCCAGCTCAGCAGTCACTTGGCATAGTTAGAAAGGTTTTCACTTTGCATTTCCAAGTTTACAGGGCAGATGCTGATATAAATTTTATATGGTAGACCTGCCAATAATGTTTCATTACAACAAAGAGAAATATCATTTAAGTACACTTTATTTTTAAAAACATTAAAAATAGACCTACTGATACTTAAAAGTTTGAAATGAGTAGATTCTGTGTGTACTGTGCAAAAATCAGCTATGCATAAGCTGCACATATCAAGCTCACATATTGGTCGTTGGTGTGCCCAACACCTTGTGGTATATTCACAAATCCCAGGTTTTATGTGCACTTAGGATGATGTTACTCAGCGTGCCTATAACGGACATTGGTCTCGGGATTCCGGACTTTCAGCAATCTGACAGATTCCCACTTAAAGCTGTGCGATGAGGAATTATCCTGAAAGCTAATGGGCAGTGGGCACCAGCGGAGCCTGTGGAGGCAAGCAAGGAGCTCCTGTCAGAGCTGGTAGGCTTGGCAGGTCTGGAGGAATGCTATGGTTGTAAACTCAAGTGTTCAGAGCTTGAGAAGTGCCAGAGCCAAGGCTGTGTGAGCTACTTCATGTGTATTATTCAGTTTTAACTGTATACCATGAAAAGGTTGCATTTATTTATTTATTACCAGAATGTTACTTTATTTGTTGCATTTTGGCTTGTAGTCGTTGAACAAACGGCTATTCAGTGGTGTTGTGTTTTTCTATCTTTTCTGAGGTATAGATTCCAGGCTTCATTTACCAAATACCTCCTGACCTTTGCAATACATACAGATCTCTAATGATTTAATTTTCAAACTTTTTGATGATCCTTTCATCATAATGTCTGTATATATCTACCCTGTTATGTTATCTTTATAGCAGTCCTGCAAGATTAATGGTGGTATTTTCTTATTTTTAACTGATGTGGGATGAAAAACAAAGGGAGATTAGGTCAGTATTATCAAACTCGGGGACTAATACTGGATGCTTAGCTTGGAATGACTAGGATGTCTTTTCACAGAGTACTTTTTGATGCTCACAGCAGTCATTCTCAGTTGCAGGGAGGAGTGCTTAGCACTTCTAAGTATACAGACTCAGAAGTGTTAAGCTGAGTATCTAGGATATGAAGAACACAACATGAGAAACTTTTGGTTCTGAAGATTTTCCCAGGATCATAAAACCAGCTGTATATCAGGCAGAGTTTTAACTGCTTTTCACCTAAGACTGCCCAAGTTTTATTGTAGGGGTTCTAAAGATGAATGTGTAGTAAATGCTTGCGTACAACTTACTTTTCACAATCTTTCAGCTTTTAGTGGATGTCCAGGGGAAAGAAGAAATTGATAGAAACATGAGATCTCAACCTTTCTCTCTGGTTCCTTTGCTATCTTTATTGTTTAACAATTCTAGAAATTTCATGTATTTATTTATTTCTATAATTCCCAATCCAGGCATGGCCTGTTGCCTTCATGCCTTGTAAATTTTAAGTTTATGATTTTGTTAATAGCAATGTATTGTGATTTTTCTGTGTATGTCAAGACACAGAAGTTCAAGTCTTCAGTAAAAGAAGCAATGAATACAAAATTCCATAAAGGGCATTTCAAGAATCTTCAGCAAACTGACTTATCAATTTCAACCTTTCACTCTTCCATTTCTGGAACTTGAGCCTTCCACTCTTCCATTTCTGGAACAAGTTATCAATCAGTGATGTATTTCAGGCATAGAAAGAAGGAAAAACAAAACAAAACACTTTTCCCTTTGCTTTTGAGCTGTATTTCTTTTTACTCATGCTTCTTGTGTACCTCTGTTCTGAGGTCAGAATTCCTGCCGGTGGTTAGGGTGACTTACACAGCAACAGCTCTTGTCAGCTTGGAGGAATAAATACAGAAGAGACTTAAGCTTATTTGATATGTGTGATAGGTATTGCACATATTTCATCTGCTTGTTGCTGCAGGAGTAACGTCTTCTAAGAAAATATGATATATTTGAAGAATTACAGCATCTTCGAGGCAAGAATTTTTTTGTCCCTGAGACATACGAAGTCATGAACTTTGAACATATTTTTCACAGGGATGGCAAAACTTATCCGTGTTATGATATGACATCTTAGAAAATTTCAAATGTTCACAATTAAGTTTATAGAGATAATTAATAAATAGTTGAAAAATATTGCTCTATAAATAAGCATTTGTGGGAGTAAGTATTGAATGATTTTAAGTAGGTGTAAATGGAATATCTAATTTTGACTAGATAAACTAATGAGGAAAGCTGTTTTTAACAGCTAAGAGTGAATGTTAAGGACAAATACATCACCTGTGGCTCAGAAGGCTTGTCAGCTGAAGGCTAGTGGAAACTTTAATGGTAAGGAGACAGAAGTAACTGGGCAGTTACCCAGTCTTGTACTCTTTTTAAGCTTCTGCTATTAGCTCCTAATGGAAACAGGATACTGGACTTCTTTTCTTATCCAGTGTAGCCATTCTTAGATTTTATAACTCCTTATAATGACTACAGATGAAGAAATCCACTTAATCCTTTGATTTTTGTAAGAAGAGAGTGTGGGAAGCAGAAAGGCAGATCTCATGTCCTGAACTTCTACAATTTTGTTTTAAAAAGAGGAAGGTATGTTGCAGGGAGGAAGAGAAAAGGTTTGGATACAGCTAGTACTTGCACAGGAAAGGATTACACTGTAGTTGTGACACTGCATGCAAAAATCAATCATATCTAAAAGCAGCATTCTATGTTTGTATTTTATGATTGTCTTGACTATCTATTATTATATCTATTATCTATTCTTATTTCTATTTCTATTATATTCTATTTCTATTATATTCTATATCTATTTATCTGTTATTATATCTATTATACATGTGCAAAAATGTGTACAACTCGTACTGTATATCAGTAGTTTTGTACTTCCAAAGATAATTTTAGTTGAGCTTCTTGGTTTCTAATGAATCTGTAGGTTGCAACTTCTAGTTTTAGGAGTCCTGAAATAGATGGAGAAATTAAAAATGTAAGTGGAGACATTCCAAGACACAATGATTTTTAGCTTCGAATTCTGACCTGTTATCCAAATGAAACCTGCATTATCTGTCAGTTTATTCCTGTTGTTGCCTGTTAAACCCTTGCAAAGATTATCTTGAATACTGAATTTAAAGGGAACCATCTTTAGTGTGTACAGTTTATTACATCTCCCTGACTAATTCTAAGACGTGTTAGGTTTTTCCCATTTTCTCCAGATTTTGCAATCCTGTATATATTTGCTTTCAATGAAATTTTCTAAACTTCTTGTTTCAGACAGTATTTTGTTATCTTGTTTAAAACTATTTCTCATGTTTCTTAGTACAACAGATATTATTGCTTAACTCTCTCTCTCTTTTTTGTTTCTTTAGTTTTGCCAACCTGGAGGATGGCAGCTTTCAAAAGAGAGAAAACAGCCAACGTTCTTTGTGGTGGTTTTGACTGATATAGACTCAGAGAGACACTACTGTTCCTGCTTAACTTTCTATGAAGCAGAGATTAATCTGCAGGTAAAATCTTTACAGTAAGTTACAAAAATGCAGAAAAAGGTGTCTAGACATAGAAGATTAATAATTTTAGAAAGTATCTTTCTCTTCTTGCTAAGAATTTATTGTTCCGTCATATATAAATGTGTGTATTTTTCTTCCAAGGTAAACTTGATGTGCTTGTTTGTGTTTTGTTGTTGTTGTTTTTATCTGCTTAAACAAACAAACAAAACACCTTAATAAAACCGAGAATGAGAATCTTAGAAAATCCCAGGTTGGAAGGGACCTCAGAAGTCATCTGGTCCATCTTAAATGCTGAAAGCAGGGCCTAGGCAAGATAGTCTAACACCTTGTCTAGCCAAACTTTAAAGGTCTCAAGAGTTAGAGAATCCACCACATCCTTGAGGTTTTTCCAGTATTCCAATGATTGATTGCTCTCACACTAAAAAAATCCTCCTATGTCCAATTAGAATCTTCCCTGGTGTAACTTGTACCCATTGCCCCATGTTTTCAACCAAAGGCTTTTCTTTTCTCCACCATATGCTTATTTATTTTTTGCCACCATTTGTTTTGATTTTGTTAATGGGACAGTCAACAAAATGTTCCTTTCATTTATTTCTGTGTTTAACATAGCAGGAATGATTCTCATTTCCTTTAAGATAAAGGTTTATTAACTTCTGCTCCCTCTGCTGGACATCTCTATCAGACTAGCACAGGATAAATGTGTACACGTATGCTGTGATGTTACATACATATTTCTGGAAGTGCATTTATTGGCAAGACTGGTGTGGGTGTAAATAGCAAGATTGTAAAACTAATAGAAAAATTCTTCAGCTTTTAGGCAGGTCAGATTTTGGGTGTCAGCTACTTGGCAGTGTTTGTTTTAAACATGCATTTAATTAATTTTGGGCAACCTCAATCTTTCAAAAATAGACATTTTGTTTCCCATTTGATGTAAAGTACTTCACAGAATCTATGCTATGACTTAATACTTGGAATCTTTAGTAGTTAGAACCTAGGGAAAACCTAATCCAGTCCGTAATTGCGGACTGTTATGTTTTGAAATATTTTCTTTCCAACATGAAAAATCAAAAATAAGTAAAGCCTTGGCATTAAGAATATTAAAAACTTAGTTAAAATTACCTAAGGGGCTAAGTAAAATTTTTGTCTATTTTAGTGAAGAACTGTAACACCATTAATTATTTTAAGAACATGCTTTTAGTGGTCCAAATGTATTCTGTTCAATACTGGTGTTGAAATCCTTCTCTGCCTTGTAGAATAATTAATAGATGTGGAGTAGCAATAATATTGTGCTTTTTCTAGGCACAATTGGAAGCCAGAAAATAATAATTGTTCCTATTTCATTAACGCTACCGTTTAAATGGCTATTTTTGTACATTATTGGAAGGAGCTAAAAGCAGAAATGTAACTGAAGAGTAGATATATTTTAGTGTAGATTAGCTGACATCTTCCTATTGATTTCCTTTACTTAATAAGTAAAGAGTGAAACATTCTACAGTAATTCTTTCCCAGCTGATAAAAATTTACAATGGTTGACTCTTCTTGCACTCTATGTATTTCATAACATATACTAAATTTAGCAAACTTGTTATTTATCCTGTGGTTTCTAGCAGCTGCTTTTGATTCATGATCCACATCTTCCAAGTAATGCTCATCCCAAAACATCCAGTATTAACTAAAAGGTTATTTTCTTATATTGCCTAAGTAGTGAAAAAAAAAAAATTAAATTTGAGAGCAGCAGGATGTTGGTTCTCATAATGCCATTCCTGGCTGTGTTGTAAAGAATGCATATTTTTCAGATGAACTTGCTGTGGTGAAATTTATTCTATGACTGTTTTGTTTATAGCCAAACTTCCTGTTTCTTTCTAAAACCCAAAGAGAATAATTGAATGTGCCCTGCTACATGGTCATTAGACAAGAATTCAGCACATGTACAATCTGTAATGAAACATAAGCTTATGAAGCATTGGGCTACGAAAGTGATGTTGATTTAACCGTTCACATGCACACCTTATTAAACAAACAATCCAGGAAACAATGTCCATGATTTACAATGAAATCTGGATAGTGCTTTTCACAGTTAAATTCCATTCAAGTTTTAACCTAATAATATAACACACTATGACAAAGATTCAGTTTCCAAAAGGAATGGTTCTTTCCTTCCTAGTTAGCCTGCACCAGGTAAATCTTGCACGTATTTAAGACTGGTCAGATTTCAGCTAGTGTAGATATGCTCTTTGACTTGGCAGAATCATCTTCAGAAAACACCAAAACCCCAACCCTTGGAAGTTTCTGTGGTTAGTTAAACTGCAAAGTGAAAGCAAAGTCATTTCTCTTCTTTTGAATGCTAGAGAAGTAGAGAACCTTTTTTGAGCCTCCTGCATAAAAATACAATACTCTTTTTGACACAATTTGTTAAGCTTGGCTTGAGAAGTCTACTTTTCTCACTCCAGTTGCTTTCATTACTGCTTCAGCTGTTTGTCACAGGATAGTTAGCATACATATGCCACTTGAAAAGTAAGGAGACTGTACTCACATGGTGTGTCTAGGTATACCTATGGTAGTCTAGGATACAAGGTTAATATAGCAATTGTCAAAGCTCTATGCAGGAGCGTACAGGAAAAAGTATTGTCCTTGGTATCTCTGAAAGCCCTGGATTCAGTTGATCTCTTGGCAGTTGTCTGTCATTACAACTTTTCCAGAGATGATAAAAGCACAGGTTCTAGTAATATGCTGATGGGCTCTTTTCAGCTTCCCAACCCTGGGCAGAATATAGAGTATTTGATAGACACCTGTGAATCGTACTTTGCATTGTTGCAATACTGACATTTTGAATCAATGCAGTACTTAGTATTTGTATAGATGTTGGTCCATTGTTTGATCAGCCTTCATCAAGTCATGACAGTATATCAAAAAGATCAACGTTAGATCTAGTCTGATTAATACTCCAAATCTGTACTCATGAAGAAGGTAAACATACGACAGTCCATTACATAGGGGAATAGAACTCACTTCTTGCCATGAATGCAGGTGATGCAGCTTTCCCATTTAATCCCCTGTGAATTGTTATAAGACGCTAGTCTCATTTAATTGTTCCAATAACAATTGTAAAATATATATAAAGATAAGTTCCTCATCTGAAATTAAAACCAAGCATTTGAAAGTTTGACCCTAACAGGAATCTAAAATTGGGAACATGACTGACTGATCATTAGACTACGAGGTAGTCTAATATAATCGATCAACAGTGGTAAAGACAGTTTAAAGACTTGCTCAGTTTAATTAAAAGCAGTTTAATATGCAAGATTTCTGTCTCACCTCAAATTCCTACCAATACAAATGTAAAGAAATCTGAGATACTGCGCCAGTGTCTCCTTGCTTCCTGCTTTTTTTTTTTTTTTTGTCTCCAGTTGGTCTAATCCGCTTTCATGTCTGCCTTAAGAGATCCTCTTAAGCATGCTTTAGAGATGCTCAGACAAATAAAGCTGGATGCCGTACTGACTTGCATGTATCTACAAGAATTAGGAGGAAGAGGACAATAAGTCAAAAACACCTCTATTGCTTCTTCCCACACAGTGCTTTCAGGTTTTTTTGCATTACTGTATTTTGATCCTTGTTGTCCACTCTCTTGCTGTAAATTGTCATTAATTTGAAGAAAGCCTCATCCTCTAAACCAAAGTGTAGTATATGTTCCTTGTTATTCTTCTGGTGACTGAAGCTGAAAGTTGTTAAGAGCCAGAGGTTATTCAGAAGAATCATAAGGTACATCTACAAAATTCACCCATAAAACTCAGTTACTCTGTGTGTAACTTTATTTGCTGTCCAAAAAAATACACGTATGTGTAGTTATTTCTAATGGCAATTTCTGGATGTTACCACTTAACACACAAAGACTTGATTAATATATTTGACTCAGCAGTTACTTCTGTCTACTTCGGTGGTGCTTCCTACAAAATACAGTCAGAATTTATGCTAACAGCACTTGGGAAGAGCACCATAGATGGAATCTTTAAAAACAACAAAAAAAAAACACATTGACTTGCATCATTGGGAACTTAATGGTCAAATTGTATATTGCTTTGTGCTTTGGAAAAAAATATCCTCACCCTAACCCCACCATCAACATATTAAACAATGATTTATGTTAGCAAATGAGCCTGTGCAACCACATTTCTTGCATTTCAGAAATTCTGTTCAATGTGATCAGCAAGAAACTTCAAGTGTTAGTTTCTAACAGTCTTACTACAAGGTTTTATCAGTCTTACCTGTTGCCTTAAGTGTATATATGTTAAAACATTGTGATCACAAAGTTAGGAAGAGTAAGTGTATCACAGACAAATGCAAGTAAGCAGTAATTCATCTCTCCTATTTCCTCTCATTCACGTTCTCTTCTTTTCTCTGCCCCCTTGCAAATATAGAAAAAAGAAATTGTAAAAATCCCAAAGCAGAAAATGGCAGATTAACAACATTCACAAATATTTCCTGAGTCAAAGGAAAATTTGCCAACAAAATGACATCATGCTTCATTAAGTTTTAATTTTTATGCTTGGACTGTAGAGTTGGTGATCCTACTGTGCTAAAGCACATGCTACTTGATGAGTCACTGATGTTTGGTTTTGAGCAGAAGATGAGAACACTCAGTTCAGTTGTATCCTTGTTGAAATGTGAAACCTGATCTTCTTTTGTGTATTACATTAGTGTGTTGTTAAGATGAAGCTTAATAATTTTGTGAATATCCCAAATGTTAAACTTATCCTGAAAGTGACCTTATTATCAGTGCCTCAAAAGACATTCTGTAGGGGGTGGGGTGGGGGGGAGACCATTTAAAAATAATCAACATCTTTCTAAATCTGTTGAGAAATGGATGTTATGAAAACATACAGAGATCAAAGCAGTGCCTTCTTCCCTTCCTGTGAAGAGAAAATTACAGCTAATGTTCTGTATGATAAGAAATAGCCTTGTATTTTGAATATCAAATTATATGTTTAAGGTCTTCTCTAGACCAGAATTTAAAGTTAAGGTGAGAATGAATGAAGAAAATCATATTTTCATCTTTCTAGTAACTGTGGCAGTAATTTATCCTGTCCTGTTTATGTCTTGTGTGTGTGCTTGTGCATTTACGCACCTTCTTCCCAATTTGATTTCATGTTATTGCAGGGTGCAAAAGCTTATTTTGGGTAAAGGTAGTTGTCTTGTCTTTACTCCTGCGTGGAGTCTACACAGTAGCCCATGGACTTCTGGCATTTATGTCACATCTCCATGTGCATTACCTTGGAATTCCCAGATCTTTTGGCATGTACATGGGCTAATGGCCCACTCAAGAAATATGTGTTAGCCTATGGTGCATACTTTTTACTGCTTTTTACAGCTGCATACTTTTACTTTTATTCCAAAAATCTTTAAATGTGTTTAGATGAAAATTCATATAAGTACCTTCTGGGGTTTCAAAGTGAGGTGTGTTAAGTGGTATTCATATCATAGATGCTGCTGGTGTAAATTTTATGTAATGCTGGAAGGTGCAATGGGAACTCCTTATTTTCATATAGGAGTACTCTGCAGTGTCAGCAGTATTTAGGGAATGAATGAATTGATTGTTACAGGGGCTTGAGGTTACTGTATTTGATAAGTTTACAGTCTGATCTTTACATAATCTTCTATCTTTGGTCATTTGTTTTTGTAGTTGGTGGAGTTGCTACTGTGAATTGGTACAGTTTATTCCTGTTCTGAAAGGATTAAATCAAGATAATGGCTTTTTTGCTAGTATAATTATTCCAGTATAAATGTAGCTACTGTGGTATGATATAGTGTGCATAGACAAGCCATGAAGTATATTTCTCACCTGTGGTTTTAGTTCAGTAGACCAGACTGATCAATGCAGATTGGTCTTTTGGAGGCATTCTGCTAAGTTTATTTTAAATTTTGTACGTGTCTTCGAATTTATTGGGTACGTGCATTTGCACAATCTGAAAAATAAATAAAATGAATTGTTGCTGAATGGCTTTTGGCCTTTGATTTTTAATAAACCAGCTATTTGGCTGCAAACAAGGCCAGCAAAGCTTAAACGATGTGTAGAGAAAGGGATCTGTCCCAAATGAGCAATTGGCATGAGATTACTAAAGCTTCAAATAATTTTTCTTAAAATAAGGAATCACGCATGGTCTCCAAATCTCATTTACTGTGCTGTTAGTAGAAAAACAAAGGGCTTGCTGACCTTGACACAATTTCTGTGCAAAGTTTTGCAAAGGGCAAACTGTTTTTATAACTATTATGAAGAACTACAGTGAAAGTTTTTGTAATGGCAGATGTTCATTCTCTCTGACTGACTGAATTATTAAAAGTACAACTATAATTTCACTATTTGTTCATATTTCATAGAGTCATAGAATCAATAAGGTTGGAAAAGGCCTTTGAGATCATCTGGTCCAACCATACCCCTACCACCAATATTACCCAGTAGACCGTGTCCCTAAGCACCAGGTCCAACCTTTAATTTCCTTTGAGTTTGAAATTATGCCTGCCAGCTTCCACCCTCAGAACTGCAAAGCTACATCAAATGTTTTGTATTTTCTAACTTTTCTATTAATATCTCAGTTTAAATGGGTTTTCCTCACTCTGAAATGAAAAGGAACCTAATATTTCTTCTCTGCCCAATGTTAATCAGAACTAAATGCACTGACTTGAATGGCATGTGCATCCTGAGTGGAGATGTACAATCAGCATGCCTGGGTTGTCCTGATGCCTGAAGATTCCTAATGTCCCTAACAAAGGCAATTCACAGAGGTGGTGCAGATGTGATTCAAAGACCTGGAAGTACCTAGTCATCCTTCCAGGGGAGTCAGAGCCAACATAAACTAAGAGCAGATGGACAGCTGATAGTCTTGGAGAGTTGGATTACAGTTCAGAGTTGCTTGTTCTAGAAGTCTTCAATGTTGGAGATTTGATAAGTAGCAGATTTGGGCATACAAACTCAAGACAGACATGTTGAGGTTCTGAAGATGGAGGTAGAGACAGAAGAGGAGGGATGGTTATGGTTCATGTGTGCTAAAATTCAGCTGAACTTTGATTGAACAGTTGTTCATGTGTTCTCAAGCTGGGTAAGTCCTTTAAGATCACCTACATTCAATAGCACGAACAGTTTTTTTGGACTATGTTGGTAGGTCATTTTAATCTTTAAAAATTTACTTCAGTTCCTAATGTAGGTTTTGGCTAGATTGTTTGTTATTTTTAAGTTAAATGTCAGTTGTTAAAAGCAGAGCTGACATCTTAAAATAATCTGATTGTGGTAGCAAAAGTGGGTTCGTGCAAGTTAAAGACTAGCCCTTAATGTTTGAGGGCTAAATCAGAGCAATGAGTATGTCTGTTGAATAAAAAAAGATATGGTTAACATGAGTAAAGTTGGCTGCTTTCATCTGTTTTCTTGGCTGCCATGTCTGTTGCCTTTAAATGAGCTGCTGTTTTTCACTGAAGTAACACAAAATCAGTCACTTCTTTCTACTCAAAGTTTTAACATAATTTCTTAAGCTGAAACTGAAGTTTATGTGAAAATATCCATTTATCTGTTCATTTTCCACAAGGAACATTTAAAACAGGTCCAGTATCAGTCACACGTGACTGACAGCAGAGATCTCCTTCCAGTAGGTTTTAAGTATGTAAGTGGGTAGGAAGCAGAAAGAGATGTTTTATAGTCCACTGCTACATGAGGGAAAACTATAAGCCCTTGTCCGACATCAGGTAATCCACAAATCTTTTTAATCTAATGACCTAAAGCTACAGGAAATGAAATTAATTCATTCTGCTACAAGGAGCTATTTGCTAATTCATTCTGCTACAAGGAGCTATTTGCTCGTTATATGGATGCTATAATTATTTTTCTTCTCTATTCCCCATAAATGAGGCCAAGTCTGAAATTAAGTCAGTTTAGGTTTTAGAATTGTATACACTTTTTCATTTGTAAAATTTGGTTTATCAGAAGAAGTATGGGAATCAAAAATAGGTCAATATTCACCTAATTGGTTTTTTTTTCTGTATTTAATAAACTCTAACTTAGGCTTAACCCTGCATTAGTGTTTTGTGTGTTTGTGATTTGGGTAACAACAGAGAATTAATATGTTCTTAAAGCTGTTACATAACATCAAACACTGAATATAATAGTATGCTAGAAAAGTTATATTGCTTTATAATCTCTGAGTAATATTGTGAACCTATATCGTAAAGTAAGATGCATTCAAATATGTTACTCTAAATGCTTGGAAGAAAATAAGCTATAATTTGGGGGCAGAAAGGAAAAAACATCTTGTGTAGTATTTTGTCTCTGAAGGTGGATAGGAGTAAATGTCAAGGGAGGAGTAGAGGAATGTGACGTGTGGTGCTTCCATGGGTGCTCCCTCCTCTGCAGTCTTTGGAGCAGCTGAGCCACAAACACCTGGTGCATGTTTAGTAACCACTATGAATTTCATGAACATGTCCAATCCTCTCATGGACCCTGTGCATTTCTGTTACTTGCAGTGTTTCGTAGCATAAGAGTTTCATAAGTTAAGTAACTGTTGTGTGAAGAGCTACCTCCACTTGTTTATTTGAACGTATTTCAGTTAGCATGCTGATTTCCTGGTTGTTACTGTTTTTATTGTTGTCCCTTAAGACTAACTGTGAGCAACTAATTTACTTTGCATTTGCTGTTTTGGTTTTTGGTCAGATGTTGAGGTTTCCAGTTTCCATGTGAGGCTATCGGGTTCAGAAGTCAGAAGTATATAAAGAGTAAAACTAAGCAGTAAGTAAAGGACCTGATCCAAAGGACTTTTTAACAGTTTTGCACTCAGTTTGATTGGTTCAGCTCTTGTCATGTTTCATGCAGTGTGAGTGCTGCTGCTTTGGCAAGCAAGCACACAAAGTAGCTCCAACGAAATGTCTTTCTGACACTCCTTTGATGCTAAGCGTGGAAACTAAACAATTACACTCTTCTTGGCCTTTACAAGATGTCATCTGAAACTCATAATTTTCAACTGTGAATATATATTTATGATCTAAAGCAAGCAAAATGCGTAGGATAGAAAATGTAGTGGGATTACTTGATATTCACCTTTGTTCCTGCTTCAGATTTGCCAAGTAGTGCATACAGTATGCTGAAGGAACAGGAGGCAGTGATGAACTTCTGAAATGATCTCAAGTAAATTTTGTTAACTGCACCTGTTATATTGTGCCCAGTTGGTTTTACACTTTTTCACAGCTGTGGAGGTTTTATTAAAGCAAAAAGACACTGTTATTGATTGTTTAATTTAAAGCAAAGTAATACCTTACTTAATAATGTGTATCAAGCCCACAAGTATTTGATTTTATTTACGTCTAAAAATGCATTAAACCGTTTTCTAGACTGTGGATTTGGGACATTGTGCCTGATCTGTTGGCAGGTAACTCCAGTTGTCAGTTACCTCCTGTATTAAAAATATTTGAATAATTATTCTGAATTTGTCTAGTTTGGGCTTAATGCCATATACATCCCTTGGCTGAACTGAAGAACAAATAGTTCTCAGAAAACAAGCAAGCAAACAAATAAATAGCAGAGTAATGATTAACAATGCTGATCACAGTTAATTTTTCTAAGCTATTAGCTATCAGGCGGTTAATGCTGATTGTTGTGTTTTTTTTTCTTTTTGTCATCTGAACTCTAATTGTTTTGAGGGATTTTTTTTTCAAGTGCTTGCACAAATACATTTTATTAATTTGGCTACTTTTATTGACAAAGTTCATGAACTATAAAGTGATTCTGTTAGTTCTGTATCTGGTTATTGTACATTCCAGTTTACCTCAAACCCATCTGTTTGGGACACGAACATGCTAAATGTCCATTTCACATGATACGAGAAGAAAGGAAAACAGTTGGAATATATGCACTCGTGCTCTCTCTAGCTCCGTATTCTCATTTAAGTAAGAACCTAAAAACTCATTACTGTGTATTGCCAGGAGTTGACATATGAATTTTTGAGTTTAGGTGTGGATGTGTACATTCATTAAAACTCATGGAAATTTAAGAATGTATTGGTTTGCTGTAAATGTACAGGCCACACAGTTTCTTGGTCAGTCTCTGAACAGTTCACTATACAGCAGTGGCAAACAAGTTGAGGAAAATGAAATTGCATCATACCTTCAAAAGAATGTTCACTGTTTTCTGAGAGTTCATTATGTTTTCATGTATTATTCATTGGTAAAAAGGAAAAGAAAAAGGAAACAAACAAACAAAAAAAAATAAACCATGGGTAAACAAATTAAGCAGCCTGCTGTAGAACCAGATCGGATTTTTCTGTTTCAACTTAAATTGATACATCCTCAATTGTGTTCTACTTGCATACACAATAACATATACATGCCTATTTAATTGTATTTAAAAACGTTAAAGATATAAATCTCTATGTAGTTTTAGAATTGATCATCATCTTGATTTTTTTTATGTTTTTTGATCTCATGGGAGATAAGTATTAACATTCATTGTTGTGCTGTTGTGTCTATACTTTCCCAACAGTTTGCAATATGACAACTTAAAATTAGTCTGAGAAATGCCTAATGTTAGCAGTTTGGCAGTGCCAATATATCCGTTTATCCAAGGGATACAGTGGAGCCTAAAAGAAAAAAGGCAGCCTTTAAAACAAGAAAAAGACTCCTATATACCTTCCATGTGTCAGATGCCAAGACTGTCACAATCAAAAATATGTGAACAAGGAACAAAGATTTATGCAAAGATGGTTTCTGTTAGCTTGGAGACTTTGTGGATAAAGAAGTTTTGTGATAAACATATTAAGAATTTTAGTATTATCTGGTGGGTTTTTCTGGACCAACTGCTTGATGGACTTGAGTCAGCCATAGTTTGCAGATTCCCTGTGTAACTTAATTTAGAAGCCAAGTCAAGATATGGAAGCAAAGAGGATTCTGGCATTGGCAGGCAGGGGACAGGATCCTGATGAGCTTCAGTCAAACTCAATTAAACTTCAATCAAATAAACTTCAATCAAATTATAATTACAGGTGACCAAATATTGTGAAAACTTGTATGATCGCACATTATTATACAGTTCCTTTCATTAATACAGTTAGGTCAGACTGTTACCTATTCCTTAGCCTGACAAGAGTCTTTTTTTTAAGACCTTAACTCATTTGATGTTTAAAAAAAACACAACACAGAACATTTATTCGTTTCTGTTCTAAAGTCACAGATGATTCTGAATTAGATTTTAAATATTTATCACTTTTTGAACTAAATGGATCTTTAAACATCTGGAATACTGTTTTGCTACCCAGTGGTATTTTTTCCTCATCTTACCTGTTTTAAAAGTCTGTCTATATGTAGAGGTAGAGAGGGAGGGGAAAAAAGGAATCTGTTTGAAAATATAATTAAAATTAAGAAAATTCTGAATATGCTCTACCATAATATGAAAAACTACTAGCCAACAACATAGATGAAAGATGTTGGGGAAGCTTCATAGCAGTGTGCCAAATACAATTATCATCTTCTTCCAACCAGCACAAGTGCCAAAGGAAAACTGTAGTGATTAACTAGATTTGTTTTAAAAAAACAGTAACAGCATTATCCCAGTTCTTATTGAAACCATTTAATTTTATCTTTTAATTTATGTATGCGTAGAAAGGTTTTCTTTAACATTCAATTATTATTAATTTATTTGTAAACTGAATGCTATGTATAAAAATCTATTAAGAACAAAACTTGATATTGTTCATTGTTTAGAGAATATTTTTTCCTTAGATGAGAAAGGGAATTAAAAAAGGTGAAATGTGCATGTGTCTGAAGAGAAGTACAACTAGAAAGAATTAAGTTTGTGGTTTTACCACTTTGTATTTAGCATTGCTAAAGAATGCATGTGCTGTTAATACTTTGCTTCAAAGTAGGTTAGAAGTCATGTGTTTGCCATGAATATCTGCTTAGTTTCCTGACTTCCGCTAATATGCCTGCCTGCCTATCAGAACGCTTAGCTCGGGAAGGAATATGGCTGTAGTCACGTTGTTACATTTGTCTGTAGATCTTGAAGTAAGAGAAATTGTTTTAATAGTCTAAATGATTTATCAGTTCAATACTGTGCTGCTATTGTGCGCTTAAAATTTTAAGTTGTATTTAGTTATGAATTAAGACAGGACTTGATATGAGGTTGAGTGGATTTGATGAAAATGACCTTTTATAGAAACCTCTTCCCTGTCTATGGATCCTGAGTTTTCATTATCTTAGTACCGCTTTCACCTAGAGAAGCTTCCATGTTCCTTTGCCTTGAGAAATGTTGAATAAGTTTTAATTCATTTTTCCCAATGTTGTTGTTGTTGTCCAAAATTTGTTGGCTAGCCAGAACCTGCTACTTTTATGCCTAGAATTTATAATTGTTCTTTAGAACAGTTGATCCAATAAGCTTTTTTTTATATGTTTAGTGGTATATGGTGGTTGCTGGAGGTAGGGAGATGCATGCTGGAGAAATGGCCACGCAGAGCTTGCTCTTTTTCAGGGGTGCCCGTGACATTCAAGATAGGATACTAAGCCATATATGAGCCTTTTGTTTGACTCCTAACATATAAGCATGACTATACAATTTTTGATATCTTGAGAGACTATAGACTAAGTGAATACCACCCAACTTCAGTGTCCTGAGGAACCCCAGGCAGTTTTACAGAAACCCCATAATCTTGTTTACTTTGTGTATAAAAAAGCACTGAAATATTTTATAGCGTTTGTCTCTCCTCTGATATAAATACAAAACCTTACATAGTCTTTCAGGTCTGTATAGTAAGGCAAATAGAGCACCAAGGTATGTGTGTTAGCCCATGTTCTTGTGAATCTTACTTTTAAAATACAAGTATTTGTGTGCATTTGTATGTAAGTGCTTTAGTGTAGTTTGACACAGAACTTGAGAGCCGTTGAGCAGCTTCCAAGAGGCACAACTCTGTTTTTTAAGAGCTACATATTAGTCTGTGTGACACTACGAAAAATCAGCGTTTTTTTTTTTTTTTTTTTTTATTCCCCCCAGATCAGTAGGTGTGCTAGTTTCCCTTCTATACTGAATCTTTGTTATGTGACTGTTGCTTTCTATTTCTGGAATCTTTCTGTCCAATATCTTTGCTTATTTTTCATCCTGCTGTGTCATGTTGAGAATAAGGAATCTTTGCATGATTAAACAATTTGGTTATTTGCTTTGTTTTTATGCAATTTTATTAAAGAATGGGCAAGGAAAGAATTCTGTACCTAAGTGTAGCAACTTTGTGCAGTGTTTTTTACCAGTTGTTTTATGACGTTTAACTTCACATAACTGATATTCCATTTTGGAATACCAAACTCAAGTAAGTATAATAAAGGTTATTTGAAGTGTGACTAATGATCAGAATGCTACCTGTAATTATCTGAAATTATAAATATGAAGTAAACTGCTCATCACTTCAGGTGTGCATGTCAGAGCCTGAATTTCTCCTGTTCAGAAGGAGCAAGGGTGAAGACAAAAGAGAATTAGCAACAGGAGCTCTGTATTTTGGCTTATAGTAACTGAATGTTTTTCATAATTAAATCATTTATAAAGTCATTCAAAGTAGTTATATTTTTTTCCAGTTTCTAATTGGATACATTCATTTGCTTAAAGATACCATACGTTCTGAATTGAGGTAGTAAAATAAAGTTCATTCCCAGCATTCCTGGCATTTCAGACAATTTTATCAGGTTTCTTTCCTTTAGTAGAAACGCAAAGTTGGATTTATTTATTTATTTGTTTATTTTTAATAAACTGAAGTGCTGACCAGGAACATGATAGAAATAGAAGGCCGATATTTCATGTTGTCAGATGGAAAGGGAAGTCGTTTTTCTCGTGTTCCCAATTAAGATAGTACAGTGATTTTTGCTTAAAAGAATGCTCGTTTGGAGGAACAAATAATACACTTGGAAATTTGGTGGGTGGTGTAGGAGTGGAGAGAATTACATGCAAAAATTGGAACGAGCATACTGTTTGTCATTTGAAAACTAACTCAGTTAATGAATTTGTCAAAGAATGCGAGGAATTTCAGAAATTAAAATAATTAGTGACATATTTAGTTTTGGCCAGGAGTTAATAATAAAATATTTGTGACTGAAAAATAAGTGCTGGCAAGGAGGTTATAGCAAGTTGCACAATATCATGAACAACTGCAAGTTTATCTGCATTGTACCATTCTGTTTTTTGACCGGAAACATAGTGGTTCCTAAGTTTGAGAAATTGAGAAATTTATTGAGAAATTTGAACTACTTTTCCTGTGAAGAAATTCCAAATTTGCTGGATCAGGCTGGAGATGACTATATAGATCCAGCTATAGATATCTGTATTCCTTGTCTCAGGGAACTTTATTTTAGATACACCGGTGCATGGCTTTACAGATGAGTTTTAGCAAGTTGAACTACATCTAGAAGGTTTTAGAAAGTTCAGGTAACCATTGGAATGATCTCCTCTTAGTTGACTTCATTACTAGTTTCAAACAAAGCATACACTTCTTTTCTAGTTAACAGTCTTTTTGAAATCCTGAGAAATGTGGACTTCTTATAAGAATGCCAAAATTTTACCTAGAGATGGCTTATTAATTGAAATGTTTCTGTTTTCAAGGGAACAAAAGAAACTGAAGGTGAAGAGGAGTCTGGTTTAATTCCGCCTGCTGAAGTATTTGCTCCTAAAAGTTTGGTGTTGGTGTCCAGACTAGATTATCCAGAAATTTTCAGGGTAAAGAACTTACCATTGCTATTTATAATCTCTGTCAGCAGACAAATCTGGTTTTAATGAATAGCAGTCACAGGACTCTGATTTAAAGCATCTCAGGACTGATTGGGGAATTTAACAGCAAAAGTAGAGCTTAGATTGAACTAGATAAAATTCAATGTTTATGACAGTAAATAGCCCCTATAGGTTAAAGCAGTGCTTTTTTTTTTTTTTTTTTTTTTTTTTTTTTTTTTTTAACACTCCAAGTCCGTGTAAATCTATGTAGAAGACAAAATAGAGATTTTTCTGGGCTCAGATTACTATATGTTGAGGGAAATTATTAAGACAAAAATTAACTTGCTTAGGTAAAAATAACAAGTTAATGATAATCGATTAAATATATAGTGATAAGTTAATAGTGGAATCCAAATTTTCTTTCATTTATAAGATAAACATGTCAGAGCTCCTTCCAGATAAAATTAAGATTCATAACGGAGATTTAGGATCTTGGATCGCTTTCAGCTGATGAGATATGGCTGATGGGAGAAATTAAGAGTTTAAATTTTTATTAAGCTAATATATATTAACAGAAAGAAATATACTTCAGTTTACAGATCAAGGGAGGAAAATCATTCAACAGTAAGTTGTCATTGAACATGAAGAATGATTGTACCAACTCAGACTAACAATCCACATAACCCAGTATTTTGTCTGCTAGCATCGGTTAGCAAATACAGTGCCAAACGTGTAAAAAAAATGGCGGGCTGTAGAAATAATTACACAGAATACTTTCCTAGTCCGGTGTGAATTATAGTTTAATGACATCCTGAACCAGAGGTGTCAATTGTATGGGTTTTCATATAATTTGTCCAATATCTTAACTCTCGATTTTACAACATCCCATGGCAAGGAGTTTCTCAGCTTAACTGTGTGTTGTATGAAAAGTTACTGTTGGAATTATGTCTAAGAAGAGAATTCCTGAGATATTTACTGAATTATCAAAATTGTAGCAGTTAAAAGGCACCAAAAGGATGTTGTGGGACAGAGTTATTTCCTTTTATTCAAAGGCTTTTTGGAACATAATGTTAAATTATCTTACATTAAATTAAAAATGATAAAGCTGTATCGTGATTTCTCAATCAAAACTGAATCCATGCAAAACAAATACAGAAATGCTGAAATGTTAATATGCTGTTCATTCTAAAAACATGTTATTATTGAAATAATAAAATAAAGAATACAAATTAAACAATGTACAGAATTGTTGATTCTTGATGTTAGTTTTACAGTGAACATCAAAAGCTCATTCGTTCATCAGTGTTTTACTCTGGAAACCAGTCAGGTTTAGGTCCAGAGAGTTCAAAGTGCAGACGAAACTATAATGATTTTATCATTTTTAAAAGTAATCAGTAGTAAAGCACTTTTTATATAATTGAACAAACTCAAATAATTAAATATTGAATTTCTTTTACAAAAGAGGATATCTGCACCTGCCAACACATACATCACTTTTAAGTAGCCAAGTTAATTTTTTTAATGAGTGATTGCTTTTAATAGCAACTTACTTTGTATTAGATTGGAATGTACTTCACTACGTTATCCATTAAGACACTTTTTAAAAAATTATATACATATATCTTTAAGTAATTTGATGTGTGCCCTTCCTGTATAGCAGGCTAACATATTTTGTGTGTCTTTCTAGGCATGCCTGGGACTGATCTATACTGTGTATGTGGACAGCCTGAATGTGTCACTGGAGACTCTCATTGCAAATCTCTGTTCATGCCTTGTCCCTGCTTCTGGAGGGTCTCAGGTAAATGAAAAAAAAAAAGGGGGTGTGGAGGTGTGGGATATTTTTCCAGTTAATTTAATTTATGAAGAAAACAAAAAATAAATTCTTTAAATATTTTTGTTGAAAAAAGATCATAGTTCAGCTGAGTGCTTTCCCTGTGGCCTGTGAGTACTTTCCCTGTGGCCTGTCTTCTAAAGACAGCAAAAATTCCATTCCAGGATAAGGTCAAAGGGTTAATTTTGTCACTGAGTTGGCTTTTTACAAGGCACAGTAACAAATCAAGCAGTTTGTGTAAGTTTAGTTTTTAATAATAATGTGTGTTCAGGAGTATTTGTGCTTGCTACGGATTTTTTAAGTTTTTTTTTCCTTTGCCATTTTTGACATGTCCTTTCCTTTAGTTCATCTACCTGTGTCTTTTCCGTGTTGCAGTTCAGGATTCCAATGGACTTTCCTTTGGCAAATGCTAAAAAAAAAAAATAAAAAATTACTTGGACATGTTTTTTTTTCAGAATTAATTAAATATTCCTGGTAACCCATGCATTCAAAAATAAGAAAAAAGTTTGTCAGTAAATACACTTCTTTCTGCATTTCACATTGGCTTTCTGCAAGCAAAAAGTCAGGTTTGTTTGTTGATTTACTTTAAATAACATTCCTATATATTTTTAGGTTTCCGTCAAGCCAGTTGGGTCTTACTTGCTTGGTCTTCACATTATGCTGTAGCGTTAGTAGGAAATTGTAATCCTTATCATGAAACGTACCTGGAAATCAAGAATGCAACTGACAATATTTGAGGATAGATTTCATACGCATTTTCTCACACTTTATACCCAACCAGTGTATTATCGGTCTTCTTGAAATCCTACAAATCACAAATTCTTCTTTTTTTTTTTTTTTTACCCATAGCCCTGTTTACTTTGGTATTTCTCTTAGCTCTAAAAGAGGCAAAATCTCCTCTTAGCTTAATCAAGATCTACCTGATTGCTCTCCAGGCAACCATGTCTCTGTCGTTTTGCATCCCAAGCCTTTCAGTTGTGAAGGGGAGTAATTAGATTGTATCTTGTCAGGAGCCCCCATTTCCAATGGTATTTGAACCTCAAATTACAGGTTCTGGTGGTCCACTTAAATTTCTAGCTCTTCCTTCTATCCTGTTCTCCCCTAGCCCCATCCATAAACAGGGCTTTCAACAGTGTCTTTTTCCGCTGCTAGAAGAGGGAGAAAAATGCATGCTCCTCTGGCTATTCTGCCTTCTGCTTTCTTTCTTCAAATGAAATAGTATTTCATTTGGAACTTTAATTTCTTAGTTTCAAAGTTTCATTTTAACCAGAAAATTAGTTTTTCTGTTTTCTTTCTTAAGCTTTGTGCTTACAGTGATAAATCTGAATTATGTATCTTAGAACAGGAACACTCTTTTGATGTCTATCTCCAGAAGACCTTGAGGACCTCCAAGATTGTTTGTATGTCCAGTGCTGAAATGATCAACTGCGAAGCTTTTAGGTTGGACATTAGGAGAAATTTCTTTACTGAAAGGGTTGCACAGCATTGGAATAGGCTACCAAGGAAAGTGGTTGTGTCAACAAACTTGGAGGTCTTCAAGAAATGCATAGATTTAGCCTGTCTAATTCAATGGACATGCAAGGATGGCACTATCAGGCCATTCAAAGAGACATACAATTGTCCTCAAATGATATTTCAGATCTACATTGGTCAGTTCAGTTATTGGTACTGATTTTAAGATTCTGTATACAGAATTTTTGCAGGATGAATCACTTATCTGTATGACAACAGTATATTTATTCTGTATAAATTAAATTTATACTCAATTAAAAAAAATTCTTTCTACAGAAATTGTTTTCTTTGGGAGCTGGAGACCGACAACTGATACAGACTCCTCTACATGATAGTCTTCCTGTTACAGGCACCAGTGTGGCTCTTCTCTTTCAGCAACTGGGTATGTCTAGGTCTGACTTGAAAAAAAAATAAACTACAGAGTGAATTATTTTCTGTTCTCATTCAGCTCAAATCATGTGCCAAGAAAGCTACATGGTAAATATTAATTTTTTTTTGGAATGAAAGAATGACTAATAGCGCTTTTATCCCCCTAATCAGACATTCTTATAAACTTTTTGTACTTCCTGCCTGTGGTAAAATATCTGCAATGTTATCTGCTGTCTGCAAATGTTCTGTGAGCAGGCTTTTCGGTTACAATGACATTCATGGAAAAAGATTCTCCACCCCTTGGTTATCGTACAAACTGGACAAAACCAAGCAGGTTAATAAACTATTGTAACTGGAAAAGCTCATATAAAAGATAGTATATAGTGATATTGGTAACTACGTGGAATTCGTATTATTCTGTTATCATCTATCTTTCCATATCTTTTATGAAGAAGATGTAACACAATCCTCAGCAAATGCTTACTTCTTTATTACAGGAACAACATCACGTAACTATGACCTGGGTAGCTCAACACTAATCTCATGCCTCTCGTTAGATTTTAACAACCTGTGTTAGTCTTCTTTTCCTGGGCTTCTGAAGTGACTTGGAAGCACAAACTTGTAGGAGCAATGGATTAAGGGCAAAATCAATAGTCTTTTCTTTGAATCTGTGAGCCTCATGGTTAGTCTTAAGTAATTAAGTGGCCTCAGAATATATGTTGTTGTCCATTCTTCTCATAAATGGAAAACAAGGACACATGCTAACTGTTTTACCAGTTTACCAGTTAGAATAGTGAAGAGAAGTAAGAAAAGTCTGAGAACTTGAAAAAGCATCCCGAGGGGGGGAGAGAGAGAGATAGTTCTCTTTCATATATTCTACAGAAAGAGAAACAATGTGCTTAAGGATACAGTTTGCAATAAAACCTGGCGTGAAATTTGACTGGAAAGATAGCTGAAATAAGAATCATTAAATAATTAAATATTTTTTTGCAGAAATAACATACTGAGGTAATATCCAAGCCAATAACATTCTCTTATTAAGGCAAAATAATTTCCTTTCTGCTATCTGGAGAGGATTTTTTTTTTTTCAGGCTTATGATCATTCTGTCTCAGAACACGATGAGGACTAGGAGTTAAAGCAGATGAATTGTATAGCAAATTTTGTTGCTAGACTCATGTTGAGGAGATTGCCTTCCTTCTAGGAAATAAAACAGTGAAAATCTTTTCCCAGTCTCATTCATAGAACTACTATTTTTAAAGATAAAGTCTAGTATATATTGTTTGAAAAAGGGTTGGTAAGCTCTTACTACTTTCCCCAGTCAGTCATAATAGAGAGTTTAGTATACAGTAAGCAATTGTAAACAGATCCTTTGTAATGGGAACCAAATTTAATGTAGATACTTAAAATACTCCAATGTAGCCAGATCATCTTTCTTCTTCGTTAAGAGACTGCTTTCAAATCTTAAACCTTACTTAGGCATGAAAGAGACTGGGGGAATATGGCCCAAATTCTCAGCCAGTATGCATTTTCGTAAGCCACAGAAAATACATCTAAGTGATTGGATTTTGAAAACTAGCTGCACTCTGGTCACCACATGAAAGAGAAAAACAGAAGTGTTTATTTTTTGAAGCCATGTTCTTGAATGCTTCAAAAATATTGGAGAAATGTTAGTTTTGTGTAATAACTCTTGCTGAGCATCCACGGAGAAATTATTCTTGTCAACGCAGTAGTAACTTGTGTTTCCTACTCCAGCTAGTTGTAAGACCTAGTCATTTGGCAGTAGAAAATCCAGGCAACAGAAAATTTCAGATCACAGAACCATTAAAACTTATGTTACAGGAAGCGGTATCAGATCAAATAAGTACAATGTAATCTACTACTGGTAAGGTTTAATTGTATCCTTCCTAAAAGAATATTATTCCAAATGTAATATTATTTTGTTGATAGTGGTTTAAATTAAAAAATGCAGCTAATGTATTATAGATGCTACTTATCCTGACCACAGTCAGGTTTTACGTGGGTTATTATGTCATTAATATTACTCAGAGCATACTACAGGCCATGGTTCAAACATGAAAAGGCCCAACAACATTTTCTCTTTTGTGAAAATGTAAAGTATGGCATGAGGCACCATAAGTATTGTATGGTATGTCATGTGGTATGGTATGCTTATTCTGTAAGTATGGTATGAGGTACCTAAGTTAAGGCAGTTTATTTGGGGCAATTCTAGTGAAGGTTACTGTAAATTCACAGTTCTGAAAATGTCAAAGAAAGCAAGACTTTTAGCCAGTGTTTAGATTAGCTAACATGTGACAATTGTCCGTTGTGTGGCAAACTTGGGTTGTGTTTTATGTCGCAGGATTGATCTGAGACCAACAACAAAGGCAATCTGAAAAGTCATTGTATGCATCAGATTTATAGAGAGAAGCTGTGTGAAGGGAGAGTGGGAATGTAAATATGGAAGAGGAAATCAAGAGGACCATCTCTTCCTCTTGCATTCTTAGTAAGCTCGTGTGCAGAGTGAGCTTTATAAATTCCACTCATGTATAAAACTGAATAACAACACTTCCATATGAGAATTGAAAATCACTTTCAGACACATGGGATTTAAGTCAATTTTATTAATCACATTTTATTAATGAATAAATGTCGACAGATGTCATGTAACTTTCTGAAGATACTATAGAAGAGTATTAGAGTGTTTGGAGTGTGACCAGGACTCCTAGACTGTTGTGCTAACTATCAGTAATTCTTTAGCTTTATTTTTTGAAATTGTGTAATTCCTTATTAAATCACTTACACTTTCTAGTGTCTGCACATCTGACTTACTCTTTGTCTACCATCTCTTCTTTTCCCATTGTCCATTAGCATACTTGCTTTGAACAGTCTGATTTCTATATTTTTACCGCTTTCTTTTCTTACCCTAAGTTGCACTAAATTTTGGAGGTCCAGTCTTTCTTTCTTTATGGTGGCTTGTAAGGAGTACGGGAGTCAGTAAGCATGTATGTACCCGGTACCCCTTCCAAGTATGCTGCACATACTGGATATGAAAGAAGGATATAAAAATTAGCAGGAGATGGAGAGAAAGGGAGAAATTGCAAGAAAACTTGCTCATTACTCACAATTCTGGGTAGTGACACTTCATTTGGCCTGAAGAAGAGAAAGATAGAGGAAAGTATGTGATTATAAAACTTGGCACATCATCACACAGAGAATCTACAGGCTTACATCCTGTTTCTCTGAGGAGATCATACAAGTTCCTAGGAGGAAGAAAAAACATATTATTCCAGAATTATCCCAGTACCCCATCTTTTCTGTTGAGGCATCATTTTTTCATTTACAACACTTTCAGATCTTTTAGGAGAAACCTATCTGATGGTCTTGTGTAGCTCCTCTTCCTGTCTCTCTCCTATTCTGTGGTGTGATGGAGGACAATCTTTTTTAAAATTCTGTAGAGTGGGAACATTAGTTCCCAGCTGATGTCCCTTTCAAAGTTTTTTGAGTCTGAGTATCTGAGAATATAGCACAATAGTAGATTCACCTTGTGTCTTGTAAGGACAGAAATTAAAAAATGTTTGCATTTACTTAGTGTATGCCACTTTACAGAATAGCCCTAGTTCCTTTCACATGTAGGTGGTGTATCTCTTTGAAAGGATTGTTATGTTTCTCTAGAAGCCAAGGTTTGTTAATGTGAAATTTCTGTTTGGATTTACTGGAAAAGAGTTATATCTGTATGCAAAGGTTGTGGAATAAAACAAGCAAACAAACAAGCTAAATGCATGTTTGTCTCTACTGACCTGGGCAAAAGCATTTGACTTCTGTTGTCCAGCAGAGTGTTGGACAGTAGTTTAATGACAGCTGTGATTCCATCAAGTGCCTGCGTTCAGGACACAAATATTGACTATGCTGTTTGTCAAGTAACGATATGTTCAGTTATTTCTTTTCTGGTACAAGTCATTTAATTCTATTTAAATTATTAATAGAAAAATGAGGAGTAGTTAGAAAAATATTTGTGAACTGATTAAATCACCTTTTTAAAAATAGCTCTTTCTTTGAGAAAGATGGGCAGCAAGACAAAATTTACCACTATGAATAGATACAAAAGTAATTTCAACATTTATTTTGAGAAATATTGTGCAATAGTAGTCTCATCATGCTTTTTCTGCTTGGCAGGATAGCGTGTCAGAGGATGACCCTCCCTATATTACCAAGCTTGCAGCATATCTGGAAATTTTATTTTTACTTAGCATTAAGCTACAAGTGGGAAAAACATCCCTAAATGTTTTAAGCTTCATAATAAGGAACATCAGTCTTTGACATTTTAAATCATAAATGATTCTTTTTTATTGAAAAAATTAATAATAATAATATATGGGAATAATGTGACAAAAGCCAGGCCTGGATCACTACACCTAAAAATTATTTCATCAACGAGGATTAGCTGGAAAAACAATGATCATAATATTGCATTTCAAAATGGTTCATATTATCTAGAAGTCGTTAAAATACTTCACTATTTCTCATTGTCTATTAATGAGATGGTAGATGTCTGTTAAACCTTTAAAACGCTCTTGCACTTTTCTGGCTTAAAAGAGGTTTTTGTTATGCTTCTCTTTTTGTCCCTCTTACTATATTAAAAATACATTCATGTGTTTCTGCTTCAAATTCATTTCCTTTCTCCAAACTCAAGCCCCACTTGCCTTCTCCATCCTGGTGGCGGTGTGGTTATTCAGCACAACCTTTGTCAATCATTTGTATCCGAGACATATGCGTACAGCTACTCAATGGGCAGTTTTTCCTAAAGAACCAAAGACAGAAAGTTAAATAAGGGACCTGAACAATATGCAGCCAAACAAGAAGCTCAGGTTTCATCAGCACTTTTAATTTTGGCATGTTTCAAGGACTGGTAGCATGAATCACTCCTAAACTGATCAGAACAATTGGGAAAAATTATGTTCTTTAAGAATTAATGTTTCCAAACATTACTTTCCAAACTCTTAGTCAAAGACAAAAGAGTTTTCCTTCCTTTGCTTCTTGTTCAGTCTCTTTTCTGGACTGTCTTCCTATCCCCACATTTCCTTTGTTCTGTTTAATGGACCTCAGACCTTTCTTATCACCATGGACTTGTCTGGCTGTCTGGGCTTGCTGCGTGGCACCTGTCTCGCCTTCTCTTATGGAGCAGTCTGCCATTGCTGGTCCCTGGCAGCTAGTGGTTCTTCAGTTTCCACTGTTTACCTTCTAAAAGTCTTGAGAAAGTTGATATTTTAATACTGGTTCTTAATGATAGGGTTTGATCCCTTTGCTACTAACACTGGAAGTCCTACAAGAGATGTAGTCGTGCACCCCTTCTTGCCCGGTACAGTTTGATCCCGAGGAAGAGATTTTTCTTGATCTTAGAACATGCATGCAAGTCAGATTGTCAGTATGCTGCAATAAAGCTGGCTTCAACTGTTAACAAACTTCCCAACATTTTTATTTATTTATTTATTTTTTGTTTCCCAATGCACTACCTCGAAGTCATGATGTGAGCTACTGGAACCTAATAGTTTATGTATCACAAAGATAAACATTACAAAGTTCAGCAACTGTTGATCTATGGAGCATACAGAGAAGTGATCTGGTGGAGCTCATCTATAATGTTGCGTTTCAGTTTTAAGTAAAAAAAAAAAAAAAAAAAAAGAATCACCGTGCTGAGTCTTCCCTTTTAACCCACTGTCGTTGGTGATAGTGATAGACAGTTAAAGATTTTCCTCTAATAGATTGGGACTTACCACTTAGAGAGCTATGATAAAATTTTCAGCATACTAATTTCACATTTTTGGGTTCATATCAAGGGAATCCAATGTACAACAGAACTTTCAAGCAGTGAAGAGAGGTTAATGATGACTGATATATAGTAATGCCCTTCTGATGTTTTTTTTTTTTAGAATGATAGAATGTGGGAAAATCATCAGACTAGAAAAAATGAGCTCCAGTGTGTGACAATCTGCAGGGCATATAATAATAACAGAATTTGGCTCATGGTTGATGCTTTCATTCCTAATAGAATAATCAGCTTTGATGGACTATATATTTAGTTGATTTCCTCTTATATATATATTTTTAAATGCATTACTGACCTCAGGAGACTTTGATATTTGTTACATATCCTTGCTCAAATTAGAGGTTGGTTGCTTAGTTTCTAGCAAGTTCATTTCTGGTTGTGTAGAGGTTACCTGAAAAAATAGATGATTGCTTCTTGGAATAGGCAAGGAGTTGATGTACTACAATAGTAAGAACAAAGGAGAGTTTACCTTAAGGGTAAAGTGCATACTGCTAGGTTAGGCTACTTACACCTAAGAGACATGGTGTTGGTTGTATCTAAATAGAGGAAAGGGATTAAAAAAATGTGAAAGGAGAAAAAGGGTACAACTCCTTATGCTACAGAAAATGGTGAGCACCAAGGACAAACTAATATAAAAGGGTCATAAATCAATTAAAGATGGAAATTAAAAATGATTTCTAACGTAAGAGGACAAAAAATTCTGAAAACACCTTCTGTTGTGAGTGGCAATGACAAGCAGGATCGCAGTATCACTACATTTAAGATGAAGCTTGATCAGTTTAGAAATGTCTGATGTAGTTGTGGCAGTAAAGGGCTAGACTCTTTCACTGCTTGTAGACCCTTTAACTCCATGTTTCTAAATCCAGGATATATTAAAATACTCAGAATTTTTGCTTTTGACTACATTTGTTCACACTTCAAGGAATGCGTTCTGTAATGTAAAAGTTTTCATTATTTTAATTCTGGTTTAAGAGAGATACAATGTTCAGCCTCTCCTGTGCCTCTCCTGTAGAGTACCTTATGTCAACAGAAGACTATATTGAATTACAGAGTAAATGGGAGAAGACATTCAAATAGTATGCATATTTGTATTGCTGAGAAACATTATGAAGGGGATGCAGAGCCTGCATGTTAGCTGGCTTCAACTGTTGATTAAGAAAACCCCTGTGTCTTCAAATAGAGCAGGATTTTTTTATATTAATAATTTATTTTGTTCAGAATTAATGTAGGGCCAGCTAAACAATAAGATATTTAATCTGCCCAATGTTGTATGAAGTGACCAAATGGAGCATTTTCAGTACAGTAATATTTATAATTGTGAGATGCACTAAGATCAGAACCTCAATGTTCTTGCATCACTTCTCTGCATCCCATGTTTGTGATGAGCCATCAGTGATACAAGCCAGAACTTTTGTGATTTTATCAGGTTGATTACAAACTTCTTACCCAACTCATTTAATTTCTTTTCTTTCCATGAGATGTATGTAATGTAAGATGGGAACATATATTCCCTTTGTTGAGATTCAACAGCGTGTATGATCAATAAAACAGTCCCAAATTAATTTAAAGTATAT
The DNA here is from genome assembly GCF_009769625.2 of Cygnus olor. Lineage (NCBI taxonomy): Eukaryota > Metazoa > Chordata > Aves > Anseriformes > Anatidae > Cygnus > Cygnus olor. The sequence continues at coordinate 64,234,340 of NC_049173.1, read as the reverse complement.
AATCAAGAAACATCTAACCAGTCTTTGATCTCAATAAATTGTGTACTCTCCAGCCTCTGTGACCTGGCACCACCTGTTGCATGAATGGATGCTACTGGCTTTGTTGTAGTTGCAGTTTAAATCACAATGGCCAGTGAGCTGTGATTAGCTCTATAACCCAGCGAAAGAGAATTTGCCTTTCAAGCTTTCCAAGTAGATTTCTGTCATCTGTCAGAGAACAAATAGATTACTGAGGGATTTGGACATGGCATCTTTACTGCTAATGGGCACTTACTGCTGCAACAGCAGAACAAAAAGACAGCATTTTTTTGAAGCTGCTGGAAATAAAAGGATATTGTGAGAGTGAGTTTTGGGCAGGGACTCTTCTGCACTCCGAAGTCACATCTGTTTTCTGTGAGCAGCCTCAGGTTGTGTTTTGTTGCTGCGGTTGAGGCGGTGTAATAGCTAAGTGCGGCCATGAGAACAGATCCATCTTTCTGAGTGGGAACTAGCTCACCTTGGACTCTTGCGAGCTTTAATGCGGGTTCAAAGAATGCTTGTGGGTGGGATAAAACCATCCCTTTCAATGACAGCCACTAGAGCAGCCTTCAGTAGATGCTGCTCACGTTTTTACATTTGGCATGTGTGGACACACTGAGGGAGAGCTGTGTTGTCCACCAGCGTGGCACTGGTGCCACAATGCCAGCCAGCAGGGGAGAGGGCTCCGAAATGTATTGGGTGGCAGGGACTGACGTTTCCTGTAGTGTTTGCTGTTTAGCAGAACCACAAATCACATGGAATAAGATGCACACTTACGTTTTATGCAGTCCAGTCTTGTATTACTAATGGATTTTTAGTGACATGAAAAATGCGGTAGTTCATGTTAAGCAAAGTATAAACCTCGCAAAAGAAAGTTAGCTAGCATAAGTAAATACTACTGTTAAAGAAACCCCAAACTGTATATTTAAGTGCCTGTATTTAATAAGCTGTTTTTACAAAGCTTTTCCAATATGAAAAATAGTACAATTATATATTACTTTTTGTTCTATAACAATGAAGTGATATTTTTAATTGTTAAGTGGAAATGTCCTTTGAGATATATGAGAAGAGAGTAACTAACATTTTTTCTACTGAGAGTAGAACTTTAGAAGATGCCTCTTGGAAAAGTGAAAACAGATAAATGTTTCCCAGAGATGAGAAAAATGTAAATTCCAAAAAGCAAATGTCTAATAAATAAACAAGTAGTCATACAGGTAAAAGAAGCTTATTTTTGCTTATAGAAAAAAACAAAACAGATCGTACTCAGAACAGATTACTTGTCTTTCTATTTTTACTGATATGAATGCAGAAATAGTTTTTTTTCATTATTCCGTAGCAAATTTTATAGCACTTAAAATTGTAAGATATTTAAATTTCAAAAATTTAGTGTTAATACTTGTACTAAAGAGGAGAGAAAAAAGCAATTCTAGAGGAATTTCATTCCATATATTTCTTCTTGTAAGATCATGCTTAAACTTTTGCTAATATAGTGGTTTTTTTTAATAAGTACATGGTATTTTTAAATCTGAAATACGTAGATATTAGTATTATATATATATTTATATATATATATATGTTTATATATATATATTTATATAATACTGATTCAGTAAGACTGTTCTGAAGCTATTTAAGTTCTTAACCCCACTGAGTATCACTCTGATTGATAACACTGATAGCTCTGCATGCCTTCATACCTGCATTCTTTTCTGTTATACTGGCAAGGTTACAGGCTCAATTTCTTTTTCAACATATTGTTTTTAAATTTAGTTATATTTTTGACATCGTATAGAAATAAAACCTAATTGGTGATAAGTCTTTTTTACTTATTCATTTACACATCAGTTACTTCCTCATTCCTTCGTTCATTCATTTACTCAACATCACCACCACATTAGGTCTTTCGATTGCCAGATAACCAGCTGTTACTGCAAAATGGAAACAAAGGCGAAATTATATCTAAGTCAAGTCATTAGTCAGTGATTATAATGTAAGAAAAACAAAAGTTACATTCATTTGTATAGTATGAAAATTTGACTTTTCACAAGTCTTACTGAATTTAATGAATTTTTAATATGAACTACGATTAAAGAAAGCAGTGGTTGATTATTTTAACTTCTGACAGTTGCCATCAGGAAAATAGTTAACTACAGGAATATATTTTCATCCAGTATAGTTTAATTAAAACGGAAATATAAACCGAGCTTTTCATGCTCTACTGTGAAAATACTTTATAAAAAAGAAAATGTTTGCCATACTTATCAAACATTAAGGCGTTGGTGTGTTAAAGGATTGTGGTTCTTTCCTCAGTGGTATGTGTCATGGCACGTAAGCTGTTTAATTTCATACGTTTCTGTTGAGGAAGAACATAGCAAGATGAGCAAACGTTTTTCTTTCTGCTGCTTCTTACTCTCCGTGGTGGATGTATTGTTACCCAATTCTAAAATCCTTCAAATTGTTTAGCAGTACATACTTCTTTATATCTAGCTATCATGAAGCCCTATGCTGTAACACAAAACCGTCTGGTCTGTCTGATACCCTCTTCTTGAGGACCCAGGCTGGTCTGTGTTTGCTTCTTTTCCCCACCCCACACAGAGAATTTTGCAACATAGCTCCTGATACCTGCAGGTTTCTTTCAAATAGATCAGTGTGCATCCCACACCATTATTCTTTTCGCTGTTGTTTTGGCAAGGGGAGTTGCACATGCTATCAAGTTTCCTTTATTCTGCTAGAACGTATGGAGCAGGCATGTCATGCACCAGAATACAGTCTAGTCAACTATCCTAAACTATCCTAGTGCGTGCATAGATTTATAGCACATATGATGAATACACTTAAGACTAACTAAAAATAACATTCATCCTTTGTTTACTGCTGAAGAATTGCTAGCTATTTAGTAGTAGTTTGTGCTGAGGTATCAGTATCTCGGGAGGTCGGAAAATCTCAGAGGATTTCACAAAGATTTTTTTTTTTGATTTCTAAACATTTTGCAGAAAATCCAAATACTTAAGAAACCAAAGAGACTTTATTCACTTTTCCTTGTTATAGTGTTCTGCAGTTTTCTTTTTCTTAACAAGACTACCTGTGGTTTTATGCTTCACGAGTATCAACCAACAGAGTCTGAAGATGGCTTTAAGAGAACATCCTGATCAGCCACCTGTGGTCTTGCTGTCTTTGCATTTCTTTGATTCCATTAATGTAAGGCTGCAGTAGTTTTGTCCCTTGAGAAAGACTTTGTAGTCCTTAGACAGGAAACAGATATGTCTGCAGTTTCTTATGTATCCTTGACCATTTTTCCTGTGTACAGTTCAGGAACGACAATACTCTTCTCTTTCTTAGATATTTTCTTTCTAAGGATCTTCATGGTATTGCTCCCTCTCTGCTTTGTTTGTCAAAAGACATTTTTTGTTTTAAATGAATCCAGTCAAATTATGGGTATCCATTTGCTCCCAATGGAGTAAACAGATACCTCCCCTCTATTTAGGGGATTCAGACAGCATTTTAGTTCATTAATATGTGTCTGTTATCCTAGTCCAGTCAAAATTCTTTTACAAAATTCTTTCAATGTGTTTTGGTTCATTGAGTCTGGGCCTGTGAGAGTAGTAAAGAAATTCTGTACACTGATGTTAGGTTCATACAGGATTACTGTGTACTTCTACTTGCATCTTTCTCAGGGCTAGATATGTATGGGATAAATGTCAAAACCAAATGGCTTCCTGTTTTAGGTATCTTACTAGATTAGTAAGCAAGCAAAAGATGAGACATGAAAGTGAATTAAATCATATTTCAGCAAAACAGACTATTACTCAAATGATAATGTATCCATATATGAACAGCCAGTGAAAGAAAAAAAAAAGTTCTAATTTGCTAGTTAACAGCTTCATATTAGAGAAATATTCTTTGCTACCTTACCTGTAGGTGAAAGAAACCTTAAATAATATCTTTCCCTTAACAGCTCTAAGTTTAATTTTATATGCAAACCTGCTTTGACTGACATTCTGTTGGCATTTATTCTTTACAGGAATTGGTTTTGGTATGTGTTCAGTAAAAAGAAAAATAATAAAATACAAACCCAGCACCTATCAAATTTGTCTGTATGAGACAGACAATCAGGCATACAATCAGTTGCAAACCTTCATTGGTAATATGGGTTACATTTGTACAATTCAAAATGATTTGTCATGTAAATTTGGCATTTACCTCGCTGCCAAGTGAATACTTTCAATATATGCTTCAAGCATTATTGGTCTGTTTTACCTTCCATTGTCTGTTCTGCTTTATTGAGAAAAAACTCAACACTGCCATAAATCTTGAGCTTATCTTAGTCTTAGTCTTGTTTTGGATGTGTATAGCTTTAAAACTATGCATATGAAATGGTTTTGCACTTCTGTCTTTCAGAGATGAAGACCTTGTTCTCTAAATAGTTTGTGTTTGACGGCTCAAGAAATCCAGGGGGCTTTTGTTCCTCTTTTAAGCAGGTCTGCAGAGGGTCTTAATGAAATTGGTAATAACAAAGTGTTATGCAAATGACAGACATGCAAATGACAGACATGGCTATGTGTCTTCCTAGGTAGATCATATACTGTGTTTGAGCCCTGTTTTCTCATGCTTGCATAACTGAGTTCAGATGACAACCATTTGCTTATATCAGTGTAGACAGAACACAATATTGTTAGACTTGGAGGGCGCAATAGTGATAGGAATATTTATGCGTCAGCTGAAAGGGCCTTTTTTGTTATACCCATTTTCCATCTCTTCGATACAACGTTGAATAATCAGTTGGCCTTTTTGGTATTTATACCATAATCTTTCTGTATGGTCCTCCTGTGCCTTCCCTTTTCCCACCCTCCATGAAGACTGGTTTGCAGAGAAGTCTTTGTCTTGATCTGCTTTCTATAAAGAACATGCAACATTTGTGGTTTGGATACTAAATTACCTTCGGTTCCGTTCCAAAATCCAAACTTTCTTTCTAAAAATGTGTTTTGATTTTGGTACTGCATGTCACACCCACTGTTTGCTTCTGTGTGCTTAGAAATGAGTAAGAAAACTTTATTTGTGAAGTGTTCCATTCTTTGAGGGAGTTTTAGCTGAAGGCTCTGTGCTTTTGAAACTGCTTCTCTTCCTCCTTAGTCTGACAAAGTCCAAATAAATTAATCTCTTGGGGCACTTGTCTGACACACATTTTCCATGTTACCCAGCCAGACAGCAGGATAAATTAACCCTCACAAAACTCTGTGCTGGCACAGCTAGATTGTTCCCCATTTGTGAGCAAGTCTGTCTGTCATTTAATCATGTAGTATGGAGTGCAGTCCTACTCTACGAGAACTGCATAATTTACTAAATGTAAATTGATCCTGAACTGAATGACATAACACTTTTTTAAAAACTGCTTGTAGTTGATTGTAGATAAGGTCTAATTTTTTGATTGGGTGAACAAATGCATTTTGGCAAGGATTACCTATATGAGTATTGAGTACAACTGCTGCCACTTATTTATTAGCTAAGCATGTAATTCATTCATTAGCAGTGCTTTGCAGTTACTTCTAAAAATAAAAATTAAAAGAGTTTTGTGTTTTTTCTTTATTTTGTTTCCCAGTTACCTTTAGAGAGTGATGCTGCCTGGCACAGAACTTGTGCTGTGCAATCTCCACTGTCCTTTCAGAGAGGCTTTTCAGTCTTTGTAGACCCATTTCCTGGATTAGTCTGGCTAAATTATGGATTATTTTGTCTATTAAGCTTTTTCTTGTGTCCAGTAATTCAAGAGTGGCATATTGGCATAATAATGTATTCAACTAGTTGAGTTGAATATAAAATCCAAATCTTGTGTTTATAACCCTTTAAAAAAGTTTGAAGATGTTAGTGACAATATTTTGATTTCATGCAATACAGAAGACAGTTAATAATTTGTCAAGTACACTTTTTTTAAAATCATACTTAAATAAATACTTAAATTCTACAACAACAGGAAGCAGCAGAATGATACATCTGTTGATGTAGGATGTCAGATAATTTAGAACAAATTACAGATTCTTTAAATACTTGAAAACAGTGAAGGTCAGGAAGCCTGTATTCAAAAATTTCCAGCATATGTATAATATTTTACAGGATGTATGTCTGTCCGTAACTGCAAAAGAGTAATCTGTAAAAACCAACTTGTTTGTTGTTTTTCGTGTTGTCTATTTATGCCCTGACAAATTAGCATCGGATGTAGTGTGGAGTCTGAAGACCAGTGTGCAGTTCAAGGTTACAAACAGGCACGATTCTGTCTTGTAGCGTGAGGAAACTGGACTCAGGCTGTTATTCTGGACTGTTTGTTTTTCAGTAAATAACATTCTGGGCTTGAAATAATACCTTGTTGGCTTGGCCGGATAATTTAATCAATTATTTAAATGGTTTAAAACAGGAGAGTAATGAAAAGTCTTTCTATGTGTAATTTGATTCTGTCAGATGTAAATTTCTTTCACAATCATATCACTTCTATTCTTGCAAAAAATGTTTGAAAAAGAAAGTATGTGTGGAGCAATAATTTTGCATCAAGTTAGTTAGTGACTATCACCTTGAAAATAAGAAAATACTAGGTTAGATGTCTATCCTGAACACTTAATTTATTTATTTTTATATTCTTCTGTGTTGCGTACAGAGTATTTAAAAAAAAAAAAAAAAAAAAAAAAAGGCTGTTGGTATAAGAGCACCTCTCTGGGCTCCCTGGGCTGTTCAAGTTAGTCAGTAGAAGTGGTTAGCCTGGGTTTCACTATCCCAAGTGCGACTCCAAACAGAGTAGCCAGCTGTCAAGAAGTTGGTTGGTATTGGTGCTGAGTTTCTCAAGAGAAGAGTACTTCTATTATGCAAAAACAAAACAGAAAAGATTTTAGAACGTCTCCTTTGGTGTAAGTTCCATGTTCTTTAGGCTGTGATTCTTTCATTCAGGAAAGGAAAGGGGAAAAGCCAACAACGTTCTCCCTTAAATCTAGCTTTTGTGAACTATAACTGAAGAAATAACCATGGCTATTCCTTGTTGTTTATTTGCATTGTATTGTTATTTCTTAGAAGACATTTATTGATTTATATATGGATAGTACAAATCAAATACTCTCACCGTCGTATATTCATTTGTATTGGAGGTACCTTTCTGAAATGAAAATAATTTTGTTTTCAAAGGTAAGCACACAAGATTCCTAAGTCTCTAAAAGTCAAATTTCCGGTCTCTTTTGTCTGCTTCTGCTAAAATGCGGTCAGTTTTAGAGAGGTGACTTTCTGCTTTTCATGCTTTCGGGATGCCAAAAATGGCTGAGAGAATTTAGAAATACCTTTGAGATGGAGACTGAAACTGTTGAAATCCCAGGCTCAGGCTGAACTTGAGAATGCCTTCAAGTTCTGCCAGTTATATTAGGTAACCGGTGCACGTTGCTCCCGCGCTGCTTGCTCGCATCCGGCCTTTGTCAAGCTGCACAGACAGGGTGCACCGGTGTCTGTGCCCTGTGTGCTGCCCTCCTGTCCTCCCCGGCTGGGTCATCGGGGAGGGAGTTCAGCCAAGGATTGGTTGCGTGGCAGCAATATACACATTTCACAGCTGCTTTTAACCATTTATTCCAAGGACTGCAGACATTCGATAAGGTCCGCCAAACTGGAGAGAAAATGCTTCCTATCCCTTCCCATGTGTTGGGCAGTGAGCACTCCTTACTGCTGCCAGCCCGTCTCCTTGCTTTGGTGACAGCTTTCATTTGTCCCTTTTCAAATTCACAGTTGGATCTTCCCCAGTGTCCTGTCTTTTTCCTGCTACTCCTTACAGAACCTGCTGGTATATGATAGAGATGCTTTCAATTTTGGTTACTGTCACAAGTTCTGTAGATAAAACGGTGCGTCTGTCTAACTCAGCAAAGCTGGGGCTACAGCTGCTGCGTTTGCATCACAGCAAACATTTCAAATTCGTCTTCCGTGGCCAGTGAGAAAGTACTTAACAGTTGAGAGGGCAACTAATGGAATGTAATAAAAACTGTATTTGCAGTAAATACTCTTATGCGTGGCGTCAAGTTCATACAGGGGAGGCAACAGCTAAAAATAGTCATCTTAAATGTCAGATCATACTGGGGTTGATTAAGCTACAATGCGAAATGCCTTTGTGAAGTGCAAACTACATCTTTATCTACAGCTGCTAATATACAACAAAACCAGACTAATTTCCCTAGTGAAGTTATGAAAGCCTCATATACAGTCCTCGCTGCTTAATAGTTTTTGTTTTTTTTTAAATGGTTGCTTGCTTGCTTTTTTTTCTTCCTTTTTTACTCTACTAAGTGTTGTCTTTTGAGTATTGTCACTTTGTCCTTCAAGAAAACCAGGGGAGGAAGGAAGGACTGTAGTTGAATTCGGGTGACAAACCTGATGTTGCTGTATCTTTTTTGTTCGTTTATTTTATGGAAATTAAGACCTTATTTTTCAGGTTACCGAGATCATACTCTATTAAGTAGAAAAGTTGAATAACTGAACCTCAGCGCTGAGTTTTGATGTCTTCTGATATAGTATATATGAACTTGGTTCTTAAAATAAACCATTTCAAAAAATCAGTAAGAAATAAAAAAAATTATATGTACTAGATGTCCAGAATTTTCTGTAAATTGAAGACACTTGCCAAAACCCATTTCTTACAGTGGTAAAAATAAAAATCTAGCAGATACACAGGTTTATGTTATAAAAGAGCATGAAGATTATCTGTATTAGATATACAATAGCATGTCATTTTATTAGTCTCTAGGAGACCTGTGATCTCATGCTATACTGCCAATGTGTTCTCAGTTTTGTTTTTAATAGGACAAGAAATAAATTTAACCATAACACTTTGAATTTAATCATAATATTTTGTTCTGGCACTAGAAAGAAGGCTATATGTGTACCTTTTTAAAAAGACCAATTTTCAGATGCCAAGAAGTTCTTGCAGGTGTCCTTGTACATAAACAAATAATCCTGATTTCCGCTTCATTTATGCATTTTGTTAGTAAAATATATATATATATATATATATATATATATATAATTTTAAGTGTTCAATTGTTATGTACCATTTAGAACCATGTATTGTTTTGATATCTGATGAGGAATCCTACATTTAGAAGAGATCTCAAGTGAATGATGTTGATCCTGGATAATTTTTATGACTTTTAAAAGTATTAGAATTAAGATATTTCTTCTAGACTCTTGAATCATTATAATCCACAATGAGAGAATGTCACATTGCAAGAAAAAAGGTTGATTTTCCAGTTGAATGCTTTCACTACATGAATGTTTTTTTTTTCTGTAAAATACACAGTTGTGTAGTCAATAATATCCAGAAAATGTTTTATAACTGTCATGTTCAGTGTTTTTATAACTCCCAGCCTAGGTTGCGATTTTAAGATGTACAGAGTGGAAAACCACCTCTTGCAATAATCTTTTAGTTATGGATATTTGAATTGTAAGAGGCTTTTTGAGATAATTACCAAAGTTGTATGCTTATATTCACCAAAAGTGAATATTTATGTTGTACAGGCAACAGTTTCTAACGTGGAGTACAAATCTATACATGCTTGCATACAAGAAAGGACCCTGTTTCAAGTTAGCTTCTAACCATTTGCTGGGGAGTGGTGTTTGATTCACATAAGCAGACTTGATTTTTCTTGAACCCTGTCATTACATCATGTATTGCAAAGCATTGTGATTTATACTAGCACAGTATTATTTATGCTGCTAAAGGCAATAGTAAGTATTTGCAACAGTAACTTGCTAAGATTTTCCATGACTCCCATCCTCAAGTCCTCTCAAATCTCTGCCTTGATTTCATGAGGTGGCTGTTAAGATTCCTGGAGAACAGAGTTCGAAATAACAAGCTTTTATGTTATTGACTTTTTCCTCCTAAGACCTGAGTCTTTTTCTCAAGAATCCTCTCTGAATCCTTGTCCTTTATAGGAAGCAAAATTTTAACGTCACAGAGGAAAAAAATAGTCAAAACATGAAATAAAAATTACTAAAGCAAAATGAAGTGTTAATTATAATATGATTGTGGTGGCTCTTAATAGTCACACTTCATATTGGGAAGATTGTTTTAAGATAAGCAGTAGTTTTGTTAAGGTAATACAGGCTATTTTACTGATAGCAAAAGCTATATCCTCAGGGAACCATCATAAATTCCAGAATATTTCAGGAAATTTCATAAATTTTGGCATATCTCAGACGTGTCTGTTTCTCAGGATGGAACTTTTGTTTTAAAGGAAGTATATTTTTGGTTTTCCCTGTAAGCATAGGGAAATAGGGATCTCCTAGAAAAGTTATATTGTGTTTTTTTAAACAAACAAACAAAAACATCATCTGATTCACCTGTCTTACTCTAAATCTAGTGGGGCTTGTTTAAGCAGTCAGCTCTTCTTTAACATATCCTTCGAAATGACATGCACACTCTTACTGCCCTTTTTTAACCTTGTGACTCCTACAGTGCTCTTCACAGATAAAGCATGAGTGTGTTTACTAGGAAATCTGTCTCTTTCTTGGTTTTGAGCTCTGCAGTATGATTTCTTTTCATGGATTTTATATCAAGGTTTAGAAGTTAAGCATGGATCAGTGACCACAGCTGAGTTCTAGATACAGAGGAGGCTATGCAGAAGATGCACATAGTGCTGTTTGAAGTCATTATTAAGTGTTGCTGAGATGATGAAGTTCTTGAAAGTGATGTTGAAAGGGAGTTACAATATATTGTAAATGTAGAAGTATATGAAATATATTCATATAGTGTTTTAGCAATCTGAGAAATAGAAAGGAAGCTACGCTAATTAGAGGAAAGGTAGAAAAACTTGGTCGTTGGTGATTTATGCATTTACACATGGTTTTTTGAAAATTCCTCCAGAAAATGGTTACATTTTAATGTAGTTTTGTGTCTTGTTTTGGCAAGTTGTTATATTTTCTTTTTCTTTGCTTTGCTTTTTTTTTTTTTTTTAAAGGAATCCAAAATGTACTCAGCTTATTCTGTGCCGTGCTTACAGAAAATAAGGTTCTCTTTCACTCTGCAAGTTTTCAGAGGCTTAGTGACGCCTGTAGGGCTCTGGAGTCTTTGATGTTTCCCCTCAAATATAGGTGAGTTGAGCTGTGAATCTCTGAACTCTTTGACTCGTTTTATATTTATAACTCACATTTCATTCTCTTTAACAAAAGTTGTGCTATGTTTATTCAAATAAGCTGAGTTTTTTTCACAATCAAATCTAAAAGTCCTAAGCTGTACACCATATCAGTGAAAATCTGATTGTGTTAAGACAGTGGAAACAACGAAAGGAGAAACATCCTACCTATAAATACAATAGAACCCTACTTACAGCATCAGTCAGATGGTAAGACTTGATAGTGATAATTGATGAGTAAATGCCTGGAAAAGGAAGCATTTGGACAAGACCTAATAGCAGTGTGCCAATAAGTAAGAGGAGGTACGTGCCAGGAGAATGAGGGACTGTGGTCATAAACTGAAATAGCAGAGGGATAGGTTTCTGACTGGATGCAGGGAAAACATGTTTTATTATGAGGATAACTAAGCACTGGAACAGAGTGGAAGACTGTGGAAACTCTGTCCCTGTAGGTTTTCAGGACCCAACTGGACAAAGCCCAGGACAACTTGGTCTTTATTCAGTCTTGACCCTGCTTTGAGCAGAAGATTGGACTAAATGATCTCCTGAGGCCCTTTATAACCTGAAAGATTCTTTGATTCTAAGATAACATCTGTATTAACTTGTAACACAGTTTTAAGTCATTGACAAATGTCCACCAGAGAATGAATTTAAATCAACAAGTTGATCCTCTCTAAAAAGTCATAACTGAGTCCAGCTTTTTGAAATGGAAAACTTAATGTCAAATTATTTGGATTTCAAGCAAAAAGACATGTAATTCTTACTCATCTGTTTTAAAAGAAGCGTGTATTTTAGTAGCGTCTTCTATTTGTTTAAAATATTTCCTGGGTGGACATACTTTCATTATAGAGTAAGAAAGAAAAAAATGGAAAGTAGTTTTGGAATATGTTTGCTTATATGATGGAATAGTAATGAATGTAAATTTTTAATCATAATTATCAGTTAGGAGTTGAAAATGCATTGATTGAGATCCAGATTTTAATGTTGCTCTGATGAAAAGACTTATTTTTTTCAAATTGACAACTTTAATCAAGTAAACAGTATCTGAAATAGTTCTTCTTATAACATGTAGCTGCTACTTCAGTATCAAAGTGAACGATTTCACCTTGAGATTTCTTATTAATAATATTTTATGAAAGGATGAATTGTAGCTTTCTCTCCAAAAACTAGCAATGTTTTGAAAAATGAAAGTATTATCCGCAACCTTAATGTCCCTAATTACCTGAAAGTTGTGGATGAATATCTGTATAACACAAACATTACAAATATAAATTGATTTTTATTTTGCAAAATACATTTTATATAAGAAATTGTAGACACTATAATAGTTTCTGAGTTTACATCACAGATATTCCTTTAACAGGTACTTTATAAAGAGGTATTTCATCTTTTGTCTTAAAAAAAAGAAAAAGTTGTTTATAGTAAATTTAATTTGCAGCAGGAAGATTGAAAAAAATATAAGCTGTGCTATGCAAAGAAATAGTCAGAAACTTTTATTTTATTTTTATTTTATTTTATTTTATTTATTCTTTTCACAGTTATCCCTATATTCCAATTCTTCCTGCACAGCTATTGGAAGTTCTCAGCTCACCAACGCCTTTCATAATTGGTGTACATTCTGTCTTTCGTAATGACATTCATGAACTTGTAAGTATGTCTACCTAGAATATTCATAGTCACAGAGTTATCTAGGATGTTTAGTTACAGAGATTTTCCATACTTCAGAGATGTTCGTATGAACCATTCATATACTTTTAAAATATTACTGTAGAAGGCTTGATAAGACCGAGGAGGAAAAAAGGAAAATCATTAATTCTTCTATAAATATTTTGAGTCTATAAAGTAGAAGAAGGAAATTATTTGATTCCAGTGCAGGATGGGAAGGAATGGATCTATTTCCAGCTTTGTCATGTCAGCCATAAATATGAACAAATAATTTGGTATTTTCAAATATATTCCCAATTATGTTATTTTATTCATACTTTTAAATACATATTTCAGAACCTGAACCAGGGTTACAGAGGTTCCTAGAAACATGTAATTTTACTTAAAGAGTTGTCATCATTGTGTCTTTTTGAAAACAGAGTATTCAATATCCCAAATCACTGAACACAGAAACATCAAGAAGGAGTTGGGTTTCCATTCATTTTTCACAGCTATGTTCAGTAATTTGAAGTATTTAGAGCATTTCCTTTCACAAAAGCATTCTATATGTTAAAGTTAGTACTGTTTTACTTTGTTTATGTTAATTTATGTGCAGATCATGAAATTTCAACTGTTGTGTTTTTAAACTATGCTCACAGGATAATGCTCACAGCACAACCACTAATATTTTTGTCCCTTACAGTTAGATGTAATCATTGCAGACCTGGATGGAGGCACAATTAAAATTCCTGAATGTATTCATCTCTCTCAGCTCCCAGAGCCACTGCTACATCAGACTCAGATGGCACTTTCTCTAGTATGTTTTGATAGAAAACCATTTTCTATTCTCTCACCTCTTTTAAAAGCAAGAAAAGAGAATTTTGGTATTCAGTTGCTTTCAAACACACTGGAAATGTGAGATTTAAAACTATGATACATGCCAACACTCCTTTCAGAATAATTTATGATCTGAAGTTAGAGTTAACATCATCAGTAATTTAACTTACTACTAAAATAAGGTTTTTCCCTATTTAAGAGGAAGGTAGTGATTTTCCTAATAGTACATTTGAAATTCTTAAAGTTTATTTCTCTAATGCCTCTTTATTAATATCTGAGAGTGATTGATAAGGAATTACCCAAGAAAGCTGTTGAGTTTTCTGTCTAGGAAAAAAATTTTTTTTTACTCTGTTAATTAGATTCATTGACTGTAATAGGAGTTTTTGATAACTAGCTTACATGTAGAAACATGAATTTGAGAAATTAACCCCACCTTTATTTCCATTAAGTCTTTATAATTTATCTCAATCAATTATTTGAAGTATTTACTATCAGTAAATATTATTTTGAGAAAGCAGAAAAAGTAAATTGTTCTTGCCTCAGCAAAATGAGGGGAAAAAATTATTTTAAAAATTCTCCAGGTTTTGCATCCTGATTTGGAAACAGCAGATTATGCATTCCCTCCCCCACGAACAGCTTTATCGCACACAAAAATGCTGGTAAGATTTCTATGTTATGTCTGACTTTCTTAAACAAAAAACCCTTGAAATTTTAGACTAAATTTCTTTTAAGAATTTTGACTTTGTGTTTTCTCTTCCATATCCTTTACAGTATTATTGGTAGAGCAAAGAGTTGGCATAGGACTTTGCATTCTGCTCTGTAGCAGCGTTCTGATATCTAATAATGATAGGTATTTTATATTATATGTTTGAACATATTGGGAAATGAATTCCATGGTTTTTTTAATACTGCTTTTGGCTTTGATGAACTTCAACCTAAATGAAATGATACACAGTTGTCTATAGTTAATTTTTTTTTTTTTTTAACTAAAATCTAGTTAACTTGGATTAAAAATAATTGCAAAGCCATGACAACTTAATAACTTGGTAAACCTGCTTGCTTTAGCCTGCAAGAGTGTGTAGAATTGAACTGGAGTTGGTAGTCTAAACTAAAATCCAAAAGCAAATTCAATTTAAGAACATATTTTGGTTTTATTGTGTAAGTGTATTTCAAAACCTGTGAAGTTCTACGTGGTACAAGATACATATATATATATATAAATAGTTCTTATTTGTTGCTTTAAGATTGTGGTTTCATTGATGAAGACAGGAAATGTAATCCAAATTTCACTTAGACTAGTTTCAGAATTCAGCTAAGATCTCATTTTGGACAGTGAAGTTATAAATTAATGTCATTTTATATGAAAATATGAATTTTGTTAAATCTGAAAGAAATAACTATGTTTTCAAGATGTCAAAAAAGTCAGGGAATGTGTTAAAATCCTAGAGAGGAACTTGAACCCAAACAAACCTAGAATGTCTCTCAGTAAAGTGAGTCCTTACAAAAATAACATAAAAATAGAATAACAATGATCAGACAACACATCTAGAAAAATATTCACAAAGGACAGCTTTATGGAATCTTACAGATCCCTATGTTTAGTTCTTTTAAAAAGTTATTGCAAGCTTTAACTTACTTAATTTAGATTAACTTGTTGATTTAGATCATCAGCTGTTTACCCAATCTGATAATCTAATATTCTTTGCTGCTTGCAATTTTTCAAGTTGAAATTTGTTGAAAAATTTGTTCGAGATGCCATAAAACCTGAGGTTTTAAAACAAATTCTAGGACCTCACGTTTTAGACATGGCCATGGTCTGGTTAGATACTTGAGGTAAAATGAAAATAATGTGGGTGACAGAGTATTTGAACAATGTTTTTAGGTGTATTTGAGCTGAAGATGTCCCTGTCCCAAGTCTGCCCTCATCTGTTCATATCGTTTCTACTAAACCCTCAATGCTTATTTAAGCATTCCCCTGCTCATTTAAGTCAAAGTTAACCAGGACTTTAAAGATCTACTATTTAAAACATTTTAAACTAACCCTGGCTTGTTTTGGCTGCACTAGATTGGCACGTGAAGATTTGAGTTCGAAGAGTCATAAAAAAGTAGCTGAGCAAACTCAGAGCAGTCCCCACAGCTGGCTGCGCAGCATGATGCCTGCCACACTCTGAGCCAGGCTCCCAGCACCACTGCCAGCTTAGACTCCTGCGGCTCCCTGCCCCCCTGCCTGCTCCAGTGGCACTGCCTTTGTAGTGCTGCAGAGCTGCCCTATTTGAAGGAATAAATCCAGGCAAAGATACCCCTTTTTCTGTCATTAGCATCAGTTTGCACTCAGGTTAGTTCCTTCTTGGGTTTTTCCACGTGACCACTCAGCTACTCTTGATTACCCTGACACTAATGTGCAGGTGTGAAAAAGGAGCAACAGGAGCGACAGGGTGGATATGTAATAATCATTACCATCTGCATTGCCATCCAGAGACAGGTCAGTGAAACTGTAGCCTTGCTTGCATCAGATAGTTTTGTATGCATGCACATATCTCCACTTCACATGCTGCACTGCTTGGCAAATTTGTAGGCATTTATCAGATAGCTTTATACAAAGTGTAGAAAAAATTAGGAAATGAAAATGTTTTTGACAGCATGTTCAATTACATCTTGCAGGATAAAGAAGTGCGAGCAATCTTCCTTAGGCTATTTGCACAACTTTTCCAAGGATACCGGTCATGCCTTCAGCTGATCAGAATTCATGCTGAACCAGTCATTCATTTCCACAAGGTAAAAGAGAAAGTTGTTTTTATTTAGTTAGCATTTGTTTGTGTTGTTTTATCCCCAGGTGCTTGCCTTTTAAACAAGTGTTTAAAAAAACTCAGGTTTTTTTTTTTTACAGTTGCTGTTGACATGCCAAAATTTATCAACTTACAAGGATATAATTTTGACATAGCATTATATCAGTGCATTTTAGTGGGAGTAATTGTTGAGAGTGATAAAGATGAAGCAAAGTTAACATTAAAATTTAATATAAAGAAACATTTGATGGATCATCAAGGAATTTTGAAAACATATATATGTTGCTACAAGACAATACTTAAAAGTATCAGTTTTATTACCTGTGAGATTTATAAAATGTGTACATCAAAATATTGTTACTTCACTCCTGAATTTAGGTACAAAGACGTCTTATGTAATATAAAACTTTCTCATTAGAAAGTACCTCATATTACTATAAGCTGATGAAAATATATAGTTGCTTATACATAAATAGTTGAATTTATGATGCTGATAAAATACTTGCATTCTTTTCTATCTCTAATGCAGGCAGCCTTCTTGGGCCAGCGAGGCTTAATTGAAAATGACTTTCTAACCAAAGTTCTCAATGGAATGGCATTTGCTGGTTTTGTGTCAGAGAGGGGTCCTCCCTTTAGAGCCTGTGACCTTTTTGATGAGGTGAAAACTGTTTGGTTTTTAATCCAAATAAATTAAAATGTACCAATGACATTTTAACATGTGAAAAACTTAAATGCTTCCAAACTGTCTATTATATAAAGTTTATCTGTTATATAAAGTTTATGCTAATCTTCTCAATTCTCATTTTCTACTAAACATGCATTTTTAGCTTACTTTCATAAAACTGTGCCCTGCTCATATGTATGAAGTTAAACATTTGTGTAAGTCATGATAATGCTGTTCTTATTGTCAGGTTTGGAAATTTATAATGAATCACATGTGCTAGTACAGAATTATTTTGAGTAATCTAATTACATTCTTAAAACATTGAAAAAGTAATGAAGAAATATTAAATTAAATACATACCCAACAAAATCAACTGGGACAAACATTTTTTCTGTTAAAAAGCAGTACCATACTTTTCCTGTGCTGTTTTTTATTTGAATGTACAGTACAAATAGAGTTTGCATAGTAGCAGTGCATTAGAGAAATGTAGTTTATAATATTAGAAACGTTAAAGGAATGTTTTAGGTTTGTAGGACTTTGTGTTAGGTTAGACTCTGGCAGCAGAAGCTCTATAAGAATCTCATGTTCTAGATCAATGTGACAGTGCAGGTTGTTCTTTTTTTTTTCTTTTCTTCCTTTTTTCTCAGTTTCAATTAAGATTAACATTTTGTAATTTAAACAGGCAATAAATTATTTTAGTTGAATCATAAACATTTTTCTTTTTTTTTCTTTTTATTTTTTTTTTTAAGTTGGTAGCCTTTGAAGTTGAAAGAATTAAAGCTGAGGAAGGTAATCCACCAAAAATGATAAAACATGTTAGAGAACTTGCAGAACAACTCTTCAAAAATGTAAGTTTACTATACCTACTGCACTTTAGTATTGATAACACTAGAAGTTCATGTGTCTGAGATAGATCCAGTGTCTGAAAACAGAAATGACTGCTTGTGGTAGTTATCTGCATTATGACTGAAGACTTTGGAACTTTAAATACCAACAATTTTATACATTAAGGATGTTCAATATATTGACTGCTATATTAATGCTAATATTGATTTACCTACTGCTCTTAGTACTACTTAGCATACTGTTTTCTTAGTGCATATTCACGTAATGTTTATAAACTGTTATTTTCTCTGCTGCAACCTGCCTGTGCCAAACATGTCTTCTTACTTCTCAACAGTTTCACCTATGAAAACCGTACATCCAGTTTGAAATGGTGTATTTTTCCAGCAGATCTCTCCTGCTGTGTAACCCAGGCTCCATGATTTCCATTCTCAGCAAGTGTTAACTATCCCATTTCTTACATGTTGTTTCTTGAACTCTTTGGGTTTCCTGAAATACCATTTCCAGTTTCATTCTTTCCTTCCTATCATGCCTTTATCTTGTACAGTGCTTTTGTAAAATCTCTTAAGATTCTATTAGATAGGGCATTTTGTTTGCTTCTTTTATTTGGCATCAGCTAATCTCCATCCCCCTCACACTTCCTGTCGTTGTTCAGACTCCACAGAGCAATATCTGTTTTGCAATCAGTCAACACCTTTATCACCCTATCTTTTTGCTATCCCACTTCCCAAAAGCTATGATTTACAACTACACTGCTATAAAAAACACAGGAATTACTAACTGCTGCTAAATTCTGGGGTGTTTTTTTTTGTTTGTTTGTTTTGTTGTTTTTGTTGTTGTTTTTTCAAAAAAGAATTGCTTTTGAGCATTTCATCAGTATTAATGCAGTCTTTGCTTTGGATAAGATTAATATCTTAGTATAGAAAATCCAAAATTTTACAACCATTGCATTCAGCAGTTCTTGTGTCTGTAGGTGTTGGATGAAAAAATACATCTATGTATTCTGAGTGGAATGTGTGAATAGTGAGGAGTGTGAACTGAGATTAGTCTGACTTTTAATATTGTCCTTAGCTGATGAATTTGTGTATCTCTTCAGACATGGATTTGCTCTTCACCACTCCCCCAGCCATCTCTTTTTTCCACTGAAATTGTCAAATGACCTTTCTGCTTTTTTTTTTTTTTTGAATGAATGAAAGAATTGATACACAGGTTAACCTCCCTTGTTGATATTAGACATTAGAAGAGAAAATATATATATCTTTGTGGACTGAAAACATTTCACATTTAGAAGTGTGTATGAAATGTTGTCTCTTGTCCATTTGTGGTATAGCATACTTGTTAAAGTATTTTAAAATTGATGTCTTTATACTGATGTCTTAGAATTATTGTAAGTGAATGTACCTTGTGGAAAATGTAGAGGTATGTCAGACATGAGAATTTTTGTTACATAGACTCATTTCATCCATGACATTTAATCTTTAATAAAATGTTATTTATTTCATGGCTTACCTTCTTATCCTTATTAGTGGTAAGTACTGGTGGAATCATCTTCTAGTAAAAGTTAAAATTATGTAACCTAAAATAAAAGCTTCAGAATAAATGTTAAATGTCATGCTACTAAATTAATAGTAGTGTTCTGTATACCAAAGTGCTTTTTCCAAATTCATGTCTTTATTTCAAATTAATGCTGTCAGGAGGTATATTGGTTGACACTCCTGCAGCATTCATGACAATTAGTTTCATTAAAGTCGATGGGCAATATTCAAGTAAAGTAGTCTGGTTCTTTTTGATCAGGTGGCAGAGATGTGTGGATTCGAATTTGCAGAGTGTATGGCAGAAAAAAAATCAGGAGTACCACACTTAAGTTTCATTAAAATCAAGTTATCTTTTTTTTTTTTTTAAACAAGTGTTGGAGCTATAATGTTATAAGCATATGATTATTGCAGTACTGTCCCATAAATATAGGAAATTTCTTTAAAAAATATAATTGTTATTATCATTCTAAATTACTACAAAGGAAATGAAGAACATTTGGATTTGTTTTCTAGTGTATATGGATCCTTTTTTAGAATGAAAGAACCTATAAAGCATAAATGATTGCATACGTGCAACTTCTCATAATTTCTTAAAATCAGTGTCAAGACTTACTCATTTTCATCTGTTCTTATGATGAGATTTCCTTACACCATTGCGATTGACCAGCCACTACTTCACTACCACCAAGTTAATGATTTAAAAAGTCAGATTTTTAATAGTTACGTATCTTTGAATAAAGCACTGTGATAAGTAACATTGCTTCTAAAACTTATGCCTAGAGCTGTCTCTTTTAAATCACATTGCATGACATATTTTGATATCTTATTCCCCAATTTTAATAGTCATTTAGTTGTAGCTGGGACAGTCTAGATATATATGAGGAAAAGGTTCATTGGGGAGAGATAGTGTTTGTATTAGTCTAGCTGGTGCAAGTGGAAAATCTAGACAAGTTTGTGGCATATACTGCTTCAGTAGTTGAAGGCATTAGACCTACGTTGCTGATCTATATGTCATTGCATATGCAGCTGGCATTAGGTTTTTGAAGTCCAAGATAAAAGTAACTCTTTCTAGATCTTTCCTCTGGACCTCTCTTTTCAATTAAATGGAACGTGAAATAGTTATTTTCCCTTTCTGGCTTTTTCCTATTATATGTCATCTGTTACCTCCCGCTAAGGTTGTGTTTCTTTTCTCTGCCTTGCTGCTCTTGGCATCTGCTGCTGTCATCCTCCTCATAGCTAGATTTTTGGCTCATTTCATTAAACTCTCCTGTGCAGAGAATTTGTATGGCTAAGTAGCTGGTTTGTTTTTCTACATCTGAGACCAAATGCATCAGTTTGAGACTGCTTTTTCTCAAATTGATGCATTTTGTCTCCTTGTTGCCCTTTACTTCTGTAAATGAAAGCATCAGGTTAACTCCTGATTCTGAGTTGTGTTGCAATCTAGTTATGCTTTTACAACAGAAACCTAATTGTTTGCATAATGCTCTTTAGCAACTATACATAGCCAACTGCATAGAATCAAACTGAAACAGAGTAAATTCAAACGTGACTAATGACAATCCCTTCTATATGAATTAAGAGAAGAAAATACCCTGTTTTATTTGACAACTTTACACTGCTCAAAACATGAGATGTAATCCTCTTAATGGTGGTGAAACCCTTGTGGTACATTTTAATCTCTGCCGTAATTTTGGAAAAGGTACAACCTGAAGCCAGAAAAGAAACAAAAAGTGAGAGAAGTTCATCAAGCATTTGAGGAAAAAATAAAAGAAACAGTGCATTTTCATATCTTGCAGTCTTCAGGATGTCATTCTGAGAAGTGTGTTTTACACATGCTGAAGTCAATGTGGAGGCATTTAAGAGAAATTTAGTGGTTTGTGGTGTACATGGTCTTTATAGTTGCTGACCACCAGAGGCAGAAGATTTGTGTCCACATATAGGAACATACTGTGCCCTGATACTGTATCTGGTATGACAAATACGTACCAACCCAGGGCAAGAGGTAAAATATCACACACACAACATCTCTGTTGTATAGTACAGAACATATTTTGGCACTGTCTTCAGTACTGCAGTATTGCACAATAATGTCAGACCAAGACGAGTATTGGAACGGTTATGTAGCAGACGGAGCAATTATTTTGGTAGAATAAGTATGGCAGTGTTCTGTGATGTGAAACTGAATTATTATTATTATTTTTTTCCTATTCTGGGGATCTCTTCAAGAAAAGTGAAAAGCAAAGATAAAAACTTTCTCTGGGGCTGCTTATTACATTTTCTTTTAAAGAAAAAGAAAACAAAGACCATAAAAGCACTCTACAGCGAAAAATCACTGTAGACAAACATTTCTCTTTGCAGTGGAAATTCTGACTTTTTGAAATGATAGTGATTTCTATCCATCAAGAACATCCCAAAATCTGAAGTTACAGCTTCTTTTTACTTTCCTTGTAATTTGTACCCATTGTTTCCTCTCTTTGATTGACTGTATTAATCTTTTTCCTTTCTTTAGTGCAAGCAGTGAATTGTATAACATATTTTATGGGACATGCAGAAGTTACAAAAATGTTACCTAATGAAGGAGGGCCACAGTTTCAAACATGATATGAAAATGAATTTTCACTTTGTAGACTTGACCAAGATGAGAATGTTTCTGGATGCTTGGTGCAGAGACTGTATATTATATTTTTCAACCCTGTCTCTAGTGTAGAAGCTAATTGTCATGCTATTTTCTACTTAAGTCCTAAATATTCATTAAGTTGCATAAAAGCAACGTAAGTTAAAAAGTGATATTCTTTTGCTCTCTTTCTTTTTTGAATTAATTTGGATGTTGACAATAACTTTATAAAAGCCTTTAAAGAGGTTGGAAATATTAGAGTTAATGAATCAAAGGTGATGTGAATTTGAAACATGATATTAGTCAGCTGTATTAGTTGGCTTCTTAATCTTTCAGGTGTGACAGATACACAAAACAGTGATGAAATTGAGTGAGGCAGCTGGTAACAAAACATAACATGTTTGTGTTTAATGTTTTGGTTTTGGCCTGCAGGAAAATCCCAATCCCCACATAGCATTCCAGAAAGTGCCACGGCCCACAGAGGGCTCCCACTTGAGGGTTCACATCCTCCCATTTCCCCAGATCAATGAGTGCAGAGTGCAGGAGCTGCTCCAGGAAGGCCTTGCAAGGAGTCAGGGCGCCCCCCCTGCCACTCGGGGAGACAAGAAGTGCGTCGTTCCAGCAGGTCCCCCTGTTGGTATGTTTACTTGTTCACTAATTTACCTGTTTGTCATCCTATCTCATGTGTTGAATATATAATCAGCATGGCTGCAATGTGTTGCATCCAAGAAAGATATTGAGTTACTGGAACATG
This sequence comes from Cygnus olor, assembly GCF_009769625.2. Lineage (NCBI taxonomy): Eukaryota > Metazoa > Chordata > Aves > Anseriformes > Anatidae > Cygnus > Cygnus olor. The sequence goes on along the minus strand of NC_049173.1, from coordinate 64,211,510 downwards.
TTCAGAGAAAGGCATCGAAGCTTGTGAAAGGACTAGAAAACTAGACATGCGTAGGAGCTGAGGGAACTGGGGTTGTTTAGTCTGGAGAAAAAGGGGCTGAGGGGAGACCTCATCTCTTCCTACAGCTACCTGATAGGAGGTTATAGTAAGGTGGATGTCAGTCTCTTCTCAGGTGACAAGTGGTTGGACTTAAAGTGGCCTCGAGTTATGCTGGGGAGGTTTAGATTGGATATTAGGAATAATTCTTTAAGGGAAAGTGTTGGTAGGCATTGGAATGAACTGCCAAGGGAAGTGGTGGAATTGCCATTCCTGGGGATATTGAAGAGACGTGTAGACATGGAGCTTAGGGACATGGTTTAGTGATGGACTTAGTAATGTTAGACTGATGGCTGGACTTGATGATCTTCAGGGTCTTTTCCAACATAAGTGATTCTACAATTTCATGTTCGTATGGTATTTTTAGCAATCACTGCAAACTTCAGTACATAGACTTACTCGTTTGCCTTTGCAGTTTTAAAAGCCCTCTTGCATCAGACTTCAATAAGAAGTGAAACATCTAGAGTGCGATTGGCATAATTAAGAACAACAGTAAAGGATTTGGTCTCAGTTGGACTGAGCCTAGTAAGTTAGGTACTTTCTTCGTCTAGCTGTGATGAATATCACCATAGGTTAATTGTATGGCTGGCTGAAACAATCTTTGAAGGTTCAGGTTTCTCATCTGGCACTAGTGGAAGATGGTGGAAATCTCTGGAAAAAGATAAAGAACAAACAAGCATATGTAATGATAATATATATATAGGTATCTAAATATAAAGAGCAGATGTACACATTTCTCAGTTTAATTTTAGAACCCCAAAAACCTCGATTCATCATATTCATCAGTCTGGATAATGGCAGAAACGAGTATATTTAGTAAACCTTCAGGACACGTGAAGGTGGTAGAGCTTGCAAAGTTATTGAAGAAGGAGATTAAAGTTCCAATCAACCTTGGAAAATTAGAGTCTGTAGTCTCTGTTGAATGCTGTCCTTCTCTACTGTTTTTCTTTATATAAAGTATTGCTCTTGCATAGGCATGATCAGCTGACTAAACAACATTTCTTCAGAAATTCATTTTCGGATTATAATGGTCATAGGGCAAACATGACCCAGCAATGTCAAGCTATTGCAAAAAAGACAAACATATTAGTACGATGTATAAACAGGAGTACAGTCAGTGAACCCCATGGAGAAATCCTTTCATTGTTCTCAATAAGACCTCAGCTGGATTGTTTGTATCCATTTTTGGACAGTGGAAGACTGTCTCCGTTTTTGGTTCTGTTGGAGTGAGTCCAGAAGGCAAGAAGAATGACCAATGCTCTGGAGAATGTGACCTACGAGGAAAGATGGAGAATTGTTTAGACTGAAAATTGGAAGACTGAGGGGACACATAGTAGCAGTCTTCAATTACATAAGAGGCTGTTAAAAAGAGGGATCTTACCGCTATCTGTAGTGATAAGAAATAATGGGTGTAATTACAGCACAAAAGTCAAGTTATTTGTCAGGGAAAACTTGGTAAAATGAGGATTGTGAGGCATTTGAATGGATTTCTTGTGAAGCCAAGGAGTCTCTGTTATCACAGAACTTTGGGAACTTATTAGACAAACATGAGGAATGACATAAATACAGTTGATCCAGTCTAGGGACAGCAGGATGAACTAGATGGCCTCTTGAGGCCTGTGTCAGGCCTGTTTCTCTTTGGTTTTGCGTCAGAAGAGGGTAAACTTTATTTACCTGCCTTTGCTGTTGACTAGATCATTGAATCTGTTAGTTACTGAAAGTTAAAAGGATATTCTGTTCTGCTGCGTTTCTTTAAAAGTATTTCCAGGCTAAGTGCAAGAGAAAGTTTCCTTTCTTAAAAAGTATATCTTTTTGTCAGTTTTATGTTTTTTCAAGAAATAACTTTCATACTCTTATTCCCAACTATCCTCTGTGTCAAAATCCTTGGATATTAAGAGCGCATTGTTATCTACAAAAAGGACATATTCTATGTTTATATTCTGTTTAGTTGATACTAAATAGAGAAAAAGAATGATAGATCTCCTATTCTGATTTTTCTTGAAATTCAGAAAAAAAACACCACATTAAGAAAATAATCATTGTATCTCAACAAATTGGAATCTAGAAAAGAGAACAGGTCTGTTAGTTTTTATTCCATGTTACAGAATTCTTGGCATGGCCAACAAATTCTTTCAGAACAATGTAGTTATCTTCTGCTACACATGAAATGTACAAGAGTATGCAGTTCACTACAGAAGTGTGTATGTATTTATATATGCATGCAAATACGTATTCTCTATTAATTTGTATTTATATATTTCATTAATATGTTAGCTAGTTGAGGTTGGAATCTCCTTGTGCCTGTATGAAACAAATGGAAGAAAGTAGTAAAGAGAATTTACTGCTTTAGTTGAAATTAAGAGCACTCATGAAGGTAGTATAGAAAAAAAAAATTCTATGTTCCCATCTGTATATATTTGCTTAACAGAATAAAATGGAGGGCACATTATTTATTTTTTTATTTTAAAGAACATTCTGGTATTCTTTGTGACCATTGCAGAAGAAATTTGCTGATGTATATTCATCTTTTCTGTGATAGTTTCCATAATGGAAAAAGGAAGCACAGTTTTCAATAGTGCACAAAGGCTGGAAGTTGTTAGAAACTGCATCGCATTCATTTTTGAAAATAAGTTTTTGGAGACTGAAAAGGTAATAAAATTAAAGGTAATAAAATTAAATTTAAACTTTCCCAAGTAAGTATTAACTCTGTTAGCGTGTCAAATGGAGACTGACCTCATAACAACAAATTTTGTTTTGAAGTCTTATATTTCAAATACTATTATTTTAATAATTTAAGTGAATGAAATAAACACTAAAACTCATCTAAATGCAATATTATGTGTAATATGAGGCAGATCGATTTGGAAACCTGCATGTTGATGTTGTTGTTTTTTTTGCTAATTTATATAACCATCATAAATAGTGCTGTCCACATTTTCTTCTTTTCAGAAAAGGTATGTATTTTTCTGACAGTGTTGATATGAGGAATGTAACAAAAAGTATACATAGACATTTCACTGTCAACCAATGTTCTTTTGAATATGACTCTTTGTCAATCAATGTTCTTTCAGATTTTCAGTCCAGTTAATTTTGCTGTTTTTAAAAATCAATAATTTGAAAAAAACTTAGAGGTGAATATAAATATTTGGTATGTCCATTTTTGCTAAAATGTACAAGTTGTCATCATCCTTAACATCCTTATTTTTTCATGGTAAGATGCTGCCCCTTTTTCTTGATTCTGTCCATATAATTTTATAATTTTGATTCCAGAACAGTCACTCAAACTTTCACTCAAATTTAATTATGTGTATGAAAATGATAGTAAAATTATTTTCAGAAATTTTTCAGTTTGCCAGAGTATCATCTGTATACATCTCTCAGGCTATGCAGTTCAAGATAGGAAAGCAGTGTTTCTTGATTTACAAGATAACGTTAAGAAAATACATACAAGAAATGTCCTAAAAAAATGTGTGGCTGTCCTGAAAGAATTTTGATGCATGTGCAACACAGTAGTTCTTGATGTCTTTCAACTTGCAGGCACCTAGAAAATTTCAGTAGTGTTTTTTTGTACGCCAGCATAGTAAATTTATCCTTTGACAATAAGCTGCCATTTGATATTTATCTTTTGCTGTACGTTAAATCTACTCTAAAGGGCCACAGTTGATAATCACTGATGTAGCACTTGATACATCTTTAAAGCATTGGTATAAATATTTTATTGGCCCTAATTTAGGGTAAACTGCATAACAGTCTTGTGGCCTCAGTACTATGAGTGGTATGCATATTCTAAAACTATTTGGTTTTCACTGTTTATCAAAAACCATGCTAGCCGGCCTTGATATGCTAACTTGAGGCCTAGCCTGGCTGGTACAGATAAAGCACATGCTTTCATGCACAGTAATCCAGTTCTGATTTCCTGTCTGTTCAGTGCCTATCCATGATCAGTTGTTCCCATTTACTGATGCAGGTGAGATGCCGTTTAATGCATTTGAAAAAAAAAACAATGGAAAAAATTTAATATTTAATTTTTGATTTAGCTTGAGTCCGTTATGTGAAAGCTTGATATCCAAGACTAGAAATCATTCAGTTGTTCTCTATACTGTCACATGCAGTTTCTTGATAAAGAAGGAATGATATTCACTGTTTTGGTGCCATTTCATTTTAATGAAGTTAGACTTTCTCGTCTCCAGACCCTGCCTGCAGCCCTGAGAGCCCTAAAAGGAAAGGCAGCTCGGCACTGTCTCACACAGGAATTAAGCCTGCACGTTAAACAAAATCGAGCAATTCTGGACCATCAGCAGTTTGACTACATAGTACGAATGATGAACTGTGCTTTGCAGGTACAATATGCGAGGTTTTGTTCTTTGGTTGTCTTTTTGTTAGTATGATAATCAAAAAATTGTTTACAGTGATGTGGACAAAATAATTGAATTATGGGGCTGTGTACTACAGTGATATAGCAGATACTACCTGACAGTGCATTTAAGACATTTTGTAGTTCAAACGATAAAGGACAAAATGCTGTCTGTACAAAAGGTCTGTACAAAAAGGTCTGTACAGATCTGCCTATATGAAAAACAGAAAGAAAACTGTTTCCATTATTAATAATTTAGATATAATCAGTTCAGTATCAGTTAAGTATTGAAGTGATTTATAGTAATAGCTCTAAGTATAATTTTTTATGAATGGTGTTAGCTTTTCCAGGTCATTTTCATCTGAATTCCTAAAATGTGTAATACGCACAGCTCTGTTTAACAAAACATAAGTTTTTCTTCTTTGTCATCACAAGTGCAAACACATTTCAAGAAGAAAGCATACTTTCTAATTCCATAATAGGTGGTGGTAGCACTGCTTTTCACTGTGTCATCTTAGTTTGCCAAAAACTCACTTTAGTTGGTGTTTGCGGTTCATCTACTGAGATATTCTACAAATGAATTGCTATGTAATTTTGTGGTAAGTAAACATTAACCTGGTAGCAGTTAACTATAAGAGTAAACTATGTGGATGACTTCTTTTGACCTTCGTTTGAATAATTGTTCTGATTTAGCTATATTTGTTGGCAATTCAATGCCACAAAATGCATTTTTTTTTATAGATACCGGTGTTCAGTCTGATATCTGAGAATGCAGTAATTTTATGTATATTTATATTTATAATGTGATCACACTTTGTTATAATTTGCCTCCTCTTGCCCCTATCTAAGTTAGTGTGTTAGGGATCTGAGCGAGACATCAAAATATTTTAACCCCACTCACCTCTAACCTTAAAAAAAAAAAAAGAAACAAAAAAAAAGAAAAAAAAGAAACTGCTAACATTATTTTGCAGCAGTGCGTTGACCCATATATTTAAAAGGTGAGTGCTAAATACAGCTTACAGGAATATAGAAATAAATTAACATTGACTGAGCAAATGCTACCTCAGGTCACTATCCAAGGCAAGTTTTGTTGTCTGTTGTATTTCTGGTTATTTACAGTAGATATTTTTCTACTATTTAGAACAATACTCAGCTTTGCGTGAGTAGTGGTGTTCAGAATCAAATTAGCTGCATGTTGCAGATGAAGATGTCAGTCAGCTGGCTAAAAGTGCATGGCTTGTACCAGAATGCACGTTTTTGGCACAGCCATTGGCCTTTTCCAAGTTCTAAGTTTAAGTATAAAGTTAAAAGAAAAATAAAATTACCTGTGAAAGTGCATTTTTCTGCCCAAAATCATGACTAATGAAATACTGCACCTGCTCTGCATTCCAGAGTCAGAAATGTTACTTCAAACCAAAAACCATAATTTTCTAGATGTGCTACAGATTTTGGTCCTTCTCATGATTGTTCCTGGCGGAAAAAAAAGAAAAAATCCAGAGAGGTTTTCAGGCAAAAGAAAGGAAATACAAATCCCCTTTATTTGTAGCATCATAGTACAAAACAGATAGCAGAGAAAAATGTTGAGTTGAGGAAATTTCCTTTACTGAGGAAAGAAATACTGACACCACCTCTTAAAGCAATAAAATCCGATTTTTCTGTTCAAGAAAAATTAATATTTTTTTCACAATGATTTAAAAGCCCAAGAAGAACCTTAATGCTCATAAAAATGATTTTTTTGAAGTAATATGGAAATAAAATACGATTGTTATTTTTCTTAATAAAGGTAGAAAATATAACTCAAATCATGCAAAGGAAACAAATATATGGATTAAGGGGGCACAATTTTTACCCTTTTATTTCCCCAGTAGTATTTGTATATCTTTGAAATGTAAAATGGAAATTTCCATTTCTCAGTAGTAAGCTTAGCCAATATGAAAACATCTGAACTCCTGACACTGGGCAGCTAGTTAGAAACAAGTATTTTCAGTACATCTACTTTTATGACATGAAATCATTTATTAAGATAAAAGCATTATTTATAATTTGTCTATGTACTTTGTTCAACTCTATTATTTGGAACAATGTGTAAATTGTGACATTTTGGAGCTTCTCTGTATCAGTTAAAGACAAAAATACATTATCAAGAACTTCGTTAAGTTTGCTGCTGCTGCTTGCCATAGTGACATGAATTCTGTTAGCTGCACGTCATAAGACCAGGCAACTTAAACAGTGTCTGTTAAAAGATACGGAAACTTAATGTAAGAAAGATGGTCTTAACTGAAGATGTATTCAACCTTTAGGGAAATATAATGTTAATTATGATGGAATTTTGAGGGATTATGGATTGCAGTGTTGCTTTAAGACCTCACAGACCTATTGGAATTGTAGAAACTCTGCCATCAAATGTCTTTTCATAGATTTTTCTGTTAATATTAGTGTTCCCATTGATTTTTCTAAGATAGGAACAGAAGTGTTGCTGTTGCCAGGAGCCATATAGCAGCTGATACAAAAGCTATGGGGAGGGAAGGGCCCGTGGGATAGCTGGTAGGTTGGGCACAGCCGTGGCTCTCTACTGGTCATACTGTACGTGGTGGGTTGAACTGGGATGTGCATGCAGCAAGTCCCAGTGTGATGGTTTTCTCCGGGAAGTACCAGTCTCTCCTGGCTCACTTGCTCATGCAGATAGGAATTCTGATGCTCTCCAGCCACCAAACCTCTGCTACTGATAGTGTGATTTGTTGCTAACAATATGTATTTCAAGAGATACAGGTAGGCTGTTTCTGGAAGTGTCTTTTGACCAAGAAGCTGTGTTATTGTCATGTATAGAGTTCTTTGTCTTACTGGGAACAGTGCCATATATTACAAAATCAGGAAGAGTGCATTCTTTATAGTTTATTGCAGATCTCTTCATTACTGTTAAGGTTTTCCTTGTTGTTTAGTTTGGTTATTTTTGTGTGCGTGTGTTTTTTTTCTTTTTTCTTTTAATAGAATGCGCTCTCTTGTTTTACTTGAGTCCATAAAAATAAAGGTCAGATACTTTTTCAGAGCTTCTATATACTCATTTAGTAGATGAAAAGTGGTATGTTAACACAATGCTGCTAATAATCCCACTGTGTATGTTGTTGCTAGTCTCCTTATAGCTGGTGTAATGAATCCGCTATCACAATTCTTGAAAATAGATGAAGGAAGAGGAATAAATGCTCATAGCATTGCTTCAAGTTATTTTAGTGAAAGATGACGTAGGCTGTACTTCCCCAAGTATCTGATCTCTAGACATTTTGCAACTGGGAGGAGGGAAAGGAAGAGGTGTTTCACTGATTTCTCTAGAGATGACAGAACTTGGGCTTGACAGATCTCTGGCATTTGTCAGCTTGAGGCTCTCAGTCCAAGTGCAACATTCTTTTGGACTATTACTATATAGCCTATTTACAGTTTGAAAGAAATGGGCAGGACCTCGCTGCAAATTTTTAATAGGCCTATGATATATGGAACAGTACAATAGAATTTCATAAATTATTTTGCCTCATTTAGCAGGCATGCAGTTGCATGTCAAACCATATGGTAGACTTTAGATAGCTTTACAAATACAGTTAAGGTAAGACTTGATGCAATAGGTCAATAATGAAGTGAAAAATATGCTTTACTGGTCTCTATTCTTGTCCAGGAAGTAGTGACAATCTACTGTTGCTGAAATGTAAATGTAAGAAATATTTCTGACCATTCTTAGTAGTACAAGAATCAAAATGACATGGAGATTGTATAGCTAATTGTTTAAAGCAGATATCTTCTGATGAGGTCAATTAAATCACCAGTTAGTTGCTTTTTTCTCTCCTGCGAGTAGTCATTGGCCACTTGCTAAAAACTTTCTTTTCATTCCCTGAGTAAGAATTCTTCCCCTGACAGATCAGATACTCTGAAAAGACTCTGCAGCCTGTACTACAGCAGTGGTTAGTATCGGTTATAGAAAATTATAGGAATTACGTTCTGTTCCATATATTATATAGCTTAATTACTTTTAAGCCCTCTTCAGTGTTGTGAAAACTCAATGTATTGATTGGCAATTTATTCATACAGATGGCACTGTAACGTGAAATTATTTCTCTAGACATTGTTACTATGGTGTTTGTTTTCTGCTACTGAGGCAACTTCCAGAATAATTTAGAATTATGTGTAAATTCCTAGTTCTTTCTCTTTAATTTTCACTAATGAAAAGTTTTTCTCTAGCATGTTAGAAACGACTGCCAATACTTGACTTTTTTCAGCTAAAAAGGCTATTTATTATCAGAGGAATGCTTTTTCTAAGTAATTATATTTACAGCAACACATTTTATATTTAATATTAATTAAGAAATAATGACCAAAAAAAATGTCAAGGTTGAATTTGCATACCTCTCCATTAATTAGTCACAAATCATCGACATGACTTGTCCAGACTTTCAGTTGTCTCTCTGTTTTTCTTCTGGCAGTAGCAAATGAACTTTGTATTTTGAAACATAGCAGCACTTAGTTTGATAAAATGTCAGTAAAGGCAAAAAGAGGCCTGAAGATTCTCCCATTGTATAGGGGGATAGTACTTGATAATCACAACTAATAATTTTTATGTTTAAAAATACATTCTAAACAATTTGCATAGAATACTGAACAATAACAATAAGCCTTGGTAAAAAAAAAAAATTGTTTTGGCAGAAAAATTCTATTCAGATAATTAGTGCAGGACTATGAGCTAGCTTCCTTTGGTAGTTGGAACAGATAAAACTTTTCATTTAAAATCTCCGAAACTAAGATGATGTAATTTAACATTTCCTGTGTAAGATGTTGGACAGTAATACTGCCTAGCTGCACATTAATGCAAATATGTGTCAAATTGGAAAACACCTGTGCCCAGGACATCTGAAATACTTAATCTAAATGTGGTTAAAGTGGAAATAAAGTACATAAAACTGGATAATATATAGATACTTCCAAAATTATTGTTATTAGGTGTAGGAAAGGGGTGTTGCCTTCTAATGATGTGATTTAATCTGGCAACCTACACAATCATCAATACTGTTTTAGGTCCTGATTTGCTCTGGTGTTGCATCTGTGTGAATATACATCTCTTGTACTAGTGTAACTGAGGGAATATCTTTAATAGTAGACAAATTGTTCATAATTTTAACACTTTAGATAATATCTAATAAATTACTAAGGCTTTCGATAGTGGTAATAGGCAGAGATTTAAAGGACTACTCTTAAGTTTTTCCCCATATTTATCTTTGAAATACAGTATTCTGAGTACTCTAAAAGCATACTTAGAGTTTACAGTATAAAAAACAAAGGCAGGAAGTCATACTAGCAACCAGGGCAAAATTAAAATTTTAACCTGCATTAGGTTACACTACACATACATCTGGGGCAGCATCTTTTCTTTGACAATGGCCAAAAGCGGGTAAAAGATAGTATTGACAAATTTTCTTTCTGGAATTTCTCTTATGACCCTTCAGTATTGCTTTGGTATAATATGGTCCTCTTTGTAGTATTTACTATTCAGGCTACTGTGAAAGAAACTTTAATATACAAAATTAGAGTAATGGCATTTCATAAATAGTAACTTTTTTTCTTATGTAAATAACATTGTCAGCAGATGAAGTTTAAAACTTGTCAGTCTCAGAATTCAGTTTTGCAAATACTGTCCAATAACAAGAAAGATTTTATTACTCCTGAGAGAAAATCAACCATGTGTGTGTCATATGATTCAAATTCTTGGCAATATAAAGGTTAAATGAACTTGCATTTCTCATATTTTATGTTGAAAACTACATTGCCAAACATCTTTCTTTTGGAGGGTTATAGTAGGTCTTTCTTCTTTCAAGACTTTTATTTCATGGCCTGCCTTTTGTTACTCAGTTTGACTTGTGTTCCTGGAATCAGAGACTCTCAGAAATAATATTTGAGCAGCGGCAATATTAGAAAGTCTTTTAAGGTATTTTGAAACAGAAAATTTGTCATGAAGAGAAATCACGGGAGTTTAACAGCGCCACGCTTAATTCTATTAATTCATCAGTTCTTAACACCTTGATCTTGTTCATCCTGTTAGACATAGTCATGATACTATTTAAATGAAAGAAAGACCTTTCTTGGTCTTCAGTGTTTAAGGCTTGGACTTGAAGCTTCCAGATTTAATTCCATATCATACTGTGGATTTATTTCTTTATTTTTGTCACAAGAAGCTTGTCATACTGTTTCTCTGATCCATGTTTTCTCACCCCCAAAGAAGAAACAACAGTTTTTCTAATCCTGCTGACTTTTCAGGAGTCCACCTATACTGTTCTGGACTGCATAAAAGAAGCTGCTATTTCTGAGTCTTTCTGATGATGTCTTTTTTATAAGAAACTGCAAGGTACTTTAATATCATTGCACATGGCTGAACTGATAGCACTCACATAGTTTTTCTAGAAAAACAAAACAGTAAGTATATTGAAAAAGGCTGTATTGCTGATCAGTTCTTATTTTTCTTTTCTTTGCTCTGAGGAACATAATGTTATGTACTCATGTTATCTCATGGGATGCCCACACAGTCAAGGCAAAATCAATTCATAGGTGTCTTTTTGCCAAATACAGAAAATACAGTTTCTTTCTTTGCAGGACTGTCCATGTATGCATTCATAAAGTAGGTACCTGTGTCCTACTTTCACTCAACATTGCAGTGTTTTTAGCTTTATTACTGCTGTTAGAAGACCAGTCTGCAGTTACCTTGTCTGCAGGGACCAAGGGAAATGACCACCTTGACACAGCAATGGCCATGACTATTCTTCTGCGGGCCAGGACTCTCTCTGCAGAGCTGGCCCCATCTAAGTAATTCCTTTTTGTTTGGGCAGCAGTCTCTGTGGAGGGGCATCTGGCTGTTTCTGCATACGTGTATCCAGACAACCAAGGTGGTTGTCTCAAGCTGTGTTAAACTGCCTCTGCAGTTTAGTCGGGAATTTCTTTGTCTGATAGCTGCACAGCAGAAACCCACAGCCTCTTTTCAGGCTGGCACTGGGCCAGCAGAGGGGTGTTCAGAGATGAGTTCCTATGTGGCCAGGCACCTCCTAAATTGCTGTTTGCTTGGAGACTTCCAAGCCCTTGCTTCTGGAAAGCTAAAAGTAATTGCGACTTCTGCTCAGACTTAGATTCTGTTACTATTGTGCAAGACCGTTACTTAAAGAAAAAGAGGACGATTGGCAGTAATGAGAGTCCTATGATGTGCTGTCCATATATACTTATATATGCATATGTGTGTATATACAAATATATATTTGTGTGTGTGCATGCCTTCAATTTCTCTCCATCTCAGCTTCTCAACAAAATGTGTTGTAATATAAATACACACACACACATATATAAAATCATTAGTAACAGAGAATTTAATCGTGAGGGTAGATGAATATGCATCTTGAACAGACACCTTAAGGACTCTGGTTACACAGAATCCTCCAGTTTTGCCCAGCCATCTTGTTAGTAATGTGAAAAGGGATGAAAAGCAGAAGAATAAAAATGTGATGGTGTCTGTCTTTCTGTTTATCCTTCTGCCATAGATATAATTTGTTTTCTAGCCTGCCATCTGTGGGATTAGTGGTTATGTCTTCGTTATAAGCAAATACCAGTGCAGGATTCAACCTCTTTTTTATTATTATTTTTTAAAGGGTCTCTGGGTAGTATTTTAGTACAAATATTACATGATAGTAGGGTGTTGTTGTTTACATAAGAATAAGCAAAAATGCGTGAGCAGAGGCAGCCCAGCTCCTCTGGTTGATTGCCAGCTCACTGTGCGTCAGCCAGACTGGCCAGAACAAGCTGGAACCGGCTGGAACCGGTTGGAACTGGCTTTGACCAGCCCGGGGCACCTGCACCCTCAGTCAGTCCATGTGGTGCCTTCAGAGGCACAAGCGAAATTAAGGCCCTGAAGCAAAACAACAAGAAGAGGTATTTTAAGAGTTGTGAAGATCTTAAAGATGTTTTTAGCAGATCTTATGTGACATTTACATAGCAATGTAAGCATTTTGGAAAAAAATACAGTATATGGTATCCAAAGGGCAGACAGCTGGTCTGTGTCTGGGTTGCGTTGACTTCAGGCAGGTCATAGCTAGTTTGCAGATAACTAAAAATGTGATACCCTTTAAAAAGGGTATATGCCCTTTAAAATGGGGTACCCCTGAAGCAGCAGACCTCCAGACTCCAAAGGAGGGTGTCACAAAAGGTGGCCCCTTGTCAGGGTTGAGGAGAGGGCTACAACCCCACGCTGCCGGCCAGCTCTCTGGGACGTTGGTTTGCAGACAGGTCAGTGCTCCTCATGGGCGTCTGCTATCGCTGGCCTTTCTTTGGGCCTCCAGTATTTGCTGTTAATGCATGGCAAGCTTGCATGTGTTTGCTCACACATAGATATCTTATTGAAACCATGCAGCTTCTTGACGTGGTAGGCTCTAACTGCTCTTAAGTGTTCATTACTGTTAATTGCATCCTTGTGGTTGCCACGCATTTCTAATAACTCTTATGTTCTAAATATTTTTGGTTGTCTTGATGAAAAGCAGACGTGTGCATGTATGCTACTCACTGTTGTAAATAAAATAAGTCTGGTTTAGGAATTGTGTTATACTGCTGTGTAGTTATTCTGTAGCCTGCCCATGAAAGAGGTGGACTGATGAAAGGTAGGTTTGTTTTTGTTTTGTTTGTTTTTTTTAAGGAAAAAAAAGTTTTTGATGTTGAAAGAAGTAGGCATTTTGCTAATAAAACAAGTTACGTGAAATCAGTGACTTCTGTTTTCACGAGTTTTATATTTAATGAAAATATGAAAAGAATTCATGGAAAATATTCTTATTTTAAATGTTATGTGTATATATAATTTGTATTTCAGTACGTTGATATTATACAGTATAGATTTGTGTGTAACACTGTCAAGCATATGTATATGCACTTAATCAGTTTTTTGTCACTTTTTATACAATAAGTAACAAAATACAGGGTAGTATTGATGTACAGTACCCAGACATTGAACATACTTCTGTGGTGGCTGCCAATATGCATGTATGTATGTAGGTTTAGTTCGGTCTTTTGTTACTAAGATGAATGGCAAGAGTTTTTCTGTCTGACATAGTGTCTCACTCTGGGCTTCCCCACCTGCACATCGCCCTTCAAATAACTGTGAAAGTGAGGTGTATTAGAGGAGCTGAAAGAGAATGCTTTCCTGCTCTGCCAGCAAGGTGTGTTCTCCCTTGATTATTGGTAGTGCTCAACTTACCAGAAGAAACATGCCATATAGAAGACTGGTTTGTTATTCCTTTGAGGAACTTTTTGAAGTTGTTTGTTTTAAAATGGTTTCTTTCTCAGGAATTTTCATCAAAAATGCCAGTGTGCTGTAAGATGATCATCTTTTATTTATTTTTCACATAAGTCATTTCTAAACCAGAACATTGAAATGTACTAGGAGTCTTCTAATCATTTGGTTCCTATGATGTTTGTATAACCTTTGGTTTAAACAATTGAAATCTTGGCTGCTTGTATTCAACAACTGAAGTGTGATGTTGAGATAAATACCATAAAATACAGCAGAGTTCTGGGTTTTGTCAATATTTGATGTAAACTTTCACAAATGCATTAATATGACGAGCATAAAGTGACGAACATAGGTGGCGTATGTGTGATATTTTTAAGGAAACAGGCATCAGAAGAAAAAAAAATCATTGCAATAATAGACATACCTCTACTGTTACATAACCAAAATGTGTACAAAGTTTTAAGAACAAAAATACAAAAGATACAAACAAAAGAACATGTGATATTCTACATAAATTGTAAAAAAAAATAAATAAATCTGGCACTTGTTGACATAAATTTTTATTATTATAGCCCAGATTTATGACTTGCATGAATTGTTTTTTAGGATGCATGGGAGAATACTATGTAAACAAGCTGTGGTGAAGATTACTTTTTGTATTTCCCCACCATAAGCAGTCTATAGTAGACTGTCAAATCATACTAGTCTATACTAGACTAGTCAAATCATACTAGATCACCTCTTACTTTTTTTGTAATAATAACATACTAAAAATCAACCTTTATTATGAGGGATGCCATGGTTTTTAACATTTATTCTTTAGAAAGAAATCTTTCATATCTTAAAATATTCTGTCTACCTTTGAACGTTAGGCCTCTGAGTTTTACGTTCGATGCTTCCTTTGACAGTACCGATGATTTTAATTCTCAACAAATCTTCATTTTTCTGTGTACACATCTAACACCTTATACTTCTAATACATTAATGTAATTCCTAATGTTATATGTTTTTTCCTATACTTTTAAGTCTTCCAGATTTCTTTTCTGTAAATATCACTCACGCTTTGGTATTTTCATTTGTACAAGAAGATTAGCATTAGTACAGTCTAGATTCACAGATGGCAAAAATATGATGCTATGCACATGTTTCTTGGATCAGTACACTTGCCCATGTGCCAGCAGAAGTTGGGGTTCATACCCTTAAACTAAGACTTTACTGTTTTTTTTTTTTATTTTATTATTAGAACAGAGGCAAAACAAGTGGTTGTTTTGGGCATTTTTTGTTCATAAGAAGACAAAGCATGTTAATGCAGGCAAAACTAATGGACTAAAATAGCCCTTAATTTATTGTTTTCAGGCCAAATTGAAGATTCTAAACTATTGATTTCTTTGGAATTTAGTCCATTTATTTATGAAGTTAAAAGGTATAATTGCTTTTGTAAAAAACAATTTAAAGGAAAATATTTATTTTAATGGACTATTTTGGAGCCTTTCCTTTGTCATTTGGGAATAGCTGAAATACTAACCATATGTGTTTCTGTTTAAAAGCCACAGGCCACAATAACAGTTATGTTAATGCAATTTGTTACTTAGCCTCTGAATTGTATGTGTAGGAAAGTCATAGACTTTGATCCTGACTCGATTATGATAGATGGCTGTTACCTTCCCAATCCCCTATTTGTTTCGCCTCAGCCCCTACAGAGATAGATACCATGTAAAACATTATTTTCTGTGAAGAAGACTGACAGTAGGCTTGTGGTTTTTAAGTTACTTTTCACAACCTCTTAGGCATGGTTTGTGGGTAAGCAGTGTTGCATGGATCAAAAACATGAAAACCGTAACTGCAGAGAATATCAAAAACAGGATGCTGAGAGATATTCTGAGAATCACTTCTTTGATTGTCTGTATTTCAGCTAAGCTTTTAAGAAAGGCAGTCAGACTGCCACATGCATTTTGTACATACTTACTGCAAAGAACTGCTTAAGGATAATTTGGTATAAAATGCCATATAACAGATATGAATTTGATCTATTTTGTGTAATTTCTAATATCAAAAGGAAGATAAAACATGCATATGAAAACAATAGGCATCAGAACTGATTCACTTAAAATCAGTCAAGCAAACTACTCATGAAAAATGATCTTATGGAAAGATGAAAGATCCTACATGAGGTCTAATCATGGTGCCATTGGTGGTACTCATTCTTGGCTTCAAAACTGGGGGCATTCTGTTCTTACTATTAAGAGCAGATATACTAAAATAAATGTATTCTGATCATCTTTTTTTATCCAAAAATTCACTTTTAATAGCCTACTTGAAATTTATCTCTTGTGAGGTCACTTAGGAGTAAAACTGTGAGGAGGATTGCTCATTCTTGGATATGCTTTTCCACAAGAGCCTGTGAAAGTTTCTGCAGCCAGAAGTTTTCTGTGTTGTCCACAAACTTTTGATGTCACTTGCCGGCTATTCAGGTTTTATCCATCTCCATAAATACTGTTATATAGCATGATTTTTTGGAGAAGGGCATTAGGATTTGTTGGAGAGGGGGGCTTTTTTCCAAGCCATCTTGAACCAAATCCTATTTAATGAATGTTCCTAAGTCAACAGGCATTGGGACGGGTTGTCCAGGGAGGTGGTGGAGTCACCATCCCTGGGGGTGTTTAAGGAAAGGTTGGACGTGGTGCTTAGGGACATGGTCTAGTGGGTGACATTGGTAGGGGGTGGTTGGACCAGGTCATCTTCGAGGTCTTTTCAAACCTTTATGATTCTATGATAACATATTTTCTTGGTGTATATTGCTTCCATAACAGCTTAAAAATTTTGGTTTCAGTTACAGATAACATATGCTTAAGAGAGCACGGAGAGAAATAAAGATGCCTGCTAGGTGAGAGAGGGAGTATAGTAAGGAGTGTCACATGCTTCCCATTAATTTTTGGCAAAGGGCCTCTTCTGTATTTTCCATCTTAACCAAAACCAAACCAAACCAAACAAACAAACAAAAGACAACAACAGAAAACAAGCAAAAAGACAAACAAACAAACAAAAGCCTTGAATCTCCTGCATCTATTCCTATTGGATTTTCAAAATTTAAAAAAAAAAAAAAAAAAAAAAGAACTGTAGCTCAGTTCTTTGGTCAGTAAAAAGAATCTGACCTTAGAGGTCCCTGGGGGTAGTTGAAATTCTGGTAAAGCCTGTAATCTTCATGGTAGTGATGAAATGTCATTGGCTACTTGGGCACTAGTCTAGCAAGAAAGAAATCTCAAACAAATTAATTTCCAGATAAGGCATTTTAAGTCATAACCTAAATGCATTAAAAATTCTGTAAAAATTTTCCTGAGGAGAGGCTTTCAAAAACTTACTGAAAAGGCAAAATGCAACATTTGATCATGAACGTTAATACCAATTGCAAAAACCTTTAGCTTGTATCATACCACTGTAAAACGTGGCTCTATCACAATTTTGTATGAATATGTAACTTTTAGAAATAAAAATTGAAGTGCTTAGATGAAAATGAATTTTGGTTGGCAGTGTATAGAAAAACTAGAGCAGTTAGCAGCATTTCTAATATGTATTAATAGCAAAAATGTTGATACATTTCTTTTCTTAGCATACAGCTTTGAGTTCAGGAACAGATGTCTGGAAGCTTGTTCTATGTTCTTTCTTCGTCTCCTTTTTATCCTTCTTTACCCTTTGTTTCAGCACAAGAAAACGTCTCTGTTCTTTTTTGCCCTTCTTGTTACTTACTTTCTCGTATTGAGTGTAGAATCATAGAACAGCCCAGGTTGAAAGGAACTTCAAAAGATCATCATGTCCAACCTAAGGCTGAGGATGTTGATTTTCTGTGTCTAAGACCAAGATAACAGGTAAGTTCTCTCATTTAGTGGGGTTGAAGGGTATTAAGGTTGGTGTATTTTTGGTTTTCCAGGCAAGTGAAGCCATTGAAGTTTTACTTTTTCTGAGCTTTAAGCTATTACCTAGATAGATCACTGATGATTTTAGGATCCAGGTCTCACATTCTGTATGTCTGATGACCTGCTTTGTTTTTTCACACTTTAGTTTTTCTCTATTCTTTTCACTGTGTCTGGCAGTCACCATTTGGCAGTCATTTTTAATTACTATGAAATCTCTTGTGTTTATTTTATCATCAATCCATAGTCATTTCTCCAGCTTTTGTTTCCTCATGACAGACAACCAAATTTACTAATTGTTATTGCAAAATAGTTTTATCTTTGGGGATAACTGAGAGGTGTTTCCTTAATTTAATATTTCTTCATGTCTTGATTTGAATCTGTCGGGTTATGGGACTCTTATATATTTGTTCCAGAAATGTTTGCAGTACTGTAGGCTCTTCTGTGATAATACAAAGATTACAATATTACCATATAGATTTCCTTTATCTCACATCAGTGATCACTGAAATGCTAGTAGAAGCAGGCAGGTAGGATGCTTTTCTGACTACTGTGTCTGTTCCAACTGCCCTGCCTTGAGCTGGCTGCCCAGGACCATATCCAGGCAGCTTTTAAAGATCTCCAAGGAGGGGGACTCCACAGCCTCGCTTGGCAACCTGTGCCACTGCTCAGAGATTTTCATCTAAATCAGATGTGAAGCGCCTCCATCCTATTGCTACAGCAATGGTGAATGTTGGCCGACACTTAAGTGTCGTGTTTAAAGTCAGGAAAAAAACATGAACTTTGAAGGCAATGGTGAATTCTCTGGAAAAGTTGGAAAAATATTTTTATGGTTGTATACCTGATAGTTGATATGTTATCACCAACAAAAGTAAGAACTTTTAATCTTTGCATTCTTGTAATTTGTAAAAGTTTATCAAGTTTAACATATTTTATGAGACAACAACTGTATGTAAATATTGTATATACATGTTTATTTAATACAGTGAATCTCTCAAAACATTTTACCTTACAAAATTTTGGCACTTGCAGCTTTCTACTTAATTCATTCCAAAAATAAACATAGATAATTAGTTATTATAAGAGAAAAATACTTAATTTTGCCTATGTTGTTGTAAAAATATGGAATAAGCAGATTACTGCCTTGCAATTATTCCCAGTTATAAAGTTTAATGAAAATACTGTAAGTGGAGGTCTAATCTTGAGTGATACCCAAGGAGGGGGGAAAAAAGAGAAGACTGTTTTGGAGTGGAGTCAAACTGATGTAAATATTCATGGATTTAATTTATAAATTAATTATTGTAAATAGAAGATAACAAATGAGATCAATTGCAGATTGAACCATGACTGCAGAGTGGTGAGATAATTTTCAGACGATGTAATTTGTGTAATGTTTGTGCCAGAGGAGCTTTGCCTGGTCAGAGGGAGGAGTCTGTCAGTCCTCTACACGCCTGTGGCACATCAAAATGTTTTCTATTCACACACTAAAATCTTTGCAATTTTCCTCACCTCACTGAAAATGTAGCAAGTTTGCTGTTCAGTTCATGTGCCATTACTCAGGTCGATCCAGTAGTACTGCTGCAAGTGCCATATTGTGCTGTCTGGGATCTTTCCAGGTTGATGAATCTGTTTATATACAATGTACTCTCGGGAGTAGCTTAGAGTGCATGTCACTGCATTCTGTACGCTAGAACACCACTGCATCATCACATTAATCGTCTCACTCCTCAAATGGGCATCAATATACTGCACAGTAGCATTGTACTGTGCTTTTGCATCCGTCTCTGTTACTGTGCAGTCATATAGAAAACACAAATAATTCTTATTTATTATTTTATCTTCCATGGAGAGGAGAAGGTTCAAAGAACTTTAGGAAAAGAATGGTAAATACGAGTATTTCGAAGTTTTTATTGAATGGTTGACTAAGATGGCACAACTGGATGTATTAGAATACTAAATCAAAAACTGTGGTCTTAAATCTCCTTCCAAAACACCCAAGAATAAAATTAAGTCCTTCAGCAGCTTTTCACTACACGCTCCTATTTTTCAGCCGTTGCAATCTGGCTCATCCTTCTGAAAGCTCCAGCTGAATTTGTGGAAGGATTTTTAAGCAGCATGAATGTAATTCAGATTAATACTTGATTATTATTTCACTGTATCCCAAACTGTCTTGTCTGAACTTTTCCTTTACATTGCCATTTACTGTACTTCCATAGCAGGACTCCCCTTTCCCTGTATTATTTTTCCCTATCATATCAAGAAGATAGTAACAAAACAGTAAGGTGTTTGGAGTAAGCCCCTTAGGAGGGAAGATCAGGTAGTCTAGGAGAACATCTGTTAGTATAAAAACAAAAATGTATTAGTTCACAACTCAAAAGCTGACAAAGGCCTTTTCTGTGGCTAGTTTAGCTGAACACTTTTAGTAGCAAAGATTTAGAAATCTACAGAACAGAAAAATACTGTACCGAGATTTCTTATGGTTGTATCAGACAAACAATTTTGCTGGAAGGCAGAGCTACCCTGACATTACTACTGAACTTCTGCTTCTTTGGTCCACACAGCAAGCTCAAGGACTTATTTCCCTCTCTAGCACTGCTCACACTGCAGAACTTTATACAGGGAACAGGAATTTGTTTCAAGAACATCCAAGCATGTCTCTTCAACTACAAACCAGTATATTTTGGGAGCTTACTTTTTCACTTCTGTGACCAAGTGGAGGAGTTGCTTCAAAGTATTCTAATCTTCAGATTTCCTGGAGCCATTTGAAATTCCCCAGAAGAAGTACTAATATAAGAAGTTTTAAGACTGAAAGAAGTGGAGGATAGTTTTACAGTTGTCAGTTCAAAATTGTTTTACAGTTTCTGCCACTGTCTTTATTTCTCCCTTACAAGAAATGCTTCACACTTGTTTTGATCTGTATTCTTAGAAAAAACAAGCATTCATTAACATTAAAGGCACTAAGTTTTAATAACAGCTTCATAGAAACACAGTTCCCACACGTCATATGCACTTACCATACTTGTCATATTGAACCACAAGAAGTGTAAGATTTCAAATAAAGCCTGTATCCATAAGAAAGAAGCTGCTGCTCATGCAGTGGAAAGTACAATATGTACACTTAAAGTACTTCATAATAAGTTAAATGAAACTTCTATCTTTTTCTAAGTTTTATTTTCCATAGTTTAAATATTTCTATTAGAATGTATATATGTCATTGATGAATGTTATCTTGGAAGGAACACTTTACTAAATCAAGCAGCTCTTGAAAAGTCTGAATCTCTTGAGCTTTCAAGGCTTTTCAAAAGCATTCTTTCTTGCTCACACAGATTTGATGTGTTAATTGAGATGGACATTGCTTAACAACATGCTCCCTAACCCTTCCTAACATATGTCCTTCAGTTTCTCCAGTTTGCTTTAGGTATTCTTTTCTATGAGCCATTTAGCCTTTTAAAAGACCTTATCAACAACGGTTATATAGCCATAAATTTGTTGGTTTTTTAGTATTTTTTTTTTGTCCCATTCTACCACCTCTTCTCTCCTCCCCGAAAAGTGGGATATTTCCAATAATGGCTTTAGTAGTGTGATTTTGTCATGATAAGAAATAAGCCTATTCTGATATTCTTTAAGGTTGAGTTTTGAATTAAACAACTCCTACAGCAACTTGTATTAAAGTTGTTAAAATTGCAACTATTTTCTCAAACGCAATAGACAATTTAGATTCCAGTCTATTAAGGAACTGAGAGGTCTGGCTGCAGCATTGGCAACAAGGGATTCAGGTTCCATCAAATTCACCAGTGTAACTACTACAACGCATCATTTGTGCCTTAGCATGGAAAAGCTATTGCTGACTTCTGAACTCACAACCCTGTAAGAATTACCACAAAAAAAAAAAAAAAAGCCCTTTGTCATCTTTGAATTCTGCAGCCATTGCAGATCAACCCAGAAATATCTGCTTATATCTGCTTCCAGCAGCTGACACTTGTTTCGTGAACCACAAATAGAGCTGCACCAATGAGGCTGATCCAAGAAAACTTCTTCCAGAAGCAGCTGGTCATTGTCATTCTTCTTGTCCTTTGGTGCAGCTGTACACAGGCTAACTGATACCTCTGCCAAAACTGTAGCAAGCTTCTGAGTACTGTCGAAGTTGGTGTAGAAAAGCTGAAGCTGTCCGACAACAAGATGTCAAATACAAACACACCTTGAAAAGAAACTCCACTTTTGGCATTTTGTGGAAAATGTGTCTCCCAGAAGCAGTGTTATACTCACACAGACATGTACTTGGGTTCCCAGGGACACCTGCCAGAAGACTGTGGATGCAATTGGTGTGTGTGTATCTATATGTATGCATGTGCATCTCTGATAATTTTTTTCTGTTTGTTATGCATAATGTTTTCTCTTTATATATTTTCTTAGTTATTCTGGGCGTCTTTATTCTGTACTCTCTTGATGCCTTCCTTCTCTTGGTTGAGATCCTTAAACTGTCTAATTGTTTTGTTTGTTAGTTTTTGCTTATTGAGTATATCTCTTGGTAAGACCAATGTTTTTAATGTTTTTGACTTGGTACAAGATATTCTTCCCCCTCCTATTTCCCATCAGTCTTACATGTTGTTAAGAAACTTAATATCACTACTGTAAATCTGTTAACTTCTGCCAGTTGTTTTCCTTACGATGTTTGTTTCCTGATGTCAAGGTACTTCATAATATTTGCATTTCCTCTCGTTCTGAGCATCTGTTCAATTCAACTGCAATTTTACCTATTGCTTGGAGATTTCTATGCTCGAAAGACTCTGCTAATACTTGTAAACAGCAACAAAGCAAGGCAATTCATTTTGTACTTTTTCCTGAATTTTAGGGCAGAGTCTTTGTTTGACACAGCACGTGGTTCCCTGGTCAGCTTGTGCTTTCTGTTCTCAATTCTTGCTCTTCACTTGTCTGGAAATGCTTTCTATAAGTCTTGCTCCCTAAGGTCGCAGAATCACAGAATCATCTAGGTTGGAAGAGACCTCCAAGATCATCTACTCCAATCTCTGACCTAACGTTAATAAGTCCTCCACTAAACAGATCACTAAGCTCTAAATCTAAATGTCTTTTAAGACCTCCAGGGATGGTGACTCAACCACTTCCCTGGGCAGCCCATTCCAATGCCTAACAACCCTTTTGGTAAAGAAGTTCTTCCTAATATCCAACCTAAACCTCCCCTGGCACAACTTTAAGCCCATTCCCCCTCGTCCTGTCACCAGGCACGTGGGAGAATAGACCAACCCCCACCTCGCTACAGCCTCTTTTAAGGTACCTGTGGAGTGCGATAAGGTCGCCCCTGAGCCTCCTCTTCTCCAGCTGAACAACCCCAGCTCCCTCAGCCGCTCCTTGTAAGACTTGTTCTCCAGACCCCTCACCAGCTTCGTTGCCCTTCTCTGGACTCTCTCGAGCACCTCCATGTCCTTCTTGTAGGGAGGGGCCCAAAACTGAACACAGTACTTGATATTCCACATCCATAGCCTTTCCCTCATCCACCAAGCAAGTCACTTTGTCATAGAAGGAGATCAGGTTCGTCAAGCAGGACCTACCTTTCATAAACCCATGCTGACTGTGCCTGATCGCCTGCTTGCCGTGCAAGTGCTGCGTGATGAACACTCAAGATAATCTGCTCCATGAGCTTCCCTGGCACTGAGGGCAAACTAACAGGCGTATAGTTTCCTGGATCTACCTTCCAGCCCTTCTTCTAGATGGGCATCAACTTTCTAGCCGCCAGTCGACTGGGACCTCCCCTGATAGCCAGGACTACTGATAAATGATGGAAAGGGGCTTGGCCAGTTCTTCCACCAATTCTCTCAGCACCCTCGGGTGGATCCCATCCGGCCCCAATGACTTGCGTACATCTAAGTGCTGTAGCAGGTCACCAACCATTTCCTCATGGATTGTGAGGGCCACAATCTGCTCCCCATCCCCTTCCACCAGCTCAGGGTACTGGGTATCTAGAGAACAACTGGTCTTGCCGCTAAAGACTAAGGCAAAGAAGGCATTAAGCACCTCAGCCTTTTCCTCATCTCTTGTCACTAAGTTTCCCCCCGCATCCGGTAAAGGATGGAGATTCTTCTTAGTTCTCCTTTCCTGTAGATCACCTGAACCTGTTCCTTGCCTTCATGAAGGTCTTGTCCAAGTATTTTGTTTGTGTTTCCCCAGAAAATCACCCATAATTGACAAAGTACCTGTAAAAACTTAGTCTCATACAAGAAAACTTCAGGTTTTAAAGTTCTCTTTTCGAAGATGACGTCAGTGAGAGTTTTTAGCGTAATTAAAAAATCACTGTACCATCAAAAATAATCTGCTGCATACTTTTCCTTTGAGTATCTAAACTTTTACGTACCAGGGAAGGTTTTATCTTGATAGAAGATTTTTTTTACAGTGAGAACAGTCAATCACTGGAACAACCTTCCCAGGGATGGGTAGAGTCCCTACCACTGGAGATTTTTAAGATACAACTGGACAGGGTGCTAGGATAGATGACAGGGTTTTACCGTCATGTGGTATTTGATGGAAAAGTACTACTTCCAAGTTGCATTTCATCAACCACTGTTTGTTCAGTCTCTCCAAAGTGAATCAGACCCAGAGCCTTTTGGTAATTCAGTTGTTTGACCTGAGTGTTGACTGTTTGCATTTCAGAAAATAGCTATAAAATTCCACTTCCATCCAAACAATATTTTCTAAAGTGAAAAACTCATTTTTCAGTGAATTGCTTTTATATGCTTATACAATTCTGATACTAAAAAAAGTGTTAATTCATAGTAAGTTATAAAAATTGTATAGAGTGTGCACTAACGATGTGGTGCATTTGTATTGCAAGTATATGAAATTAGAAAATCCCTTGAAATTTAGAGAAGAAGGATAGAATTAAGGAAGGTGAACATGCTCTTACGTGTTGAAATTTTGTGACTTTGCTTATAAGAAGATGCTGCTGCATACCAAATGGATGCTTGAATGCATAGGAATGTGTACCAAGTGCTTGTGGACTGATTCGTTAAGAGGTAGTTGGACTATACGGCAATATTGCATCTATTTTAATAGCTCTTTCAATATTTTAAAACCTTTTTGTGTTACTTGCTAGCTCAATTAACTGGGCTGTCTGTAAAGTGTTTTACAAAGTATCCTGTATTTATGTTTTGCAATCACTGCATCAGTGCTTTGGTCTACAGGGGTGTTAGACATATACTGCAGTGGAAATACATTATGAATCAATCACCCCTTTCCAACTAAGTAGTTAATGGATATTGATCGCTGTTCAGTCATGAATTGCAATGCATTCTATCATTTGAGGGTTGTTTGTCAAATAGTTTTTACAAATTACTATGCAGGACCTTGTATCACAGCTGGTGTAGTTTAAGGTTTGGACAGAGTCACTGTGAATGAAAGCCCTGCTGTGAAATAAAAGTCAAAGGCATCTTGGCATCCCAACCATTTCCTTGGGAGAAGATTACAGCCTGAGTATGTTGAACTTTATTGCCATGGGCCTCATGACAGTATTCAGAAACATGAATGGCATTTCTGTTAAAGAAACTCAGATGTGCTTAGACGCAAGGGATGGCATTCTTGTGTTTATCAGTATCTTGAAAAAAAAAAAAAAAGTTACACTTCTTTACTCCTTTGGGGTACAGTAAAAATCCAGTGAAGAATGTGTAATTTATGCACATAAAAAATTGAGGTTCTTGATTTCCTAAACCTAATTTGTTATGGGAAGGAGGAAATGAATAATCTAAGTCCTAGACGGAAATGTATTTATTGAGAAAGAAAAAGGGGGTGGGGAGAGAGGAGCTCAACAGCTCTTCGAGTAAAATGTTGCTTGTATTGGTTTGTTGTGATCAGAAGTAAAATGAAGCTGCATGGAGAAAATGTGCTGCATTGTTAACTTCTTAACATGCAGAGTAAAGCAAAAGGAAACATTAAAAATGAATAAAAGTTATCTGCGTGTGTAATTGCATCTAAAATTGCATTAATTAAATTCTGTCCCTTCTGTGTTTCAAGGACAGATGAACCTATGAGAATTCAGGGCCAGGTAAAGCCAAATATGAAGCACTTTGTGAAATAAAGTACAGAATTGGTTCTCCTGTTCTTGCTGTACAGAATTGGTTCTCCTACTGCCCTGAATGGCAGATTTACAACACGTTGCATCGCATTGTAGACGTGAAAGGTTCCTTAACAAAGTGGTCCTTATGAAGGCTTGTTGTCAGGCAGGAAGACCGCAATGCCAAAACAAATCGCTGAGGATTCTTCCAGGTTGGGTGCCGTTCCTTTGTCATCTGCTTTGGCTCTCATACTAACATACAACAGTCTCACTGTCATGTAATGGTGATAGAGGATGAAAGAAGTATTAGGTCTGGCATAATTCAGAGCGCAGGTGAACTCTGTCCCATATGGACTTTGTATCAAATTACTGCTGTCAAACAGTGACTAGGTAGCAATCTGAGAAGTCGTTTTCAAAAGATTACAGCATGATTTTAGCGAATGGTAAGCCTGGAAACAAGAGATAGTAAGAGTTTTGTATTTTTGTTCCTATTTACTGAGTATCACTGTAATAGTGTTTTAAGTAGAACAAAAGTTAAAATCGTGGGCTATTGGGTAACAAACTTAAAACGTGCTAGGGACATTTATGAAGACAGACTTGATTTTCTAAGTTAATAATTTTGTAATGATATATATCCGTATCAAAACGAGAAGCTTTAAAGTAATGAGAATTGAATGCCCAATAAGCAGTAACGTAAGGCAGTATCTTCCATGTTTCATATTCCTTGTAGTTCTGTTGGTAGATCAGTCCCCCATGTTATCAGCTATATGGGTCTTCTAGGTATGCCTTCCCATCCTGTCTCTGAAGTCCCAGAAGAATTGTATCTAATTTAACAAAATCTTAGTTGTCTTAATAAAGTCGGATTTCACCTTAGTGACAAAAAGAAAAGAAATCTTTGATCTCATTATAAAGGAGAGCAGCAGTGAGCAGGGATGCTAGATTAGATTTACTAGGCAAAGTTGCATATGAAGGTAAAGAAGAAAGTAACTGTATGTTAATTTTCACTGAAAAAGTAATTTTGCTTGTTATTTCAGTAAGAAGATTTTATCTAAAATGTTGTCAGAAAAATCAGATTATAAAATTTCTTTGAAGTTCATTATTGACTGGTAGTAATAAGTAATGTAATCAGTTAGTGTCATATTTGCATTTATTTTAACAAAATGTCCTTTCGAGTATGGCTCCAGAGGATGGATTTATCTGTAGAGTTAAATCTTACAGTTTAAATACTGTATTATTACACTGTATTACTGTATTATTACTGTATTACTGTATATTACTGTATTATTACACTGGAAATTCCAAATTGGTCTCTCTTGTCTCCTTTTTATCAAGGCAGCATATAATTATATTAGATATAATCAGTATATTGTAAAATTAGTAGTTTATTTACTTAGATTTTTAACTCTACTGAGACTGAATATAAAGGACATTGGTCATACCATTGCTCAACACGGAATAGGTATTCTTTTTTAAATCCTATAGTGTATTATTTTAAGTGCTTCTTTCAAGTCAGAATGAGACTTGTAGTAATCTATATTTGAATGGAAATCTTGTCTTTTCTATTAAGGAGAGTAGGAGATTGTAGTAGATGATGTCTGTAATAGCTCTGTGGGTGTTCTGAGGTGGTAGAATATCTTTACTTCCCTTATTTGATAAATTTGGATGGATCCTATGGTTTGATAGACTACCATTTTTATAGTTTGATTGCATTAACGTATTTATATATGGATGCAAAAGGTTTATTCATTTTAACAAGTGAAATAAATGATTTATCTAAATCAACTCATTAAAATTAAATTCTAGTTTGAATTAAATTGGAGTTCGACATGATGATCCTTACTCCTTTTAACAAACAGACTTTTTTTTTTTTTCTAACTGGACTGCTGAATTCTCTTACTGCTTTAAATTAAAAGAATAGTCTTTGCCTTAGGTTTGATAGTCCAAGTATTTCCATACTATAGACTGCATAAACAATAAAAATGCTGAGATTCAGTAGAACTCTACCCACATAGTATAGCTGTAACAATAAAAATTAAATCCTGGCAACACTGAAATCATCTGGGAATTTGAAACGAGTATTATACCTGAAATTTGTAGCCAATGTACGTGGTTTATGGTTACCTTACACGTGTTGAGTTAGCAGTTCTTCTCTTAGTACTTTAAAAATACATGTAGCTCTAAAGTTTCTGGCATTTTTTCTTGATTCATTACGGCCTTAGTCACCACATAGTGACGATGGTCTCGGTCTTCATGAAAATTGACAGCATCCAATACTTCTCAGGTGGTGCAATGCAGTATTGAGGGTTACTTCAGCAGTATTTTTAATAGAGTGTGTGTACATCATACAGTACATTTCCCGTACTGTACCGGGAAAAAAAAAAAAAGGACCAAAAGTTGACATGTTTGCTTGTTAGTTTGAATGCGTTCATTGCATGTTCCATTTCATGCAATAGATTTGTAGGTAATTCCATTTACTTTATAGTGCTGCTGCTTGTAAAGCAAAGTTGGGTCCTAAATGTTCAGCATACTCAGATTCTACAGATTATTAAAAACATGATGTCTGAAAAGCTTACTGTTCACAGCAGAGCATGGCATAGTACAGCCACAACCTGTATTAGCTAGCGCTTAATGAGAAAAGACTATCAAGATGGAATTAAGAGGAAATTGCAGTTCAGTAGGAAACTCCAAATGTTACCAAATACTTAATATGTCTCTACCAGATTTTTATCATGTGACAGAGAAAGCAGAAATCCCTAAATCTCAGTTTTATTTACTGTGGCCTGTTCAAGAACCTAGGTAAGTTTGTGTTTAACTGTTGCTGTTTCACTCACTTCAGCTTGCTCTTGTAGCCAGTGGAACATCAACAGTTGTTGAATCCAGGCCTGCACTTTGAATAGCAGCTCAAGAAGAAACCTTCTCCTTGTGTGTCTTTCTTGGCTGTTCATTGCTAGGATCAGATTGTGGAGGGGCGTCTCAATTTGATGATGAAGTACCATGTTTTCCAAACAAAAGTTCAGGTCAGTACTTGTTCTGAAATCAAGAATGAGGAGAAGAGTTACCTCTCCTTTGCAGTATTGGAAGCCTGAGGCACCTACCAGACTCCAGAAGCCATTGGTGCCTTCCTGTGTGCCACCAGACCCAGGCATCCAACCCAAGCAACCCAACTCTGCAACTTGCTAGCTGTCATTTCTGCAATGTGATGATAGTATCTAACCGCGAAAGTTTTGGCTGCATACTTAATCTGAGTAGAACATAAAATAAATCACAAATATTATCAAAGTAAGTAATGTAAGGAAAATCATTTTGATTTTATTACTTATTTTTTATTCAGTTTAGCAATACTAAGTACATTAAAGGTACAGAAATTACTGTAACACTTCCAGTTTGCTACAGACTTCAGCAACTACCTATCAAAGAAATATGTGACCAGTATTGCCAGAATATATGTCAGGTTCTCACCTGACTTAGGTGTGGATTCAAAGCACTCTGCACATGGCATGACTGAAGTCCAAATTTCACTGTCGTTAGACATTGTTTTGAATAAATTAATTTGCTAAAAATATTTGATCCCTCCCCACCCATGTGTTTCAGCTTCATTTTGTGCAACATAAGAAAACAGCTCTGATTGTTTTACAGTATTTGATTTATATACTTCTGTAGCAGTAGAAAGAGATATTTTTCATGATTGGTAAAGGTATTATTGTGTATAAAGCAGCTGGATTTCTTTGTTTCGAGAGCCTAAATTCATTAAATACAATACGACATTTCCAGTGCCTTGGTTTGCCTGTAATTGAGAGGCCTGTGATTTCAGTGTAACAGCTCTGTTAACTGTGGCATTCTGTCATGCTGCTACAGGAAGATGAATACTTGGTTAATTTCACAGTTCTCAAAACAGCGGTATTATATTAATTCCAAACAGATCATTTTACACGTGCTGGAGAAGAAAATATATGTAGATAATACATTCATACTACAAGTCCCAGGGGGTACTGCTGACATAGAATATGTAGAGAATTTCATACTTGCAAGAAGGAATGGAAAAATTAATACACTATGTTGTTTATGTGGCTGTGATGTATATCTTTGAGACATATGTTAGCTCTTGGTATATTGGGTGCTCTCTAGGTGAAGATACATGCTCAGTTTTAATTAAGATATTTTTATGTATATTTGGGGTAAAAGCCAAAAGCTCTTATAAATAATTTGAGCTAAAGGATTAAGTAGATATCTTGAAATAATCAGGATGGATCAACTTGGTACCTGGTTATAAATAAGCACACACAGAAATAGATATGTATTTCTTGAAACTGTGGAGTATCTTAAGGGGTTGTAAAGTCTGATTTTAAATGAGAAGTTTTCTACTATTTGAAAAATATTAGCAGGTTTTCGTATCTTTATATAAAACTACAAATACACATCTAAAGTTCAAATGGGGGATTGGAAGTATGGATAACAATAGAAAATAATGATGATATTGAGAATGAAATGCAGCTCAGGCTATGTCCTTTAGTGTTACTGTTTTGACTTCGACATAAAATGATTCTGCATACAAATTTTGTGTATTCACATGTCAGAATACTTAGAAAGGCATCATTACAACATACATCAAGTTTTTTCAGTGTCTACTTTTCGTACTGTTTTTCTCTACAGATTGGAATGTGCTTAGAAAATCTGAGCAGCTGAACATCTTTTGTTTTCCATGGACAGTTAGTATACATGCCTTCGTGCAGAGTAAGACAAGTTATAGCCTTCAATAGCTCTATGCAAAAATAGAGCATTGTCTACCTACAACATATACGTACAAAATACACATGTAAGTAATTTTCTAACTGCCACAATGTTGACTGTGTATGTCCAGCGATATTTTGTTTAGCTGGGCTCTATTAATAGAAGGTGAAGTATTTATTATTGGAAAGGATGAAATGGACTTTTAAAGTATAAGAAGAAAATAGTCTTGTAACCAGCGTTTTAGTCTATGGTTTTAAACCTGCATTGCATAATCAGTCAGCAGCCATTTGAGAAGGAGCACTGAGGGTACTACGACTACCATCCTAACGATCATTGTTAACATGATTGTTCCAATAATGTGGATATTTTTGCTATCACAGTTGGTGGTGCCAAATTTTCTTAGTTGTGTTCTAGAGAACTCCAAGGAGGAAATACAATGAGAAGAAGGCATAAGTGAAAAAGTCTGGCAGAGGAACACTTGAGATATTTCAATTTGGAATTTGGTTTGAATGTTATGTATAGTTAATAGAAGTATGGTTTGGGCTGAAGGGTACCCATTGCAGGCATGAACATTAATAGTATTGAAGTGAGTTATTCAAATGGAAATGTTTAGCCATTCGTCATACAGGGGCACAATGCTGATAGATTTGTCAAGTTAGAGCTATGTGCATTGTTATGTTTTCCAGCATTAGAAAAAAGATGCGAATGAAAAAAATAATCGAGAAATAACAAAATGTATCTTTTTCAACTCTTGATGAATATTTTTTGTTCTGGTTTTGAAAGTCTTAAAATTCAAGCAGCTTTGTTTTTAAATATTAAGTTACATTCCAATTGTTTCCAATTTAAAAGACTTCCATAATAAAATTACTATTTTCATCAGCACAATTACTGGTTGATTTACTTGGCATGCCCTTTTCAGCCTAGAGAGACATGTATGACACACTTTGACAGTTGAATGAGGCATTCCAAGACTGACAAGAGATGGTTTTCATCTTC
This sequence comes from Cygnus olor, assembly GCF_009769625.2. Classification (NCBI taxonomy): domain Eukaryota; kingdom Metazoa; phylum Chordata; class Aves; order Anseriformes; family Anatidae; genus Cygnus; species Cygnus olor. The sequence continues at coordinate 64,180,077 of NC_049173.1, read as the reverse complement.
TTTTAAAGTTAATCTTGTGTCAAGCTGTAGTAGAGGTGATTATTTTCATATTAATAAAAGTCAGTTCTTTGGTATAAATTATTTGAAAGTACATTTTTTGGTCAGCACATCACTTCCAGTTTCCAGTCAAATTTGCCTATGGACCTAAATGGAAGCAAGCTACCTTTTTTTTTGTTTCCTGTTATATGTAAACTGTGTTGGTGAACTTGTGATTCAGATATAGGAATGAAAAAAGGCTAATAAAGGCTAATAAATTCTTTAAATTTGAACAATCATAGCAAAAAGCTATCTAGCCAAAATCAAGGGAAAATGTGCACATGTACACACATACAAATATATATAGTCTTAGGTTATTTCAAGTGATTAAAAGATATCTAGGAAGGATAGTTAGAGGGACTGCGTGAGGAAGAAATGAATTATATAATGCATAAAATTGGAAATGATTGCTAATTTCCTTCCTGTGTTTCTCTTGAAGGATTGTTCATCTTCAGAAGAATATGCATTGCTGCAGCATTGCTACCCCTGACAACTGCTTTCTATAGGGTAAGTTTTTCCTTATTCTTCATTTAAAACTACTCCTATTTTGTGTAATTTAGTTTACATATAGTTAAAAGGAGAAAGTGATGACAGAAGTGCATGATTGGTAGGAAAGCCTTGTTCTAAAGTTGACTGATGTCACTGAAAGTCTTTTGTGAGGAAGGTTGACTTGTTTTATTTCTGATTTTAGTTCCTCTAATAATTGCCAAAAAACGGTAAATTAAAAAAAAAATATATCATATTTTGCATGGAGTATCATGCGTGTTGAAATAAGCTTAAATAAGTTTTGATTTCACCATCAGGGAGAAAAGGCAGCATTGAACATAGAATCATTAATTTATTCTATAGACTTCTAGTTTTCAATAGGAGTACTGAGATTCATACCATCTCTCTCACAAAAAGTTCACTGACATCTTTTGTGTAATAAAATAGTCCCCTACTTATATTTAACTCTGAAATTTTTACTTAGTAAGTTGTGAGTCCCCGGATATAAGAAGCATGATGACTTTTTAATGTTCCAGACCTGAATTAAAAATAAAGTAACCTGACTGTTGCTTGCAAAAACCAGCTGTTAATGCATAATAGAAAAAGAATTTTGTTTTTTCCCAGATCTAATCCTCAGGTTCAGTGATGGTCCCCTTTGGTATGTCCCATTAGATACAATTGTTTGGCAAAAGTACTTATTTTGGTATAAAACTTAGTTATTCATACTAAACACATACTGATGTGTTTTCCAGCACATAAGATCAGTAGACAAACTCTGTAGTGATTTAGTTACAATTAACAGTTTATAGGTTCTGTTTGGAATTGGAGTCAAAGTGAAACTTTTTGAAGCTTTTTTCAGCTTCTCTAGAGGTTTTCAGTATTTTATTTTAGACTGGAATGAGTATGCTAAGTGCCTGACATGAACCTGTGTAGGAACAACAATCTGTATCAATATTCCTTAAAGTAAGAATAATGGGTGACATTTTTCCACCCCCTTCAAATCTCCCTTATAATATCTTGGAGGGATTCCTGCTGTAAAGTTACTCTAACAATGAATGTTCCTCTTCCCTGTTCTGGGGAGAAGTTGTGGCCAATCCATGCTGCATTTCTTTTTTTCCCTTGAGCTTCCTGCTTTCTACATATCGATTAACAGTTTATAAGTTTTCTATTCACTGGGTTTTTCTTTACAGAAATCTTAGATAGAATAGTAATGTTTTGCTGCTTAAAAGTCATATTGCTATTCTGTCCTTGGTAAGTCCAGAGGAATGTACAAACTGAAATTACAATCATTTGGGGAATAAGTTGTTTTATTAAAATTCATAGTGGCAAACTGGTATGTTTGCACTGTCAAACCATGTTATGGCATTTTCTGCTGAATTACTTTTCAATTTTACTGAATTCCCATATACAGTGTCTGTTTATTACACACATCAAACTATGTTTTGTTTTCTGTAGGCAGCGTACAGATATTTCAATACTGTTGCTTCAGTATGTAGAACTATCTTGCCTCTGCAGTGTGATTGTCACTATGCTTTAGAAAATGTTGAAGTAGTGCTTAGAAGTATGTACTTGTTTTTACTGATGTTTTTGTTATCAAAACACCATGTTTAATGCCAGAAGTGTATTAAATATTATTTCACCTGGCTACATTGAAACTACACAGTGTTCTTGGAAGCCAGGAAAAGACAGGAAGTGAGAATCTAATACAGGTTTTTCATTTTTGTGTTCAGTCGGTATTACTACAGAAGTGATATTCCAAATAAAGTTACCAGTAAGAAAGACAGTAAGAAATCTAAGGACATTGTGGAATTGTATCAGTCAAATATTATTTACCATTTGTATTTGCTGTAGTATTTTGATGGGAAATTAGGGGATTTCATTACAATACATGTAATTCATGTTACTTAATGAAGTAATGAAAAGAAGTTACACAACAACACAGTTCCTTTATTAGAGACCTATTGTGCATATGAAATATTAAATTTCAGGATGTGCATTCATTTTAGTTAACCTAACAGAAAGGAGAGCAGTAATGAAACAATTACCTTTTCATCCTAAATAGCTTTACCATACATGGGTGCACAAAGACAACAAGTGTTTGAGGTCTATAAATAAAAAGAAAGATGTATTTTCATGCAAGTCCGGCAGATGAAACCAAGAAACTAAGTAGTAAGGAAACATATTCTTAGGGGTAATGTCTTTAAGGTCTGGAACAGTCTCATGAAGTAGCCAAAGCTGTAGCATTGAGGTATTTTAAAAATTCTTGGGGAAAACAGTATAAAATACATTTTAAGAAACAAGCTTGTGTCATCTGACAGGTCTTGTGCATCTCCTGTTGTCTTTGCTTGCATAATGATTACTCTAGGGTATCTCTACATGTATCTAATTAAAAGAACGCGAAATATCATGGAGTGTACAGCATGGTATCAGCTCTTGGGATGTCTGTTGAAATTTAAGAATTCCAACTCTTGAAGTCTGGTGAGTGACCTGTTGTGAAACTTGATCGGGCAGGATTTAATCACAGAAGTACGCTAACTCATAGCTGGCAGGATTAAACTCATAGACAAGAAGTCAGTACTGGCTACATATTTGTGGCCTGGAGAATAACTTGAATTGTTCTAGAAAAAATGGTTCACAACGTTATTTTAAAATTTTAGATATAGACTTGAACTGTTAGCAAATTGTGACTCACCAGTGACAGTGGACTTCTAGATGTGTACTTTTAATGTCACAAAAGCAAACACATCTTTGCTTTTGGTTAGGAAAAGGTGTTAGTTTACCATTAGTAATGCTGTTGGAATTTGTTTTAAAATTGAAACAATATAATAAAATGTCTTATACGTGAAGATAAAAGAATTTTTCCATGGTTGTTTTTTTTTGTTGTTTGTTTGGTGTTTTTTTTTTTTTTTTTTTTTTTTTTTTTTTTTTTTTTTTTGTACAGATGGCCCATGCTTATTTGGTATGCAGTCATTTCTTTCTGTGTATAAAGTAGAAATGTACTATTCTGTATTGCTGCAGTAGAGTTCTTCTACACATGGGAATTAAGGGCAAGGTTGAAAAAGATATTTTGAATGTTGGTTTTATTTTATTACTTTGGGAAGGAAGACAGCTTCACAATTGTATAAATTGGCCTTGTCAAATTCACAAAATTTGGATATACCGTTTCAAATATGTCTCTTGTAAGATGGGAAGCTGTAGTGTAGACTACACTGTATTGAAGGTTTAGTGTGCAGCAAAAGTGATGATCATTTGTAGACACCAGTTTCACACTGTCCGCTGGACAACAGGCAGAGGAAGCAAAATCTCTTTTTCTCCCTGCTATTTCAAGCCACAGGCTGAGCCTGCTTCTTCATCTTCCCTCCCTTTTCAGCTAGGGTGATGTTCTCCAGTCTGATTGTGATTTGTTTGTTGCATCCTTCAACCACTGCAGAACCTGAGTGTGCAGAATATAACACAATAAAAATCTCCTGACTTTCAGGGAGTTTTTTCAACATTTTATAATTAAAATTTCCTACTTGGACTGTGTGTAATCATATGTACTCAAATACAAGAAACCCACTTGTGAATTATTGTTATTGGGCATTCAGAAGTGACAATTCTGACCACCTGTGTTTGATTAAAGGAAATGCCATAGTACACTTCTCTGAAACGGAAGTTTGTTAGTAAAAATGTTGAGTGGACTACAATATTTTATAGGTGTCTTCAAATTGCAGTAGCCAGAGCAGTTCGTAATCACAAGTGTTGGATTTAGATTTCTGAGTCAGTAGTTGTTAATGTTTTGATGTACAAAATTCGGATAGTGTTTATCTAGTTTTAGTAAAAAAACATAGCAACAACAACAAAAATCTAATGCAGCAAGCTGTCTTGTTGATTGGGTGAATTACATAAAAGTTGTCACTTGTCCTTTACTGTAACACAGTGAGATGCATTGGAGACTGGTTCATAATTTTTACGTGACTAAATGATATGCTTCTTGGAAAGAATAGGGACTAGGATTCATTTTTTTTGTGCTTGTAAACGAACAAATTTTGAATAAAATTTCATTTGGATACTGATGCTAATTTTATTTTAGAATGTGCAGTGAAACATTGGAGAAATACACATGCTAGGGCTCAGTGAAATCCTCAGGTTAAGGTATTGATTGGATGTTCTTGCGCACTTTTATTGCCCATTTATTGTTTGTACTCCATACGCCTAAGCCTTCCTCTACTGAAAAAGAAATAGAATTACATAAAATAGGAGGTCTGCTTTATTCAGTCTTTTAAAAAGGTCTACCATAATTCGGTGAATCATTTACATAAACCTTTTCAATATGTTACAAAGTATTTATTCAGGTCATCTTAGGAGTTATGGTAGCATCATTTTTGAGAAGTTAGTGTTTATTGGAAGTGTTGTTTGGTTTTAATCTTCAAGGTAGTACAAAATCACAGATTAACAAAAAATTAATTGAAATTAGTGAGAAAATGTGAAGTTGGAATTTTTGATGCTAAAAATGATATATAGTCCAAATTTTTTCCGTGGCAGCAAATATATGCTGTTCAGCATAGCATAATAACAAAAGGAAATTAATTTGAGTTTATACTTTCCTGGTTGAAATGAACTACAAAGTTGCAGTAACAGCTGTGACAGACATATAATGGATGAAAATCTTCCCACCTTGAAATGCCGAAGTAAATGACCTCTTCACTCCAGAGCTTCTTAGGTGTCAGAGGATTGCCACTTACAGGGATAAGGGCATTCTCTAAAGATTGAAGAGGGAGTACTAGAGAAATTCAGAGTAGTTTATCATATTTTAAATATTACCATCAGACCTTTTTCCAAGAGACACCCAATTCCAGGATGATTACATGTACAGAAGCTCATCATGTGAATGCTCTCTCTCATGTAGCATCAGGTACAAAGTGACATGATGAAAGGCTGATTAAAGAATCAGCTCAATTTTATGTCTTTATCAGGCAAATCTTACAGTTAGTATCGGATGAAATCAGTGGAATATTGGCCCAAATGTACAGTGAAAAGCAGTGGAAAATTTGGCACTAGGTTATCTTCTGTTACCTTTCACCAAATAATGCATTATTTTATCTTGGAATTTGTATTAATGCCATGAAATTGTACAGAGGTAGCTGATGATGGCTGATTTTGGAAAGCAAATTAGTGGTGTTGTGGGTTTGTTTGTTTGATTGATTGATTTTGTTTTTGCTTTTACACTTAATGTGAGTTTTCATTCTTAATTTGCATTTCTACTTAACTGTAATTGGCCCAGGTAATTCTCATAAACAGCAGTACTTGTTGGTTAGCCTTCTATAAAGCTAAAAGGACTTGCTGTAATGTGTTAGCTTTCTATACTGATTGATTTTCATTTTTAGATCTAATTACTGTTTTTCCTTCTGGTCATTTCTGTCTTACTCTGATGTGCTTGGGATGAAACCACTTTAACATTCTGCACTCTTGAATTGTTGGCTTTAATTTAGAAAACTCCCATCCTGAAAGACTTCCTTTATTATCCTGGCAAGAAGCTTTGTCTGCTTCCATTAATTTTCTTCTTATATCTCTATATTCTGCCAGTTTTGATGCTATCTTAGTCTGTGTAAATGTTTTCGTGACTGAAACTGTATTAAGTAACGTTCTTTTAGTAGTAGTTCTTACTCTTATTTATCCGTTCTCAGAATTTCTCATGTCAATTACCTAAAAGAAAAAATACATTGTTACATGCTTAAAAACTGCGAGAGCATACCTGTAGCATATATTGGATGTTAAGGGATAAACTGAACCACAAAGAAGAAAGTATTTGTAGGCAGACTTCAGGTGCTGACTTTTTACATAAACTCTTCTAGAATAAATAGTAGCATAACTAAGGACATCACACAGCAGAGAATAAATCCTTTTCTGCGGTACTTCTGATGGAGTTATAAGTATCAAAAGAATTACGTATTTGCTTTCATTGTTGGATTTTGCTATTATTTTACTATCAGAGCCACAATGCTTCTTCATATCAGCAGAGATTGTAATGTTTCAACTCCATGTAACAGTCTGGCTAATAAAGAGGGAGAGTAGTAATGTGAGGTGAAAATGTAAAATGGCACGATATACAATAATCGTTTTGCAGGACTGGAAGTGGATTTTTGGATTTTAATCCTTACAGGCAATTCATGTTTTGTAAGGAAAAAGTATGTGTTTAACCTTTACGTTGAGGTCAGTTCCTAGACTTCTGGAGTGTAACAAAACCACCATGTGGTATTTTATGATATAAACTAGATTTTAAAATATGAACTTAATATACCAATTGCTTTTCCATATATCATCATATGTAATAGTTCTTCATTCAGAGATATTAGTCGTTTTGCATGTATACAAGCTGACAGGCAAAAAATAGATTAAGGATGATTTACAATGTTATCACATCTTTGTCTTAGTAGTATTTGTGTTACTGGAAAATACAGGAGCCCTAATTACAGACCAGAGCTGCTGGTCTTGCTTTGGTACCAAAGAACACAAAGATGATGATCCCTCTCCTGAAGTGTTTACAATATGAGTTTGAAATAAGTACTAATGCTTGAAGCCAGGCAGTTTGAGGCACAGCAAGGAAGCTGTAAAGCAGTATTAGTCGTCATAATTGTTGTTGCTTCTGTCCAGCAGTAGGTTAAGTACGGCTGAAGGTTTTACAGAGGTGACACAGAAACATTATTTCACTGAATGTTGAGAAAGGATAATGTAGTTACTTGATAGGTGCACATGAATTTGAGTGTGGTCATAGAAGAAAGTATTAAGGTGATGGTCAAAGTTCTGTCAGTATTTCCAAACACTCTCCCATTGAGGGCTTTTATTACATTCATTAGGAGTTACTTTCAAATAAAGATTATAGTTCAGTACATTATTTTTGTAAGAAGCAATCATACTTCTTTTAGTTAAAATAGGAATCTGGGGATTCTTCTTAGCTATGGTCAAGTGGTTTTGCAGTATCACAAATGCCAAAACATCATCTTTGACCTTTAATTTTAATTTGTGTACTTTGTTTTTGAAAGGATACGTAATACATGTCTGCAGAACAGATTTTATGCCTTTGCAGGTAGAGCAAATCTCACTTTCAAAGCTATTTTTAGGTGGAAAAAAATCCAGAAGAATTTCTTCACGGAAAAGAAGAGTATAATGTGACTTTAGCACATTTGTGGGAGGGACTAACTACAGGATTTTTTTAATGTTTGTCTTAGCAAGGAATTTTGGAAGCGAATAACAAAAATGTCACCTTTTTTTATCTTTTTTTTTTGCGCCTTTTGAAAGTCCATCATTCTAGATGATTTTAATTTACCTAGTGTGATCTGTGTATAATAGAACTTTGTAAATCTTTTTATCTCTTCAGAGAATGAAGTAGTATTTCACTGTGTATTATTTAATGTTACATGTAATTTTGTGTTAACATATGTCTGTCGTCATACATCTTTGTAGAAATCTTTGAGATACTCTGTATAGCTTCAAGTAATGCATACATGATCTTCATGAATCTGGCATTAAAGACAATATGTGTTTAGATGTTAAGTCACCTTAGCCAGAAAATCTATACAATAAGTAAAATTCTATTCAGAGTTACATCCCAAATTTGCAAAATTCTAGAATTCTATTGCCCTCTGCTGGTTTTGTGTACCCATTTGTGATTTGTTAGCACTGAATTGAAAGTCAATTGGCCTTTCTTTTATTTTTCTTGGTGAAATAACAGTAGATTAGCAGTGTAAGTTGCTATTTACAATTTAAAGTATTTTAGAATGTAAATTAATCTTGTGACCAGTCCTGTCAGGGGACTTTCTGAAGGTGGGTGGGAGAAGGTGGCAAACAGTTTTCTCTCATGTTGCAAAGGTTTTGGGGTGAGAGAAGATGCTTGATCTAGTATTGTGTGTCCTTTTTTTTCCAAAGCAGTAAAAAGCAAAACTAAAAAAAAATAAATAATGGAAGCATAATAATTATTACTTTATGCTTGTGTGACCTTTGCCCACATTTGTGTCTACAATACATATGGGTATAATTTTGTATTTTAGACCAAGCGGGAAAGCCATTTATTGAATAGATTAAAATTTTTTTTTTTCTTACACTATCCATGCAGCACGCAGTCAGGCTTGAAAACATATTCATATACACGTACACTAGTTTCAGTATTTGTATGTGTGTGGTGAATATTGATATAAGCATGATGTAATGCAAGTTGTATGAAGTTAGTACATAGATAAGCCTTACCTCTGCGGGTCAGTCTCTGTAGTGTGATCCTCTGGGCTTCTTAGAAGTCCTTTGAATTTATCAGGTGTCTGTGTGGGCACAACAGACACGTGAATACAGGACTGGGTCATGGAATATGGCCACATGCAGAGTTTGGTTTATGTCACTTTGAAGAGGGGCAGCATGTTGCCTGCAGTAAGTGGAACCTATTCTTGATATGTGATGGTTGGTAATCGAATGTCTGCATAAACTGCCCCAAGACGGGGAGTAACCCTTTAGAGTATCTGTCTTGCTATGTCCTGGCTGATCTATAAACTTACATTTGCAGACTACCAGGGAGAACATTGCCCAGCACAGAGGGAGTGCTTTGATCCCCTTTGGTATGCAGAGAAGTTTGGGGGGTAATTTCACTAATGTTGCAGTAGCTTTCTCTCAGAAGTCGAGCAGATAAACCATAGCACAGTGATTCCTTGAGGAGTTGAGGACGAAGCTTTTATTTGCTTTTATTCAGCAGCAACCTCCGTCTCCCCTCTCTTCCTTCATCTTGTCACCAAAAATATCCAAACCCGTAACCCAGAATACAAGTTGGAGACAGAAATTACGTTTACTTCTGAAGGTCAGTGTTTCTGGCAATTTGGTGGTGTTGAGTTTACTCCTTTAAGAGGCATGCAGTAAAACCCTAGGTAATACCGGTTGAGAAAAGAGTAGTTTTAGTTGCATTCATATTCTGCTTTTTACTTTTTGTTTTTTTCATTCTTTTTTTCAACTTTGTAATCAAGAACTCGATCCTTTGCTTTGCTAGAACAAACTTGCTTTCTTCTTTAAGCTTGTGTGGTGTCGCAGATAATGACTGATGAGCGATCAGTGCCAAGCATGCTTTTCTTTACCAGAAACAAGCAATATAAATAACATAATGTAATAGAGAAGCTGCTGGGGCACCTCACAGTGTGCCTGGGAGTCCTGGGAGTTGGTACACATTTTTCACTGAGCTGTAAGTATCATTTTCAGAACCAGAAGTATCCAGTGTCAGGAAAAAGAGAAAAAATTGAGGCAGGTATTGTCCTGTGCCACTCAGTAAGGTGGAAACGATGCAAATTTCATTCCTGATTTCAGGGAAATTACATACAGTCACACATAGCAAGTCCCAAATCTAGCTTGTGTTTTCCAGACTGTAGAATGTAATCATGTTTTTGATATGGGTGATGTCTCTTTCATATGTAATGTGGGCTGGAGGGAATTTTTTTTTTTGTTGTTGTTTTAAGTGCTCTTAGTCTATTGCACGATCTCGGTGTAACTTTGCAGAAGATCATCATTTTCTGGAACTTATTACAGCTTACACCTCAGTGTCATTTAGGCTATCATACAGACAGCTTTAGATGAAGGACTTTATCTGTTCAAAAGTATTTTTATGATTTTCTACTGGTGTGTGTTTTAAGCTGTCAGCCCTTAAATCCTCCCTTATAAGTAGGAAATTCTTTTGCTGACTCCTACATTCATCCTGTCTGGCAGAAATTAATTATCAGGACAGAGAAAAAGAGCATAAATATCATTATACTTTAGCTGTCTTATGGAAAGATAGGTGAGATTCCATGTTATATATGTAGTATTGCTTGAGGGAAAAACACTGAACTACTGTTTTACTTAATCAGAGAAATCCTGTGCAAATTCCTTTTGCATTGCAACAGTAAACATTGGGGCCATTCAATGTATTAGATTAGTTTCCATTCTAGGCTAAGCCACTCTCAGGACGGAGAATATAGACACTTGAAGCTTCATGGAATGCTTGTATTTGTACTGTAGAGAACTTCTACTCCAAGGATTTTGACTGCATAGGAGCAACCATGAGCTTCTTGAGGTTTCTATTCTATTCTATTTTTCTATATCTATTTCTATTTTTCTATATCTAATTCTATTTTTCACAAATTAACTGAAACAAGGTGAGAATCCTAAGTGGTTTTGCCCCCCCCAAAAAGGCAGAGCTGAGCTTGGAACTGCAAGTCCTGACTTTGATTCAGTGCTCTAGCCACTATTGGATTTTGCCATTTGTTTTAGCACCTGTAGGTGATAGGAAGGATAATATTATGATAGTTTAGCATTTTGATGGATTTTCCTCATCCTTTTGTAAACGGGCTATTTTTATGTTGCCTAGGAGTTAACTGGTCAGTACAGATTTATGTCAATATATTTGAACATAAATCTATCCTTTAAAATTGTGATTTGTACATGGCTATTAATAATGTAAATTATGAGCACAGGAAGAGCATCTAAAAGCCCCTCAGCCTTTTCTATCACATCATCCCCATGTGAAAATCATTTGCTTCATTTTTATTTCTGGAACACTGTTATATGGACCTAGGATTATGAGTTTAAACTTTATTTTATTTCTTTCTTTTCTTTTTTCTTCAAAAGCCATCTGGACAGGGAGCTGGGCAACCTGCTCTGTGTGGCCCAGCTTGAGGCAGGGAGGTTGGACACATGACCTCCAGAGGTCCCTTCCACCTCAGCCATTCTGTGATCAGGAAGAGATTATGTGAGCTGTTCTGGTCTGTGATTTAACAGCTAGATCAGAGATGGGAGCTCTTACTGTGCAGTAATCAAATGATCAGTTATCAATTCATCTGAGCTACCATAAACTTCATCACAACTGAAACCTGGGAGCCTAAACTAACCAGTTGTCTTATGTTTCGATCCATAATGAATAAACAAAGTCTCCTTTAACGTAATTTGCATCTTCCATATATTCGGATTTTAAAAGGTTACTAAGAAATTTTGATGAAATTTGTGCATGATTAAATAAAATTTATATTTATCACTTTTTGATGGTTAATTGCAAGAAGATATTTCAATTGGCTAAATTTTAGTAGTGTGTTACAATATTTCCTCAATCATACCCATTTCAAAGGAACTTGTCTTCAATAGGGAATGAATAAGTGGCACATGATCAGGACTTTCAGTTCATGTTGTACTTGGAAGAGCATAGTGTGGAAAAACACAGTTCAAAGAATTGCAAAACCAGAAATCTGTAAACCAGACTTTAAAATTTTCAGTACAATTTTCTAGTGTTCCACTTGAGTTCTTACTAAGGAATTATTATATGTACTGGCTGTTGTGTATGATTGTAGAATTGTAAATATGCAATCAAGTAGTATTTTTGCTCTAGAGTAAAATGTTTTAGAACATAATCATTAAGGTAAAATTCTGCTTCTAGATATAGTGTGTATTTCAGGTATAGGTAGTAGTCTGACAATGAAAAATATTAAATGAGGCATCTGGTAACGCATTCGGTTTTACTGTAGAAATAAGTAGATATTTAGATTGTGTGCTTCTTTGCTACATGCAGTATAAAACACGATTGTTTCTGTGGACTTTTCAGAAAGTGAGAACATCTGGTAGAAGATTTGATGCTTCATATTTGGAGTTCTTGAAATAAATTTATTTTCACTGTATGTGGTTATCAAGAATATTAAGCATCTTGCTGAAGGACTAGTGCCACTTAAATAAATAGACCTACTTGAAAAAAACAGTGCTTTGGTAATGAGTGTTGATACTGTTTGTTTGAGACTTAGCATAGGGATCCAGACCCTTGTGACCTCCAGGAACATATGCGTTCAGTGAGTACCTCTTTCAGGAGCTGGATGTGGGTAATACAATGCAGTTAGATGGCAGTGAAGAGAACAATTTATCTCATCTTGTGCCTGCTGCAACAAATGCAGCCTATTGGAAGGACTCAGTTGCCGTGTACAGTTATTTTAAATTTCATACCGTAGTTCTGACTTCTAAATGAAATGAGAATTTTCTTCTGTTTGGAATACTTAATTCTGTGATGTAGGATATTAAAAATATTACATTTTGTTGGCAAGGAAAATATTTTGTATTAGAGCATTGTTCTGTACTGTCATCACAGAATTCTCCCTCTGGAGTCTCATTTTTCTATAGTGAATCAAGAAAGCCATGCCTTGCACTGGCACTAGACTTGTATACAACATTAATTTCTTTAAGGGCACAAAACCAGAGATAATTTCTCTTTCCTATATTACATTACAAAAGAGGCATGTATTGCATATTTAATTGTGTACAACTGCTTTGATAAAATTTTCAATATTCAAGTCACAGCCTTTGAACAAAAATGAAATAACCGGAGAATTTTGCCTGTTTTGTACTTTTTTTGCTTTCAGAAATTAGCACCTGGAGTTAGTCAGTTTGCTCTACCTGTGTACAAGACCATCCTATCTGGACTAACCAGCAGTTTTGGGAAACAACCTTCTATGGCAATGTGCAAAATCAAGTTCGTTCCCTCTACCTTACAGCCAAAGAAGACAACCATGCAGTACAATTGAGACAAAAGGTAGGAGAATGTATTAAATATCAGGGTAGTATTTTTTACTCACATTTTAATTATCTTCTAAGTTATGGTTTCTCAAATTTTCTGTGTTTTTCTCTCATTTTTCCTCTGTTAAATATACTGATACATATCTATGTTCATATGAAGATGTGCTACTAGTTAGTGTCCAAGTTAAACCTATGAAAAAATACCTGAAAATCTCAGTCAGGAAGAATTTTGCAATTGAAGAAATGTCCTTAACATTTACCTATATACTTTTCTGAAAATAAATACTGTGCTTTAGAATATCATCTTTAATGTAAAAATGTTGTTTGCACTTAATTTTCTGAAGAAAAATATCTTTAGGAGGTCAGCTTAGAGAAGTACAGAAAGAGCATTTTCACAGTTCATTCACTTAAAGCTTTTTTTAGGGCACTTACACACTTAACAGTGGTGGAAAAAATAATCACACTGATACTCAGTTACTGATCTTTGGCAGTATTCATTAACAATAAAAATAACAAAAAATTTGGACTTATCTGCAAAACATTATAATTTGATGTTGCCCTTATGATTTTTATGTAAAACCACTTTTTGTGTCATTTTTCTACCCTTTAAGGTGTATTTTTTCCTGAAAATAGTAACTTATCATATAATAATGTGACAACTAGCAAGAGTTCTGTTACATCAACAGCTTAAGATAGCAGCAGTTCCAGTGTCCCTGTAATAGACTGTTACCAAGCCCTAGGCTGGTTCCAGTGTCCCTGTAATAGACTGTTACCAAGCCCTAGGCTGGGTTTCTGTTGAATGGTATTGCTTGCGTTATTAAAATTGGACAGATCTTCCAGAACACAAACCTTTTCAATAAGAGGGAAAGTATGCCTCTAATGCAAAAATGTAAGTATAATGGGAAGTCTTGCAGCATACTAAAATTAGAATTTTTAAGGAGCACATACACATAGTAAAAAGCTATTTATAATCTCTCTTCTTTTATGAAACTAGAGCTATCAAATAGGCGACTGAAAAATATGTGCTTCCCAAAGACATACAGCACTGTAAAGAGAAGAAGTAAAATAAAGAGAGAGATTACAGAATGTAGTTAGAATGAAGAATTGAAAAGGCATGTCAGACATACCAGGAGTAAAGAGAAAGGACTCTGTGGTTGTGTACTGGGAGCCCCTTTCAATCTGACACTGTGTAAGGAAAAATCAAAGAATCGTACAACTTAGAAGAAGGCATCTACTTAAAGTGTCACATGTGTTTGTATGCTAAATAGCTGAGCTTTACTTAGTATGAAGAAAACGTTTTACAGGATACTTAGTCCTCTAATAATTAACATCAGGTGTTAGGTCAGTCATATCAGCTTCCAGATTCCTTTATTCTGATTTCCTCAGGCTATAATATAATTTGGCTGCATGTCATCTCCTAATTTTGATCCAAGCAAATGCTTAGAATTGGACTCCAACATGCAAGACTTGAATGTTTTCAGCTGGTCTGGAAACTATTTATATAAAAGCTTGCCTCACCTGGACATCCTAGGAATTTAGAAGATATCATCTGCATCAAGCAATCAGCTGCATGTGTTTCTCAATCTGATTTATGCTTGATCTATGTGAGCTGAGCGGATAGGCTAAGGAAAGCAGCTATATTAAAATCAGTAAACCACTCTGAAGTAACATAAAAGATTATGCAGCATAAAAAAGATCTAGAAAGAAATGATGTTAAATTAGACCTGTCTACAGTAGGCAATGCTACTTGTGTATTTCAGTAAACTACTTCAATCCTGAGTTGCTGTAATCATACTCTCCTTAAACCCTACTAACCATAGCTATCTGCTTTTTATTTTTTAAATAACTATATAATTCAAACAATCAAATAATTTTAATAAACATTTTAATAACTTTTTTTACTAAAGTTGTTTTTAGAGTTATAGTTTATTTGTATTTATATGTCTTTTAGGAGAAAAGTTCTGTAGGTCTGGACCACGATAAGACAGCAATGGACCTGGCTGCTGAACAGTTGCGATTATGGCCAACGCTTAATAAACAAACTCAGCAGGAACTAGTCCAGAATGAGGAAAGTACAGTTTTCAGCCAGGCAATTCATTTTGCTAACCTCATGGTCTACCTGCTAGTACCGCTGGATACAAGTAAGAACAAGTTATTGAGAGCATCAGCTACTGGTGACTGGGAGAGTGGAAGTAATAGTATTGTCACAAACAGGTGGGTACACAAGTTCAGTGGTAATCAGTCATGTTGGGACACTACTTTCAAAAACTTGCTAGTTTTCAGAACTTCATCTAAACATCAGTTTTTTCAGTATCTTCTCTTATTTTCAAGATCGTTAATTAAGGAGAGTGGAAATCTAACGTGGTTCCTCTTAAATGATGGAATATCACATCGACAAATTTGCTGCCACTTAAAGGAACATGAAAATTGTATTGCTTCAGTAAGATTTTTTTAATGTAGTAATGCAAACATTGAAGACAAACACTAGAGTATAATGAGAAAGAAAACAGCAGCCCAAAAATTACTGTTTACTCTGTTAGTTTTCCTATAATTTGAGTTTATGTTCATGAAGGGGTTTGTTTGTTTTTTCCAAGAAAGTATATATATATATAAATATCCTTAAAATTACAATTTCTGTGCTGCTACAGCTTCAAGGAAGAAAGTTACTGAGGTCAGAAAAAGCAAGAAGGCTATACCACTTGGACAAATGTTAGATTACTAAGGGGGCAGGAGGAGCATAAAGACAGTTCCTTTCCCTAGCACACAAATCCAGGAGATTTCATAGCAAGCCTTCCTCCCTCTCTATTTATTGTCTTCATTATTAGCTATGACCAGTCAAAATTCTCATATGATAAAATTGTAGACACTATATGAGGACACTGACATCAAGCAAGTA
Source organism: Cygnus olor (assembly GCF_009769625.2). Classification (NCBI taxonomy): domain Eukaryota; kingdom Metazoa; phylum Chordata; class Aves; order Anseriformes; family Anatidae; genus Cygnus; species Cygnus olor. Next base: position 64,164,128 of record NC_049173.1, on the reverse strand, counting down.
GGTTATGTGTATGAACTCCACTGTCTACTAAGCACCTCTAAACTCAGTCATTGAGATATGTTCAGTAGATGAGTTGCAGCATATATTACAATGTATGAATGTTTTTTCATGTTGTTTTGGGAAGCCTTTTCAGATGTTTGAAATACATCTCCCACTGACTTGATTGTATTTTATACCTGAAGCACAAAATACTTTTTTATAGTCTTTTTCTGTTTTTAAATACTTTACTCTGCAATTATAATATTCATTTAATTAATTCTTCTGTATTTAACATGGGTTGTAAATAATGTAGTGAACTTTTTGAGAAGACGTAGAGATTATTTCCAAGCAACTGATCTGTTTTTTTCTCTTGCGGGCTGGTCTTCACTACTGAATTCATGGAGAAATGTTCTATGTCGTCATGCAATTCTGAAACCGTTAATGATACTGGGAATACAGTGTAATCGTGGTAGGAGCATATGTTTTCAGCAAGTGGTTTATGTATTTTTACTAGAAAAAGATACAGCTTTTATGTGTCTAGGCAGGTATCACGCGTGTTTCACCGGCTTATTTTTTCCACACTTGAAATATCTTCTATTTATCTCCAAAGTATTGCAGGCAGTGTTGCAGAGAGTTATGACACTGAAAGTGGGTTTGAGGACTCTGAGAACAATGATGTGGCCAAATGCAGTTGTACGCTTCATCACCAGATTTATTGACAAGGTTTGCACAGAGAGCGGGGTTACACAGGATCACATCAAGGGTCTTCACTGCATGATACCAGGTAAGAATTGTGACAAAAAATAGCATTTGTAGTCTTTCATTTTTCTTCTTTTCTAATGAGAGAAATGCACATTTTCCTTTCAGTTAATTTCAGTGGGGATAGAAGATCAGATTTCCTTTAAAGAGTGTAATTGCTGTTGAATTTCAACTAACTATTTCCTTGATGATTAAATTTGAGAATTTCAGAATATCAGAGTTCTAATTAGATTGCAACTTTCTCTCTCATATTATGCCAGACTTCATTTATGGTATTACTGATTTCCAGGCATTGTAGCAATGCACATAGAGACCCTGGAGGCTGTCCATCGTGAGAGTAGAAGGCTTCCACCAATACAGAAGGCAAGTATTATGAAACATGTTTGTATTCCTTACAAGTATTAGAATCATGCAATTCAGTCATTTTTTTCCCCTCATAATGTTAGGAGGAAACATCAAAACATTGTTAGAAATTTTCCACCAGTGATAAATAGCGCTTGGCTTTGGTCTCCTGAAACATGAACTTACAAAACTAGAAGAGCCAGACTTCTGATCATAAACAAGCTGTTGCATACCCTCTGTTTTTTGAGACCCATTTCTCTTAGTTGAGTCCAAACCCCATCTCCTTTCTGTGGAATCAGTCTCATAACAATTTTGTTTTGAATCTTTTTTATGCCAAATGTAACTAGGCTGAGCTATAACACTGGTATCCCTATTACACTTACGCTAATTTATTTGCATCAGCCCAAAATTCTACGACCAGCTTTACTGCCAGGAGAAGAATTTGTTTGTGAAGGACTCCGTGTGCTACTGGATCCTGATGGCAGAGAGGAAGCTACAGGAGGACTGCTTGGAGGTCCTCACATCCTCCCTGCTGAAGGAGCTTTGTTCCTTACCACCTACAGAATTATATTCAAAGGCACTCCTCATGATCAGCTGGGTAAGAAAAATGAACAATGATAGCTGTAGTACTTCAGATAGGCAAGACTTTGAGTTGGCCTATCTATCTATTCAAGCATCAGCATCAAAATGCATATACCTCTAAGTATAATTTTTCATGTTGATCACATTGGAATAATCTTTTATTATAGGTTTTCATCACTAGCTTTGACAATGATGATCTTGATTTTGTATTTAACTTAACTGGATTTCTTCAAATGAGGCAACGAATATACTGTGCTCTTACATATTTTTCCTATATTGATGCTCATATATATCTGTGGTTTCCACTACTCCTAGCTTTCCAATAAATCATTTTTTTCAGATGTTGGAATTGTGTAAAATGAAAAACATTCATAAGTTAGTATTCTCCTTTCAATGATTGTTAATAAATTAACTATTGCTTTTAATATGTAATGGAAATTGCTCTTCTGAATGATAGATTTTTATATTTTGACACTTGCCATTAAATTAAATTGTCTTTTCAGAAGTACAAGTTTATTTTGGAAAGTTCACAGTCATATGTAAAGAAATTAGGATACAACGTTCATTGTTTATAAGGTGCATAATGCAATACAAAAATGGAGTAAGTTTGAAGCTGTTTCTTCACCCCCTTCCAACCTAGATTGTAGGGGTGCATTTCCAATATGTAGGAAGACTCAGAAGGAGAATATTTTTCCAACTATGCTAAATTAAGCAGAAAAAAAAAAATCAGATTATGGATAATATTTGAATTTTCAACTTTTCAGGTCTTTTGCCTGAAATTAATTCTGTACTGTTATTTTTCCTATTGCTTTGTACTTGGTCATTCCTATCTGTTCAAAGTACAGTGTGACCAAAACAGAACTGATTCTGTAATCTAACAAGTATCTATAAACAACATTCTGTGGTCCTCAGTGGGAGAGCAGGCGGTGATCCGGAGCTTTCCTATTGCATCTGTTACAAAGGAGAAGAAGATCACTATACAACAACCAGTTGCAGCAGAGTATGCAAGAAGGACTGCAGATCACTTCAGCTACCTTTCAGGTAAAGGAAATTTTGTAAAACTTACGTGACACAGAAAGCTCAGAATACTTTTGAGCAGCAGTTTGTCCTGATACTTGGGAAGAGCTCAGTTTCCTGCCCTGTCAAGTCAATACAGAATGTGGACTCCTCTCATAGAAACTCTCGCTTTTTTTTGGCCCAGCTGATACTCACAGCATTACTGTTTTCATGTTTCCTCTCTGCTTTTCTCACCTTTCTATTTTGGATCCAGTCAAGGGCTATTTCAGTGTGTTCAGCAGAGGCATTTAGTGCCAATTGACAAAGATGGACTTCAAAGAATTGGGAATCATAACTTCTCTGAAGCCTCCAAATGTTCCTTATTGGTGGTAATCTAATCTGTGGTTAAATCCTAGGAGATGGGAAGTTGAAGACAAAGAATTTATATCACAGACTGAAAGTAGACTTCAGTGCTTAAGACAAGAAATACTCTGCTGGGGTGGCTGACTGCAGAAATAAACTTTCATTGAGAACAATAACTCTTTAATATCTGAAAATAAAATAGATTATCAACATTTTAGTAGTTGCTTACAAAGTGGACATTATTTAACTGATCATCCTTAAATATCCCAGTCAAAAGGATAAGATTAGGAATACAAATAAGTAAAACAACCAAAAAAAAAAAAAGTCCTATGGACTTTTGAGAGGACTTCATGAAAACTTTTTTTTCCAGAAATATTTTACCAGGATAATTAGCATACTTCAGTGATGTGCTAAATGCAGACCTAGCTCGGTGTTTTTAGTGCTGGATTCTGGTCAAACATCATATCTGCTTTTGTTTAGCATAGTGCTGTATTAGGTTATGAAAATGAAAACAGTTTTCTTTCTGTTCCCTTTGTAACAGCTAGTGTTTGATACAGTATAAGATAGCAGCGACCCAACCCCCATCTTTGTTTATTAATTAGGATGTTCAGAGTGTTTTGGCTGTAGTTATGCTATTTAATATCTTTAAAACTTTGTATCAGTATAGCTTCTAAAAATTCTTTCAAGGAGATCATAGAACAACAGAGTTATTAATCTTTTGGAAAGTAATTACAAAACAAGTGAAATAAAAAAATGAAATCCACCTTCAAGATGACAAGCAAACTTCAAAACGTATATAGGTATGCAATCAAAGATAAAGCTCTAGGATATTTCTTTGTTTGCTTTTTGCACATTCTTAAAGTTCTTTGAGCCCTTTTATGGATTCCCTATTTTATCTCTGCCTTAGTTTTTTTAATTCTTTTTCTCTGAAGATTTGACTATCATACTTTTATCTGAGGATGATGGAGTGTAATTTAAAGAAAAATAATAACAAATAATAAATAAATGAGAAGTTTTTAAAAAACATTTCTAACGGGCTGAATGGATCAGTGTTGAATAGCAGGAGGTTAGTTCCTTTCCAAGGATCAGATTTCACTATTACGCTTTATTATTAGCAGTTTTCTAGACTTTGGAAGGTGAGGCAAAAATTAGGATCACTAAATAATGGAAGTTTAATGCTTGTGACATGAATGCTGAATTTGTTGATTTGATGAGAGTACATTACCAACTTTACTTTCTGATATATAGTAGAGCTGACAGAATATTTCCAACCTGAGCTATCCCATGTGGCTAGCACCTTAACTGTTGTAGACATCATAGCACCAGCACAACCACTTAAAATATTTCTGTGTTGGTATTATGAGAATTCCAGATGCTTCACAGTGAAAATACCTTAGTATTAGTTACAACAAAAATGCAAAAAGTAAACAACAACAAAAAAAAAGAATGAGCTGTATGATATCCCTCAAATCAATAGGATATACGTATATATATTTGTATTTTCTGATGGGCATAGTACTGCCTAAGTATGTGGGTTTTATTAATATATAATATTATATTATATATGTAATATATATTAGGATCTTTTAATTTATTTTATCATAGGTTTGTTTTTTTTTTTTTAGTTTCTAACATGTCCTGTCTTTATATGCAGTTAATTAAAGTAGCATTTGATGAAGAAGTAAGTCCTGAAGTGGTGGAAATATTTAAGAAACAGCTAATGAAGTTCCGCTATCCTCAATCTATCTTCAGCACTTTTGCATTTGCAGCTGGGCAAACAGCACCACAGATAATTTTACCAAAGCAAAAAGAAAAGAACACTTCATTCCGGTATAGTCATTCTTCTTCTGTCACTCTCTTTTTGTTTACTACTAGTCAAATAGTTCAAACAGTCAGACAGATTTTCAGATCTCCAGATCATTTAATCAGTTCTCAAGAAACCAAAATAACTGATTTCTATTCTCTGTCTTTTTATCTTTACTGAAAACAAGGTAGATTGATACGAAATAAATGTGTATATAAGAACATACTGTTTATTCTTGCTGCAGTAAATTTGAACAAGTATCTCATTACATTTTGAAACACGCACAATATAAATAACATTTTCAGCTATGCGAACTATGCCAACATAGAAACAGATTTCTTCTGTATTACATTTTAGGTTAGTAACCTAATGTAGGCTAGAATTCATTTTACTCTTTAGTATAGTCTGTTCAGTTGTCCTTGTACTTTAATCTAGTGTTTCTTTAATCTAGTGTTACTTTAATCTAGTGTTTCGGCTTTGGGTCCCCTTTTGAATCTTATGTTGCACATTAGTTTTTACTAGACCAGATGGATTCTTATGCCATTTCAGAGTGGTAGTTTCAGTGATTCTTTCTTGATTATTGCATTGTTGACATGGGGAAGCAGAATTCCAAGGTAGTCATGGAATCTTAAAACTTTAAGGAATTTAAGGAATCTTAAACTTTAAGGTAATATCTGTCTTTCCTGCCTTCATTCTGCCTTCTTCATAGATTTGTTACATTGCTAGCAAAGTACAAATAGAAAGAAAGATTATGGCTGCCTATTCATTATGCTATATATATAATAGGTAAAATTACTCTCCAAGTAATAAAATTGGCATTTAAAAATTAATATAGGAAGTCATATTTCTGGTGGTCATGGTTTTGTTATTAAATGAGAAAATACAAAATGTTTTTTATATGGGTAAGCCCGTTCATCCTAAAAATCTGTATGTGCTATTGTGGAGAATTATATCCATCTTTTGTAATATTTTTATTGCTATGAATTTATAGTACCTTCTCAAAAAGTATTGTGAAAGGAGCAAAACGTGCTGGGAAGATGACAATTGGTCGCCAGTATTTATTAAAGAAGAAGACAAGCACAATAGTGGAAGAAAGAGGGAATCGTCCAGGCTGGAACGAAGATGATGATGTCTCTGGTAATAATAAAGTATTATCAATTTTTGTTGATAAGTCTTACCTAGAAGAAGAAATTGTGAAGTCTTCCTAGACAGGAGAAAGAAAGGTTGCAAACACGTACATTTTTAAAGTGTTTTTGTTTGTGATGACCAGACATACAGGGCAAAAGTAGTAAAGTATAATAAATTTATTATTTATATTAATTATCAAGCTATCTTCATATAGTATCTTTAGAAAGCCTGACATCAGCAATTATTCTATAGTGAGAAAGCAGTATTTGGTGAGATTCAAGAAACAGCCAATACTATAGGCAAATTTTGTATTTGTGAAGTGACAAATGATTTCTGAAGGCAGCAGAAGTCATTATTACTGACAATACCGTTTTTCCAAACTTCCGTTGAAAGGGTTTGGAGACAGAAGGTAGAAGGTGATTTGGACTCTTTGTATAGTTCATGTGATGGTGTGGAGTTTGACTTTCTTCCAAACACTTCTTTTCCTACCATGTGCTGCTGTCAGTATATCCTTATCTGGACCAGTGCTAATTTATAATTAACCACTAGAGGGAACCAGATTCTCCTGTACATAAACAGGTATTGTTTTGTCATACCATTCTTTCTTTTTTTTTTATTTAAAAAAAAAGGCATTTCTGATAATGAAGTGTTTATGAAACACTAATAATTTCTTCAAAACATCAAACAAGCCAAATTTGCCTTTTGAATATTTAGTCAGCAAGGTGACTTAAGTGACTTACATGCAGATAAATAAAAGTTTTCTGAAGTCAGAGTATGAGAACGCACTTGATCTGTTCTCTCAAAAAGAGAAAAAAAGCCATTCCAGGAAAGAAAAAAAAATAATTCTCTTCTTCCATTCCAGATAAATATGGTGGGAAAAAAATGCACAAAGAAAAGGTTACGAAATATGGAATGTCCGTATACTGCTGAAAATTTACATTCTTAACTGGATTTCCAGCTTCTTCCTTAAGTGCTGAGTTAGTATGTGTTCTAATGTTGCAGAATCTTCAGGTCAAAAGGAATTGTGCAGTCATTGCCTGTTCTGGGTGTGATTTTGTGTCCTTCACTCAGAGACACCAAACATAATTAAGCCTGTGTATTCACACTTCTCTTTGCAATGAAGAAATCATAAGAGTTGTTGCATTGCATATGTACAAAACAACTACATTCTTGAGTACAGGTGTTACATAAAGATTAATGACAGTGATTTTTTCCTCCCCTGACAAACTTAGAAAAATATAAATTGTGAGGCTTCCTACCTGCTGCTTTCCAGATGTTGTGACTGGGTATGTGTGAGGTGATTAAAGTCTGACAGCTTGCTTTTCTGTTCACACTGCACTGACACCTCAGCTGACAACAGCACTGACACCTCAGCTGACAACTGTAGTACTCCTTGCTTCAGACAGAGTACAAATAGCTGTAGAAAATTTGCCGTTTAATCACTGAAATTTGTTTCATATTGCTTGCTGTGAATTACTGTTTGTTTGCAAGTCTCAGAAACTGAAGTATAGGAAACTATGTAGCTATAACAACAATGAAGCAAATGGGAGCAAATGGGCACTATCTGCAGCAGGTGATGCATTGTCTTACAGAAAGAACCATTAAAGATAGTGTTGGAAGGAGCTTTGATCATCTACTCCATCTCTGCCGCAAAGCAGGATCAACATACCTAATATGTTCCTCATACATGTTTATCTAACTTTTTCTTAGCTTTCAAAGATTAATTTTTCACAACTCTAGACAATTTGTACTAATACTTTAACCATCCTTAATGCTGGAGAATAACAAGCAACTTTGTGATGCTCAGGGCTAAACATTTACTTGCCACAATTTAAATCCTTCATTTCTTATTCTGTTACTATGTACATGTAGAAGAGATGACTCCCTTCATTTGGATTGCACTGTTTAATGTATTTATGGACTATTGTAATACTTCCTTTCTCTGTTCTTTTCTGGATATTAAATATCTGTAGTTCTTTTCAGTCCTATGCATCAGTCTTGACAGAGTTCTGATTATCTTCATTGCTCTTCTCTCGGTCCTCTTGAACTGGTCCACACATAACTTCTCTTGATTTTCAGAATTGGGCACAGTACTCTAGTTACAATCTGTTGCTAATGAACACCTGGAACTTTTCTTCCCTACATTTCCTCCTAAATTTTATTTTTTGGAGAGTTTAGAATCTCATCGTACTATAGGTGATCATAGTGGTGTGTTCAATGAAACGGGAGACCTTCTGTAAAAAGTGCTTTTACAAGCAGTCATATCTCAAGAACAGTAAAACAGAGGATTTATTCCTCTTATTTTCAAAATCAAATGAAAAAAAAATGCATTTTGAACTTGAGATAGTAAAATGTATCTTCCTCTCCCTCTTCAGGTTAAAGACACTGATATGAGCTCCTATAATCTTTAGCTTTTTTACACATTCAGGAAGATATTTTGCACATTCTGATCACCAATATACCTGCTTTCATGAGAGAAAAATGCATTTAGGAAAAAAAAAATCAAGAAATGCACCCTCATGTTATCTAAGTCAGTTATAGCATTTAAAATTGTTAAATACCAAGCTTCTGTGTTCCCCAAAATAAAATGATTTCTAAAACTCCTTTACTTTGTTTCTCTTAGTGCACTTTATAATTGTAAATGTTTTGTGACTTCTTTCTTACTAGGACAAATATGAAAATATAGGAAAAAGAGGAGATATCTGTAGCACTAAACTCTTCCTTATTTAGGTCAAATAGAAAATAGTTATTTTTGTATGATGCATCATTGGGGCAAAAAAATTATTTATGTAGCTTTTATGCTAAGATAAATAAAAGATGTATCTAGGTTCTACTGCTGTAGATTCTGAATGTTGTCTGCTGCCAGTAAACTTCTAATCGTATCATAATTTTAGGTTTTAAATGTAATTTTAATTTCCAATTTTATAAAGTACTGTTTTAAATTTAAATCTTTATATACTTTGTTTTGCCTAATTCATGAAGAAATATTTCCCCTCATATGCACATGCTTTAATGCTTGAGATAAAGTGGTAGCAAGTAACTGATACATACAGTGAACAGTAAATCTGCTTTCAGACATATTTGGAAATAGTTGAAGTGTTGAAAACAGGCAGGTGGCAGGTTTTGTACAAAGACCCTGCTTGACTTGAATTTCTGTGTAGTTTGAACTTGTGACATGGTTTTTATCTTTCATGGTTAAAGTTTCTTTTGGTTTGGAAAGTGCAACTGATTTGTATAGCTGAAGAAAGCTGCTGTTTGACACTGAAACTGAAGCATTAAGAAGCCAACACTTATCTGCTGTGAAATTATGACACAGAAACATTTTTAATTTGAACCAAGCTTTAGAAAGATTTTTACATCTTTTGAAGACGGTTTTAAAGAATTTACGAGATCCATTTTATCTTGCATGTTTAATGAATTTATGTGCTCATTTTTGATTATTCTTTCTGATGTATATCTTTGTATAGCAGTTGTGAGTTTAACATGCTTGCATAAATACACTGTTAATAGAAAGAATGCCTGCCTTCAGTTCAGTTCAAATAAATGTATGAGAGAAGTTTTTCTGGAATTTTAGCAAAAGAGAGGTGTCAGCCATGCCAACCACTACAACAGTAGGTAACTTTGGGATATACTTAAGTTTCCTGACTGGAGTATTATTTTGTTGCTTATAATTTCTGCAAACTATAGCGTCTATTTGTTAGTGTCTGTAATTGATCACTGACAATAAGACAAACTAATAATTAGTTCAGAAAGTAACACTGTTTTTTTCTGTAATTGCTGGCTTTTGCAATAGCAAACTCAAAGATTTTTGATGTTAGTTTCAGATGACAGTGAGCTGCACACAAGTGGTACCCTAAAAGCTTCAGAGAAGTCAACAATGGAGCAATTAGTAGAAAGAGCCTGTTTCAGAGACTATCAACGTTTGGGACTAGGGACCATCAGTAGTAACACTTCTCGATCAAAACCAGAATACTTAAGAATAACTGCATTGAACAGGATGTATTCACTTTGCAGGAGGTGAGTTTACCAACTCAGTCAAGTATTTGAAAATAAAAATGACATAACGTATTCCACATTTCATATTCATTTAAACAACTTATTCTGACTTCTTTTTTGTCTGTACTAACTGTGTTCAACCAGTGGCCTTGAAGCTATTTGTATTCCACTCTTAGAGATTCCTCTTCTGTCACATGGTGGTTGTGTATGTAGTCATCAGATTTGGAAGACTGCCAGCGATAGTAGCCAGAAGTGAGCTTTCAGAGCCTCCCCAGAAGCTGTCAGACAAGTCTTTATTTCTAGATTCTTTTCATTGCCTATGGAAAGAGAGTGTCCTTGGTGCTTTCAGAGGAGACTAACCTAGATACTGTGAATTGCCTTCTGATGTAGTTTTTCTCTTGGCTTTCTACACTGAAGATTTGCTACACTGAAATTAAGAGGCTATTTTCCAGCTAATTTAGTGATCAAGCTAGATGGTAGAACTCAGTCTGCCTTGATGGTTTGTGTTGGTACTGGAAATTATTTATGTAGTATTATGTAGTTTATGTAGCACATACTCTGTTCCTTAAAAAAAAAAAAAAAAAAAAAGCATCAAAACAAGTAATTTAACTACTTTCTTCAAATCAAAAATATGTTTTAAAATTGAATTCATGAAGGTATCTATACTGCTTTAAACTTTGTCATGTATTGAAAGTCACATGCTGTACATTAATGCATGAATGTTACTAACTCCCTTTTTTGGTTGTGAAAGTGTAATTTGCTACCACTACCCACAAAAATTCTTTATAATAGAAAGCATATCTGCATAAGTTGTATCAGGAGAGCATCTGCATTCTCTAAAGCCAGTTTTGGCTAGTCATTGCTTTCATTATGGATAATGAAATTGCCAGCGCTTCATGGAAGAAGGGCACAAGAAAATAGTAGATCCTTTCTATTTTCTTGCATACATAGAATAACAGATTAATAACTGTGGTTTTGTTCAATCCCCATTAAATACAATGCAAATAAAAGCATTTAAGTCTGCACATTTTGGCTGTGCTCTGGGCATTATGTAAACAACTCTTCCCTCTCAAAAATCTATCAGTTTTTAATATAATTAGTTTCTTTGGTAAAGATAATTGATGTCTCAGTAGATTACAAATCACTGGATAGAAATACTTACCTAATGCCATATTAGTTTGACTATTGTGTTCTAAGAACCAGAACATAAATGGTATGTACATTCTTTTTGTATGAGGGTAGTTCATTAAATGTCAAAGTACTGAATTTACAAGAGCAGCGTATATTCTATAGGAACAAAATTGTTCGGTAAGCATTAACATTTCCCAGCTCATTGTGTTAGTTTCTTCTTAACATATGAAATTGGCACTTAAATTGAATATTTTTTTAAAGAAATAGAAAATAATCTTTCTCCTTGCTTGAATCCCTTTTTTTCTAACAGAAACACAAATACCATCTTGTTCTCTGTTTTTACATCTATTGTATTAGTAAAGTTCCTAATCTCTCAATGTATTGTAGTGTTCTAAAAAGTACACAAAATTTAATTTTCAAATACACTGTTCCAAGGAATATGGTTATAAAATACATTTTGACATAAACCAGTTATGACCAAAAATTATTGTTTTAGTTCTGATACCCTAGGCAATCTAAACATTCTTTCATTTCCATTCTTATATTCTATATACAAGTGTCAAAACAAAACTACTGTATCATGTGCATGCCTCACAATTCTGTTTTCTGTCATTCTCAAAACTATGGCTTCATTATAGTGATGGGTAAGAGATCCACTGGGAAGAGAATTATTACCAAATATAACATAACCTTAGATGGAAGGACACTGAAAGTGACAGTCTTACGATTTTTTCCTATTTTAAGTTGTTTAAAAAATGCAGTTTTCTTTACAAATAAATGTATTTTAAAGGATTGGACTAAAACAGGAGAGTTGTGGAATAAAAAACAGTAGTACCAGTTAGCATGTATTTTCATAAAGATATATACTCTGCGTATAGTTTTAGGACTTTTTGTCGTTTAAAATTTTGAGAGCACATTTAATTGTTGCTCAAATTTTTCACCTTTTTGTCAATACAGTTATCCTGGACTTCTGGTAGTACCTCAGTCAGTTCAAGACAGCAGTCTGCAAAGAATTGCTCGCTGTTACCGTCACAATCGCCTACCAGTTGTGTGTTGGAAAAATACGAAAAACAGTACTCTTCTACTTAGGTCAGGGGGCTTTCATGGAAAAGGTGTTGTTGGCCTCTTCAAATCTCAAAACACACATCCTACAGGTGAGCTGATTCAATTAGGTTTTCTGTATATGTAATTTTATTTAGAAATACTTACCTTTCTAGAAGAATCAGTAAGATGATTGAATCAAAAATCTCAGGGTATGAATGCTTATCAGTTCAGTTGTTAAATTATCAGTTCAGTTGTTATCGGTTAAGTAGTTCAGTTTAATTACTCTCTGTCATGAAGCAGACCTTGAATGGTATGATGGTGGTTCAAAAAACGTTAATTGAACTAATCTGAATAGGTTATATATATGAACTAGAAGTCTTCAGTAAAAGCTTGCATCAGCCAAATGCAATGTTTCTGAGAATAAAGCACCTATTTTCTGATAACTTCCCCAGTTTGACTTCAATTATCTGTTTCCATTGCACTGTTTTCCTAATGAGTGTATGTTGTCATTTTTAATAAAGTACTATATAAAATACTAGAACAAACATTATTCAACGGATTTTCTTATGTCTTTCAATTTGATATTAGTTGAACTTTTATCTTTCTTTTATAAAGTATAGGCCTGAAAGATTATTGTTGGGGTCTTTGCATAAAGTAAATCTCTTCCTTTGTATGATGAAGACTGGGCCAACACAGGATTTGTCACTAGTTAATTTTTCAGAAGAATAAAATATAGGGTAAAACTGATTTTGGAAAGAACAATAGTTGACTTCTTCAGCACTGTGTGAGGGGTGATTGATGTTAAGGTTGAAGGGCAAATCTTCCATCTGTAATCTTCTGCAAATACATTGTTGCCCTGAATCTTTAGCTCACATATACATTTAGTTCAATAACAGAATTTCATATAAATCAAGCTATTCATCTCTTGGGTCACTTTACAAAAAGACACACAGTGATCTTCATAAAATAAAACTTTCCAAGTGGAAGTGATAAGGACGTTATCCTTTCATTTAGACATTTCATTTCATTTAACTAAGTTGTTAAGAACTAAAATGACTTTCTGTGGCATTGCTTCAAGGGCTTGAAGTCCTAGAAATCATTAAAGTAAATTTCAGGATGTGCACATTCTGCTTAAAAGTTGAAGAGAAAATGTTTCTCTTCAAACTTCTTCCACTTTCCCAGACTGCAGCAGCATGATGCTTCCTGCATGTACATTTTCTAATCACTTCCTAATTTTACTATTAATTTAGATACTGCTTGAATCTATCTTGAAACTTCTTAAGCCACTTCTAACTAATCAGATAACTGTTAGTTTCCAGCGTAGCATCTGATTGGAGCATCACAGAGAAAACTATTTGTAAGTTACAGTAGTTGTGGATTGTCGAAATGTGCTCGCTCAGGTTCTTTGACTCCCTCTTTCATCACAGATTCCAAATTCTGGCTCTTGTGATCAAGTTATATTTTTGTCCTATAGCAAGTCTAGATGTGGCTGTAGTAAGCTAGAATTCAGAAAAAAAATAATCAATTGGCATTTGAAGAAAATCTGACCCCTTGAGTCTGGACAGTTTTTTGTCTTCATAGTCATAGTATAGCCCAAGACCTAATTCATCTCCTTCCCTTCCTTCTAAGTCCTTGCAGCCGGACACAAATGGATGTTTTTTCTTGTTAAGGTAGTTTCCTCCAATGATCACCTAGTTTCCTAATGCACATTTAAAACTTGCTTTTGTTTTTGCATTGATTTTGTGTTGTTGATTCTTAACTTCTTGAAGTCCTAAGTGGATGTCTGTTCAACTTCATTGCAGTAATTTCTCAGAACATCATGCTTTCTCATTGTGCTTTTTCTGTTTTTTACACCCTGTTTTTAAACTGTGTCTGTGTCTTCTCTAGCTTTGCTTTTATCCAGTCTTTTGCAGCCACTTCTCTCTCTCTGAAATGGTCCTCCTCAGTGTTCCCAAGTAACTCAAGCAACACCAGTGACATCTGGAGAGTGATTCAATTTCTGAGATACATAGAGGAGTCATCTGAAACGCCACGTGTGTCAAGGATTATTCAGAGGTTTCCAGAAAATGAATTACGGTTCTTAGAACAGTGCAGCTTCTCCCCCCACCCTTCCATCCTCCACCCCACCCTTAGAGTTTACCTAAGTAGGTGGGAAGATGCTTCCTGAAGTTACCTACTGGTGAAGGAGTGGGTAGGCTGTCACTGGGGAACAGGAATGTTGCTTTTCATAGCTGGAGGTTCCTCTACATGTGTTATGCAGGTGTGCATACACTGTCCATCCTCTTTTCTCTTTCTATTTCACTAAAAACATCAGAATCTTGGGGTAGGGTGCCTGAAAGATTTGAGGGTTGTGTCCAGTGATTTCTCTAACTGCATAAACAGATGGCATAAACACTGGTGTCTTTTAATAAATGTATACTTTCAGTGAATGGGCAGCATATCTCAAGGAACCTCTGCTTACGTGTTAAGACACCTTCCCTTACTGTATTGAGAAAGAGCCGACTGAGTATGGTTTTATCTTACTTCTGTTGAAAAACTATTCTATCTGTTCTCTACGCTTTTTTATTATTATTATTTTGAGGCTGACATTTGCTGACAAATATCACAAACTTATAAATGTTACTTTCACTTCTGAGAGTGAGGGGAAAACTACATCATCTCCATTCTGTTTGCATTGACCACTTGTGAATTGTCAATGTTTTGAATGGTTACCACTGGATAAAAGACTCTTAGCTTAGCTTTAGCACAAAGCTTAGCTTTGTGGAGTGGAATGCAAGAGAATATTGCTGGTGCTGCTTGCAGCCAGGTGATGAACATCTGGGCATTCTTTGTCATCTAAGAAATGACTTTTTCAACATAGGACAGACAAACCATGAAATTGTCAGTGATCTTTTTTATATGGTTAGGTTTTTTCTTTTGTTATTCTGTGTATTTATAAATATATGTTAATGTTGTCCATTCTTCCTGCAACTCTTTCTAGCTCCTGCTTCTTTAGAATCTTCAAGCAGTATAGAACAAGAAAAATACCTACAAGCCTTACTTAATGTGATATCCGTCCACTGCAAAATGAATGGCAGTAATACTCTCACTGTTAGACCAACAATTGCTCTATCTCCAGGTAAAATTGTTTGGTATAGGCCTTTTCTATGGCTAAGTTGAAAAGCGAATTTTCTTGGATTTGGTGTTAGTTCAATTTGAATTCTGTTGTTTCCTCTATTGTTTCACTTTCCAGATCGTTTTATTCACTCTTAGTTTTAATGAGTGTGTCTTTGTACATAAAGGATGTTTTTAAACTTTTTAAAATGTTTTTCAGTGTTCTTAGTCTGATGGTAAGTGATTCTCAGCCTATGGTTCATGGTTTTTAATGAAATTCACTGCGGTATGATGGGCCAATCTAGAGGCATTAGTAATTTTAACAATTCTGAGCTAATAATATGAAGTCCTCCAGAATATCAAGATGCCAAGTTGTTGGTGTTTTTTTTAAATATCAAATGCAACAATTATATAACAGAATCAAAAACATAGATACACTTTAAGGTCTTCTGTAACAAAGTAGGCATACTGAAAACTATATATAGAATAAGAGAATGCCAACCTGAAGAGACTGTGAATGCTACTCTGTTTCATACAGTGAGAAAATGTGAGATTGGAAGGCCAGACTTCACATGAACAGATGCACTATTTAGCTACAAAAGTAGTGGAAGTCATTTAGGCATTTTTATGTGTTACATACTCACAATAGGATTTTAATGCTATTTCCATGTAGAGCTTACTTGCAGTGAAAACTCTTTCAAAAGACATTATTTAAGTTAGGTAAATGTGGAACCGTGAAGAAACAAATCTGTGTTTTATCTCAATTACTACATGATGAAACTGATAGGCGAAGGTATTCTCAATGTCTTAGAGAGTATGTGACTTGAAATTGTCTGTCTTGCCTTATTCATTTGGTGGAAATTGGCCTAATAGGGTCAGTGACTTTTCTAGTAAACAGTGGCTTTTCTTGTAAAATAACATTATTTCCAAAGTGTGCATGCTTTACTTCATTTATTGTAACATACGTTGATTGCTTAACTGTATCTAACATCAACATTTTGTTGCCAATGTATACATCTGTCTTAAAAAAATACAGCAGAAGTACAAAATTGGCAAGAATTAGCTGCATTAAGTGTGAAAAAAGGTATTTTCATCACTTATGTTAAGTGTTAGTCTGAGTAAGTGTAGTTTTCTTTTAATCTTCTGTTCTTTTTTTGGCTGACTTTAGGCACTGAAAGGAGGGCTTCAAGAATGTCTACTGTTTTTAAGCAGGTAGTGCCAGGACATTTGGATGTAAATCTATCCAATAGCTTTGCTCGAGGAGGTTAGTAAGACTAGATCAAAGTCTAAGTACCTGTGTTATTTGAAATAATAAATGATAACAAAATGTCATTGAAATAAAAATAATTACACTGCTTACAAATTCATTACATTCTGAAACAACAAAATCAAGATTACCAATTAGCCTCAGTCCATAACATACTCTTAGTATCTAATTTCTGTTTGTTTTCTCCTTACCATTGAAATAAAGCTAATTTCGTGTTTGAAATAAATGGAAAACTAAGCACTCAGTTAGGAAATATGTTTCTAAATACTTTGTGATACATCCATATTTGTAATGTACCTGACATGTATGACCTAAAAATGCACATTTTACATTAGGATTGAATGCACTTTACAGTCCCCAGTTTTGTAATTTGTATTAGTCTGGCATTTGTCTGAAGATTAGCTGATGCTTCATCTAGATACAAATAATCAATATGAATAATTTTACTCTAGGTAAAGGAAGGTGTTATGTGGCCAGGCTGTAAGAGTAGGGAGATACAGTGCCTTCTTTGGGAATAGTTATTCTTAGTTACAAGGGATTATCAGTGTCATTTCTACAAGAAACTCATTCTGTGAAGTGAATTCCAGTTACTTTTACTCTTCTGGTCTGATGAAATTATGAAGATTTTTTCTGTGCTTAAACTAATGTGTTGAATTACTTAAATACATTATATGTTTGTTAGAATAAGGGTAAAAATGTTTCTCGAAATGGAGAATTTTAGATTTAGTTACCTTTTATCCATGAAGGCTACTAATAAAAATATTTTTAGGCATCTGAAAGTTGCTTTTCTTCCCTTATGACTCAGTGCAGCTTTATCGGCAGCAAAATACCAATCTTACAGCAAGTTCAACTCAGATTTTCAAAGGTAGAAATGAGAAAAGACATAAAAAACTTCATCTGAAATTAAAGTTAGACCTATTTTGACCTGCTGAGGTCTATTCCAACCTAAATCATTTTGTGATAGAAAAGCTGTAGCTTTGTATGGAGAAAAATAAAACAATTTTCTAGAGAAAGACTTCCAAAAGAGATGGAAGAGATTAGAAAAACGAAGGAAAGAAGAAAGCAGGGGCAAAGGAGGAAGCAAAGGAAGGAAAATACACACAACTATATAGAGAAGTTATATGAGGATTATAGCAGAAAGAAAGAGAGGAAGGACAGTTTATGGGGATCATCCCAGAATGGACAATTCTTTTCACTTTCATTAATCATAGTATATGCATAGTTTATATCTAAAAGTTCTGTTGATGTTCTCTATTCACTGTCTTAAACTATTGTAGTACATGAAGATGAAAAAAAATACAGAGATTTTAATTGGGTAGGTAAAATTACTGGGAACTGAAGAGAGCAAGAGTGTCTGGAATTGTTAAATGAACTAATGGCTGTGCACAGCTTGTCTTAGTACTGAAACAGTGAAAATACTGGGTAGCTGACAGCAGACATTTTGTTGTATTCTACCTCCTCATGTTGGGATAGAAGTGCCAACAGCAAAGTTTTGCTGAGGAGCCATGAAGATACTCCAGATAAGAAAGGGAAAAGCTTGCTGTATGACTACATGGAAGTTGTCTTTTGAAGTGTGATAGAGTGAGCTACTCAGTGAAGGAAAAAGGAGTCTCAAGGTAGTGTAAGAGTCACAGACATCACGTTTTCTTGTTGGATATTGTCTCTTGGCTAAATTTCAGCGTTAATCAGGAAAAGGCCAGAGAAATTATCTTGTATCTTCCTGGATTGATGCCACACCTACTCTATGTATTTGAAGGGTGTAACTACAGACCAGTATCTGCAGTCTATTCACAGCTCAGCAGGATACATCAGGACTTTGCTGAAAAATAAGAATGTTTGACAAGTACGAAGGGAGCCCTAGTGAAGGTGAGAAGTTGACAGGGTAAGAGAGAAAAGAGAAAGGGATTATCTTAATGTAAAGAAGTAAACTCTAGGGTCTTTTTAGGTGAGATAACAGAATTCTTTTAGAAGAAACTCTAAAATACACAGATTATATAGATTGCTTAAATTGCTGTTCTCAGATAAATGGATTCACATTGTTTATTATCACAAGGATTTTTACTACTTTTGCAAGCTAGT
This sequence comes from Cygnus olor, assembly GCF_009769625.2. Classification (NCBI taxonomy): domain Eukaryota; kingdom Metazoa; phylum Chordata; class Aves; order Anseriformes; family Anatidae; genus Cygnus; species Cygnus olor. The sequence continues at coordinate 64,145,565 of NC_049173.1, read as the reverse complement.
TATATCGTACATGTGAAGTAGTGTCACAATACAGTATGCAGGACCAAAAATGCAGATTTTTTGGTCAGCTACAAAAGGAAACTTATTTTATGCAGGCAGTCTAAAGTGATTTCTCTTCACATTCCTTAGAGTAATTCAAAAAACAAAAACAAAAAACACACACAAAAACAAAATAAAGGCTGTGTGGTTAGTTAGTTACTTTGTCATAGCAAGCATCTGCAACATCCATTTAATAACTGGATTTTGCACTACGCTGTACAAAATATAATAGCAGTATTTTTGTACGTTTAATTCTGGATCACTCTTTCCTTCCTTATTTTTATTGTCACACATAGAGGGCTCAAAATACAGATTCAGCTTGGATGCACCAACTGAAAATGACATTTTCCATTCTTTTGTGCCAGACACTGTTTTTTTTTTAATATGCGTACATGTAAAATTAAAAGATACGTGGCAGTGCTTGAATAGTAGTTCCAATTTTAAAAATCATCCTTGTTCTGAATACTCATTGATATTTGTGTCCACACTAAGTACTGTATTTTTTTTAGTTTATCTGGAACATTGTAGTAAAGTATTTGCCTAAAACACAGTTTTTTCTGATCAGAAATATTTGCCAAATACTTATATTTCATAATATATTTTCATTCTTGGACCCTTTTTTTGGCAGTAATTTGGTTGATATCTTTCATAAGTTCACTAAAAAATGCATATCTTTTCTTCTTATATTACTTTATAAGTACAGTGTAATTATAAAGAACAGCAATTCTTACCTAGTTTTGTTGTGTAATTTAATAGAATAAAATTTTAATAGAATAAAATCCTTTTCTCAGTATGATTTGCTACTGCTGGAAAATACTAAGATACTTATAATGAATAAATACAGACTCAGCTCACACATTGATTTGAAAATCAAGATTCATTAGCAAGAACATGTTTTAATAGAACGTTTTAATGAAAAGAAGTTGCTTGTGTAGATGTGGCTTTGCAGCCAAGAACATACACTCTGATAAGCATATAAGACTCCAACCAAAAATGAGTACTTATACAAGGGAGGGAAATTTCTTTGTCTGATAGATATTGCAAATTTTCTAAATCATATGGTTGTACTTAATCCTTAGAAATTTCTGTATGTGTATAGAACTAATCATGTCTTACATTCTGATTTGATTTTGAGGTCCATTAAATTACCTACTTAAAATAGACTAAAACAGTTTTACAAAAATGCACTAAGATTTGGGATTTTTAATTAAGGTAATTTTCAGCTGGAGAGAAGCCTTCAATAAAATATTCAACAGAATGATTTAATCATTAAGTTTCCTTTACAACATTTTATAACAATAGGAAAAAAAACCAATGATAGCTGCATTCATTTAAAACTAATGAAATGATAATGAAAATTACTGTTTTTTGATAAAAGGATACTTCCTTCCCACTTAATACTGGTTTTCTGGCTTGATTGATGTTTCGTCTTGTGATGACTAAGATTTTTGCTGTCTGATAAATCATGTAGTATAAAAAAATTCTGTATATACTTAATCTTTGGAAATTAATAAGTAACGCTTTTCTTCTCTCCTGCAATGTCTCTTGCTGCAATGTGCATTCCATTCCTCCTCCTTCTGTCTTTACTGTTATCTACCAGTGCTTGGGTACAGAGATAAATGTTTCACTCATTCAAATTCCAAATCAGCAACTAAGGGAAGAGTCCATCAAGGTACTGTATTCTGTGTCCTGAAAGCACATTCTGATCTGCCATCTCCATAACTACTACTATATTTTAATATATGCTAAAGTAATGCTGTCAGAAAGCCTTGACTCTGCATTAACAAAATTTGGGATTTTGGGATTCACTGTTGTGGTTTTGTTATGATTTGGGTTTGGGTTTATTTGACCATTGAGTGTATGATGCAGTGACACTGATAAGCCACACACTTCACCACGTTATACTTTAATATTATGACCTAATGCAGAGTGACATGTCGAATTTTTAAGTTCTTTCAGAAAAAGTTTTCTGTGCCAAAACTTTAAACCGCAAAAAAAATAATTCTGCAGAAAAAAAAAAACATTTAGTACTCCTACTGCCTTAGTAGAATAATTAAGAAATACTGTTACCCAGTCGATGAACTTTCTTTACAAAATTACTGGTAATGTTAGTGAACAGGGAAAAATTGGTATTTGCCAATTTATAAACTTGTAATAATACAATACATCACAAATAATGAAAGTTAGATACTGCTACCAAAAAAATAAGATACTAGGCAAAGTTAGAAAAGAAATACAGTTGTCTTTTAGTCACTGATATCCATCAGTGGTAAACATGTTCACCTGCATGTATTTATAAACAGTTTTTATGCTTTTGGTGTGCTACAGGCTCTAATGATGCCCTGCATTTCTATATGTTATAAAGTGTGAGTGATATGATATTTTTGTATGCATCATCTTGAGAGAAGAGTTGTCTGTGTTGGAACTAGCATTTTTTCATACCAAATGAACAAGAACTTATTTCTTTTATTAAACGCTTTCTGTGGTTTCTCTTTGTGTTCTAAAATCTTCATTGTATCGTCTGTAGCAGTTCAGATGTGGAACAAAAGTTTACACTAGAAATACTGTGAGATATTTTATAAAACTGTCTTTCTTTGAGGTTGGAACTGTTTGGAACTGTTAACCAATTCATAGGTTTCTAGCCAACCATCCTCAGTTAATCCTATTTGTTTGCTCACATCTTTTGGATGGACAATAATGTAGCTGCATTAGCTACAATATGCAAACTAAAATGTTGAGAGGCAGAGTTTATTAGATTAGTACAATGCCATTCAAATACAGATGTGCTGCTTTCAGATGCAAGGCTGTGGTTCCATGTTACACTGCACTCACTGTTCCTTACTTAGGTTCAAGCTCATGTTGTTGCTAGCTTTGGGATTTCTGTACCATGCCAGAGTATTAGTGATCTTAGTGCCAGATTAAAACTAGAACTGTGATCTTCTAAGGATCCTTCTGTCTACTCGCACAGCTTTACTATACTCACATCTGCTAGAACATAGATGTGAAAAATGTGATTAGAAAATAACTTCCTTAAATTCATTTCCATTTTTAGTTGCCCAGTAAACATGAACAGTTAGAAACTAAAATCCATGACATTCTGCATTTTAATCACTGTAGTTGGAGAGCAAATATGGAATACTTTATCCTGAAATGTAGTATTTGAATTGATCCTTGTATATACATTTTTGTTATAATAGGATATGGGGTGCATTATTAAATAGTGTAGGGTGAAGGGAACACAAGAATTCTAGATAAATGGGGAATTTCAAGTGATAGTATTTCCATTTTTGAGGGAAGTAATTATTGCATAATATTCTTATTGGTTAGACTTCCAAAATAATATGCCTTTGAAAAGGAAATAGTTGACTTTTTTGTCTGTACTTCTGAAAGGAACACCAGTAATTTCATTTCCATGTACTTAAATGGATGTTAGTTACTTGCAAATTGTGATTTCTTTTATCATTGTGTAACTGATTTCATAGCAACCATTTTCTCTACAGTAGAAAACATTGTTTGATTAGAATCTTAGATTAAAAGACAGTACAGTAGAATGATTTTGACAATTTTTGTTATGAAATGATTTATTTGCAGCACGTTGTTAATTGTGTTCTATGAGGAATGCAAGTGACACGTTTAAACACTGTACTTTCTAAATTACATTGTAGCATATGCATGAATAGTTATCATCTCTAGTGCCTCACACTACGAGGTTTTTAAAATATTTTTCATCTTTATGAAGGTGTATGGGCAAGTCTTCGTTCAAGCAACCGATTTATCAACGCTCAGACTCCATTCATTGATGTTGGTGCAAGACTTGCAGGCAAAGACAATACCACTTCCTACAGTAGCAGCACTTTTTTGCAAAGTCAGCTTTTGAGACGTCAAGCAGCCCTCTATATATTTGGAGAAAAATCTCAGTTACGGGTAATGTCATTTTATTTTTAGGTTAATATAGTTTTTATTTGGCCTGAGTTTAATAGCCCTAATGTTTTTACAAAACAAAAATAATAATCTAGATAAGTCAAGTGGATAGCTCTCCTAAAGGTGTAAATTCTCATGGGCATTTTAGGTAATATTTGCTACACAGGCATGCTCTCCATTTTGTTCTGTTTTGCTATGCCCTGTATTGCTATACATAGAATAACAATGAATGCAGCATAATGTGATGGGGGTTAGAAATCACACTCTGGTTATATAATAAAACAAAGTTAACATAAATAAAAGCTTATTGAATTGTTTTAAAGAACAGCTAGACACAAGCACAAACTATGTAACTAGAGCCCTGTTTGTCACTTCTGGTCAAGTACTGATTTGTTAGGTAGAGATGAGGGGTACAAAAATGGGTAACATGATTAGAGGATTGGATTAGCTTTTCTACAGCATGAGGATGTTTAAATTGGAAAAGACATGACTAGGAAGGAAATGAAATGTATTGTGTGGCAACAAAACATCTAGCAAAGCCTTTGTATTTTGAAGTTACCATGTCTTCGCTGTTTCAACAACATTGGCTTTGCAGGGAGAAAGAGCCGCAGAGTTCGGCTGTGCCAAGTGTAGCTGCTGGGATAAAGATCCTGGCAGCTGCCCCTTTCAGAGGCTGTTCAGAGCTATTCCAAGGAGACTGCTGAAGTTCTGTATATGTATGGTCTTCCTGTCAGAGCCATGCTTAAATACACCTAAATGCTTATTACTACTCTGATTCAGCTGACTCGTCACCTAATGTTCAGCTGAGTTGTCATCTCACAGTGATGTCTAGTTTGGGAAATATAAAACAGGCTTATTTGCAGTTTTATTTTTCCTGGTGTGCTGAAATACATTATGAAGCAAATGGAATTTTATTAGACAGGAAAAGCAATTAGGGGTAGCACTTAGAATCTTATGAAGTCAAATTGATGTGGATAACACTAACTCGGAAGTCTGTTCATTCTGATTTGATTACATGAAGAGGTCCATGATATCTACAGTTTTATACACCTTTTGGGATAAATTTTAATATTTTAGACGCAGTTGTTTAAGAAACATGTATCCTCTTTATTAAGTCTTCACTTTTTAGAAAATGTTTACAGATTTTTTAAATCTCTGCAAAGACTGAAAAATCTTTTGTTTTTGTTTTTCCAAATATGAACATATGTAAAATACAGTGCATTTTGTGAAATATATAGTTTACAACAGCAGTTATTTGTAGTAAGTAAAAACATCCGTTTTCAATTCTTTATGAATGAATTTACATTATTTCTGGAGACGAAAGAATCATGCTGTATTAGAATGACGAATCAAAATGCTAAAACTCTTTGCAATCTGTTTCAATTTTAACTTTTCTTTTGTAGTTTCAAGTGTTCTTCTATATCTTACTTTTACTCAGTCATATTTTATATATATATATATATAAAATATATCAGTTCTTATCATTTTTAATTTATCTTTTATAACTGATTTTAAATTTATTTTCCTTTTGGTTTCTTCATTAGACATTGGTTGTATTGGCAATACAGCAATCATAATAATAATACTACATAGCAATGAAATGATTGTTTTGAGCCTGCTCTCATTGATCTATATCTGGACTACAAAATCAATTCAACTTTGATTTTGTATAAGGAAAGCTTGTTGATTTTGATTGTTTAGTATTTCTCTAGCTTTTGTTAGCATCCTGCTAACTTGGAATTGTTGGCTATATTTATTAATTGTTAATTTGCCTAAAAGTCCTAAAGGAAGCATGTTCTCTTGTGTATAAATAGCTCAACAGATTTATTCAACTCAACTGTGTTATAGTGGTAGTGGTATAACTCTCATGAATACAGTTTTGTTATGAGTAGTAGATGGATACTTTTTTATGGTACTTTTTACAAGTGTTGTAAGGATTGTCATTATACTGGGCAGATATTTAAAAATAATTTGAATTAAGAATTGAAGTATTTAGTAATAAAGCAGACAAGACTATGATATTTGATAAGATTTTCACTGAAAAATATGCTTCCCTTTAAAATTATATCTGCTGTTGTCCTTCACACACAGGGCTTCAAACTTGATTTTGCTTTGAATTGTGAATTTGTTCCTGTTGAATTCAGTGACATCCGACAGACAAAGGCAAGCTTTAAAAAGCTGATGAGAGCTTGTGTTCCCAGCACTATTCCTACAGATTCTGAGGCAACATTCCTAAAAGCACTTGGGGAGTCAGAGTGGTTCCCACAGGTAATTTATATGACAGGTACTTCTAATAATCTTTGTGCAATACTGCTTACACAAAATAAATTTCAGGCTCTTCTGACAGAGACCTATTGTATTCTAACCAGCTGTTGTTCCTCTTTGTTCTTTGTAATTACTTTGCATGCTATCAATTCTGTCATTACATAGGCATTATTGTTTTAATACAATCATAACATTTACAGATGTGGGAGGCAGTTTTTATAGCATAATTTACTGGTTACATGGAACACGTATTGTTACATGGAACAAGTATGTAAGTAGAGATTACCATTTTTATTGCATATTATCAACTTATGGTCTTGGTTTTAAATGTTTTTTTCTTATTTTATACATTACAAAAATCAGAAAAAAGTACAGAACAATAAATAAGCCTTTTGATTTTAAAACTGATAGTCTACCCTTCATGTGTGTTCCTACCCTGAATTTCCACATGCACAAATATTTAGCAAATAAGCTAGCATCTGTTATCTGTTGTAGAATAAGGAGAAGTGTTTGAAGGAGAGAGGGGGTTGTGTGCTCATTCATCTATTAGTATCCGTTGTCTTTAAATCTGTTCCTTTACTTCCCTATCCCATATTTCCTTACATAAAGATTAACTAAATGAAGGAAATCACAGAATCACAGAATCGTCTAGGTTGGAAGAGACCTCCAAGATCACCTAGTCCAACCTCTGACCTAACACTAACAAGTCCTCCACTAAACCAGATCACTAAGCTCTACATCTAAACGTCTTTTGAAGACCTCCAGGGATGGTGACTCAACCACTTCCCTGGGCAGCCCATTCCAATGCCTAACAGCCCTTTCGGTAAAGAAGTTCTTCCTAATATCCAACCTAAACCTCCCCTGGCACAACTTTAGCCCATTCCCCCTCGTCCTGTCACCAGGCACGTGGGAGAACAGACCGACCCCCACCTCACTACAGCCTCCTTTAAGGTACCTGTAGAGTGCGATAAGGTCGCCCCTGAGCCTCCTCTTCTCCAGGCTCAACAATCCCAGCTCCCTCAGCCAGCTGCTCCTCATAAAACTTGTTCTCCAGATCCCTCACCAGCTTCGTTGCCCTTCTCTGGACTCTCTCGAGCACCTCCATGTCCTTCTTGTAGGGAGGGGCCCAAAACTGAACACAGTACTCGAGGTGCGGCCTCACCAGAGCCGAGTACAGGGGGACAATCACTTCCCTAGCCCTGCTGGCCACACTGTTTCTTATGCAAGCCAGGATGCTGTTGGCCTTCTTGGCCATCTGAGCACACTGCTGGCTCATATTCAGCCGGCTATCAACCAATACTCCCAGGTCCTTCTCTGCCAGGCAGCTTTCCAACCATTCATCTCCCAAGATTCAAATTAAGAAGGGAAAGTTAGCTCTTTGCAAATCTAAAAATATTTTAATTACAGCGAGTGTTTTTTAACAGTTGTATATTTTATTTGGAATCTTCTGTTGCGCAAATTCTCCTCAATTGTAAATAATCGTAGAAAACAGAATAGACTCTGATCAGAATAGACACTGATTTCTCAAGGAGAAAATACGTATGAATAACATAGTCACTTCAGAAATCGTGCATCGGAAAGCATACTGGCTGGAATGTGCTACAATGCAAGGAATTGCTTAAGTTTTCTCTTTTAGGTGTGATGATTTCTTACAGAACACAGGAGCTGGCCATTGATATGTCTGATAACCACTTTGTTCAGAGAGGGAGAAATCAGGAGACATTAAAGACTTGATGCGCCCACCATGTGAACAATTCCAATCATGGAACAGTTGAGCAAGTTAATAGATGTAGATAAGGAGAATGAATGTCATTTTGATGAAATAAACATGTTCCTATAGCAGCACAGAGATCAAGGAGAGGTTATCCCATTGTGTTACTCTCAGGAATATTTGAGAGGAAAAGTAACAGTATCACTCTTTGCTCAGGACTAGATCACAGTGTCATATACTACCTCTGATTCATTACCAAGACATTTCCATGCTGCAGATCATGTGGTAAATGACTTATGTGATAAATTTGATTTATGGACTGATTTGTCACATTTCCTGCTGATCCTGTGAAAGGACATAGATCTGTCATCTTGGAAATTTGTTTTTATCGTATTAAATTTTCCACTCCTGTGTAACAGTAGTTGTATAGTATTGATTTTAACGCTGTGTAGATTAAGTAGTTCTTTATAAGGTTTTGAATGCAGATGAAGAAATTCAAAGTATGTTCTGAATACTAACAATACAAATAGTATTTTGCATTTCTTTATGCTGAATCTGTATAACCAGATTGTATATCAGTTTCTTTCATTAAGGACAGCAAAAAACAGTCTTTCTTCTATTCTGCCTATGAAAGCATAGAACAATGAATGAACTGTTTGATTTTAAAAATGAGACGCTTTTCAACCTTTTCCTATTGAAAGTAGCAGGAAAATTAGTTACTTTTATTTTCTAAGTAATGACTGTGTGAATGTTCAGAGCAGTTAAGTGTTTTCTGTCATAGTTTTCATGGTAATATTCATAAGATTGTTTTTTCTTCTTTTTTTTATGAGGCAAAAATCAGCCTTAAACAAGGATGAATTTTCTAGGGTTTAACTTTTGTTTGATTTATCTTTTTTCTCTTATTTTCTCCAGTTTAATTTTGCCTTCCCTGAGTCTGTTTCTTGTGCTTTCCGAACTTTCTGAATTTACTTTTTTCCCATACATAGGTGGTCTTAGATGTCTCTTGCCATCCTTTGCTTATTTGTTTTCCTATATTGCTTTCTCCCTTTCTTCAGGCTTTCGTATTTCCTACTGTTACTATGGGTTGGGTTGTATTTGGTGCTCTGCAAAGAGCAATTTCATTCAGTGGTTAAAAAAAAATTTGCTTACATATAGTCTGTTACATTATTTACCAAGAATGCCATCTCAGTATGACAGAAATGGTAGGAACACTGCAGTTTTTCATTTTAATAGTAAAGAAGAGAACTCTCTTCATAAGGTAAAAATGCTCAAAGTCACCTAAATTCTTTAACTTGCTTATAAGCGATAGTATTTGAATAAATCTCATTCAAGTCAATAAACTTTGTCCCAAAGAAATGTATTGACCCTCAGAAATTTTTAGTATCACTGCAAAACAAATTTTAGAATGCAAATAATTAGTGTGTCCTCTTAGCCAGTCTGCCCAAAAGCAAAAAAAAAACCTGTTTAATCTATCTAAACTATTTCAGATAATAGATTTTTTTTTAATATTCAGTTCATTAATTTTCAAATTCCATAAGATTGCACATTAGAACTATTATCTTGTAAATATGGATTCTCTCATCAAAGTACTTAGTGATTTTATGCAACCTTAACTTTTCACAGGAAAAGATTTAGTGTTAAGCCCAGAGTGGAATTTCTCTACAATAAATCTGTCAACTGTGTCATTCCCATTCCACTTTTTATGACAACTGTTTTATTACAGTGCTTATTGGTTTTAATAGTTTAAGTTATCTTCAAATATTTGCTTAGTTTTGTTGTAGTTCAAATGAAAATCCTCTGAGATTGTTAAGTTTTTTAGTTTTCTAATCTGTTACATCAGTTAATTTCTCTGATATATGTAGATTTTGTAATACATTTTTAATGTTAAATACAAAGGGATTCTATTTATTGAAAATATCTAGACATTTCTCTTGAGTGTGTTATTGATTTGCAATACTCTGTAGCTTCACAGGGTAATGCAATTGAGTGTGATCATCTCAGAGCTCCTGGAAAATGGTTCTTCTGTTATAGTTTGTTTGGAAGACGGCTGGGATATTACCGCACAAGTAAGCTGCTATTAAAACCTTGAAATAACTAAATTATAAGAAAAAACACCAGGCAATACTTTTTTACGTATGTGATTGATAATTTGATACAACATTTAAAAGAAAAAAGAGTTGTGGCAGCAGGGACTAGCATACATGAATCCTTGTGTTCCTTTGCAATTTACTCCATGAAAGCGTTCATTAAAGTGAACTTTTACCAAAAGTCCTGAGGGACTTGGAACTCTATAAGGCTTATCTATAAGATCTGCATTCCCATACTTGACCATATGGAAGAATGAAAGATGAAGGTTGTCACAACAGATGATTTATCTTTTTAAATACAGTATGCTTTAACGTAGAAGGGAAGGAGCGGAATTCTTTGTTTTGCCATTCACTTACCATAAATGAAGTCAGGAGAGCACACAGAGAGAAAACTAACTTTGTGCCAAAGTGACTGTAACACACCTGCTGCAAGGACAGATCACCAGAACAGATAACATTGTGAAACAAACTGTAAATTATGTAAATGATGACCCACTGCCTCATTTAATGGATACATTGTGTCTATACATAGTTGCTTCATAATCCAGAAAAATTGTAATGAATAAAAACATCATGTACAGCCAGCATCCTTATTTCAGGTTTAAAAAAAAAAACAAACAAGATAATGTTAACATAATTCTTGCAATCGCTGTCAAACAGTGAAGAATAGAGAAGGACACTAACATTGCTGGAGGTGGGAGAAGTCTGTGCTGCATTTTAAAGTCTCTTGGGATGCTGTTTACAAGAACAGGCCGAAGTTGGCTGGTGAGCACCCTAGCATGGCAACAGCGCAGAAGCTCAAGTCACCCTCATGACCAGTTATTTAATGCTTTCTTTGTTGAGGTGTAGGAAGTGCTATTTTGTAAATAATATCTTACTAATTAAGTCACAGTTTAATTAAGGCTCTTCCATGAGAGATGCTATTTGTATGGTTTTATAAAAATATGTAACCTATCTGGTAAGATACTTGTAACTGAATTTATTTGAAGTCTTTGGTTTCCTTGAACTACGAACAGGTTATGGAATATTTATTTTCATTGTATAAGGTGTTCTCCTTTTAACTTCTGTCATTCTTATCCTGTTTTGTGATCTAGGTAGTATCTCTAGTGCAGTTACTCAGTGATCCCTTCTACAGGACACTTGAAGGCTTCCGAATGCTGGTGGAAAAAGAATGGCTCTCTTTTGGTCATAAATTCAGTCAACGAAGTAATCTGACTCTCAATTGTCAGGGTAGCGGATTTGCACCTATTTTCTTACAGTTCTTAGACTGTGTGCATCAGGTAAGTCCATCCATATCTAGGCATAGATACCACTATTTCATAAGCGATAGATAACTCTTTGAGAGAAGACTAGTAGCCTTCTTCTCTGGGTTTTATTAAAGATAATGGGCTTCACATTAAGAAGAGATGGAAAATGAGCATGGTTGCCTGGAGGAAACTGACCATACAAAACAGACTGTCTATCAGGGATGGTTGGCATTATGGATCTTTTAAGGTGATTCATGCAGAGGTTTCAAACTGATGTTTTTTAAGGGTAAGACTGGCTTTTGGCAGTCTGGAATGCCTTAAAGCAGCAGAAGAAATTGACAGGTTGTTAATACAGTGAGTAGACAGTTTTTAATTTCCTGTGTTTGACTGTGTCTTGTACTCTGTCAGTTCTGGAAAAAAAAAGCTACATACCACCTCTGTAGTGGTCTGTGATGTTTTCAAACTCTAAAGTAGAGGTTTGTTCACTGAAATTCTATTTTTTATATTCAATGCATTCCAATAGTCTACTATGCTGCTATTACTTCTAGACAAGTAGAGCTACATTGCTAGTAACAGCAAAATTTTGTTGGGAGTACTTTTATACACTCTTTCTCCTTGCTTATGGTCTGGTGAGTAGTCTCTCCTTACTGAGGATAATTCTACCTTTTTTCATATTTTATATTAGCCTTTAATTTTTGTAACATACCTGCTCTAATAATCAACTCCATCCAAAAATTGTGTTTTGATCTTTGCTAGCTCCCCTTCAGCTCCATTCTCCATACTCATTTGTAGACTTTTCTTCAGGCTATAGAGGCTGAACTATACTTATAGCCAGAAGAGGGGTTCCTATTTCCTTTTTAACCCTCAGCATATAAAGAGGGTCATGATTTCTCTAGGTAAGGTTTTTTCATTGATTTTGCTTGTCTTTTTTTTTCATTATTATTTATTCATAATTAAATGCACAGAGGTAGCTATGCCAAGTCTGCTGCTACAGATAATTGCTATAGGCATATTCCCAGAATGGATGAGCTTCTGAGCAATCTGTCATTGGGCCCCAGCCTAATACCTTCCTTCTAAAAGAGGGAGTATTCTGGGGCAACCAACAAGAACAACCTGAGAATAGGAAGACCACTGGAAGTATCTCAAGAGCCTGACCCACATTTTGCTCTCAATCAGAGTTATTAAGGACAAACTTCCAAAGTGATTATTATTATATAAATATTACCAGGGCACTTTTTCCATCACTAGCTGATTAATCTGGGATCACTCCAACAGCAGTATGGCAGTCCATAACTCTTCATTTCAGTTTTTCAGATCATGCTCTTGCATAGAAGCAAGGTCGAGGCACAATGATTAGGTTTTTGGAAGTATTTTGAATTCAAGACAATGATCTTTTTCCAGGAAGTTGGTTGCAGACCTGATCATCAAGTGAGCATTATTAGTCAGAAACTCTACTATCAGGAGCATGTTAACAGATGTACAGGATGGTTTTGAAGTAAAACAAGTGGTTATCACAGAAGTAAAATGTTGTTGTTCTTGGAATTCTGCTTTTCTCATAACAGTAAAATTTTCTGGTCATACAGCCCAAGTAATGGTTCTGCAGGCTTTATGTTCTTGTAGAGATTTCAGTTGTAATTTTCAACCTCTGTAGTTGATAAAAAAAACAGGTTTTATGGGGTTCAATAATAGTACTAGGAAAAGAAAGAACACAACCTATAGAACGCTTGAGAACAATGGGTCACCTAAGATGTTCTTATTTTTCTATATTCTGTATGTTCACAAGAAGATGAATACTCACAGTTACACGGTGTAGCAAAAGTCAGATTAAGAATTTCATGCTTATTTCAGATTAATTCTATAGTCTGTCCTCTTTTTCATCTCAAAACAGGAAATATAATGCTTTGCAGATTCTCTGTGTGTGCAAACCCAAGATAGGAGTTGGTATAGTTCCTCTTGTATTTGTCTGTCTTTTTTCCATTTCTCATTTTTCTCACTGAAAAATCTGGGTGTTACTAACCTGCACTTAAAGTATGGTTGATTGTCTCACAGAATAAGACTGTTAAAGCACCCACCTGCTTTCTTGGAACAGACTTTCATGGTGAATTCTTGCATGGAGTAGACCCTGAAAGAGAAGTCAGCAAGTAGACTTACTCTGTTGCCCGGAACAACGTCCACAGATTAGATATCATGCTAAACCAATGAAAAATAATCTTTAGATATCTGGAAGAATGGTAGTGAATGAGTTTATAAGAAAATGAGTAAAGACTTAACCGAAGAACATGTTGCAAATTGTATGTATCCCAATGTTAAACACCATTGCCCATCATTATTTCTGTCTTGCAAGTGAATAAATCATATCCTTGGAATTTGGTTCTGTTCCTACAACATTAGAAAACCTTGCAAGTATTTGTCACATCTCCTGTCTTATCAATCCATTTCCCAATGGCTGTGATCCTCAGGTTAATTTTTATTCAAAATGGGGAGATTTCTTTGAGGAGAATCAATACTACATTTATCATTCGAACAAGTTAATCTACTCTCAGTTGTCAGTCAAATTATTCTTTATAGTAACTTAAGGTTATTTCTCCTTTTCTGAAGTAGAAGGAAAAATAAGAAGAAAAAACAAAAAGACAAGAAGACAAATATCTGCGTCTTCAAATAGTGAGACTCATCTGTTGGGTGGTTCATTCAGTTCTTTGTAAATCATTTGTCTGGTGCAGTTTCTCTCTGTTATCAGATGTCTTCTTGCTTTAATGAACTGGCTGGATAACATTGTTTGTTAGTAAAATGGAGTAAATCAGCATTTGATTTGAAGCAGTAGTGTAATTTTGAAGTGAATCCCTTAAGCATCTCCCCTTACCGTTTGTTAATGCTTTTTGGTACGTGTCAACTACATTCTTCTTGGAAGAATTTACCCAGAACTTCTGCTTCAGGTGTGTGCCAAATGCTCACCAGCCCTTAAAAGGATCTGAACCAACCATTTATCACTTCCCTTAAAACCATATGGTAATCAGTTCAACTGGACCAGGCTAAATCTAGTCCAAGTTAAAACAAATATGTCGTGTAGCTGCTACACTACCTCATCACCAGCAGCTTGGGCTTTTTGTCTGCTTCTTCTGCTCTGAACTACGTGCTAATGTAGACATAGCCTTACATCATTTTAAACATCCTGTTTCTGACTATGGAGAGACTTTGCTCCAGTCTTGCTGTAATAAATCTTAGAAAATTGGCTTAAAGTAAAACAAGGAAATTATCCATGCATACCTGTAGAGTAGATTTTTCCTCAAGTCCAGAGGTCACACAAACTTTGGAAACAAATGAGTTATCCAGAACAAAGATGAAAACTGGCATTCAAGGATTTTTTTTATTGCCCTAAAATAGGTTGTCCTCTGTCTTCTTCTTGGCAAAATTCTTGTATTTTCTTTGAGTTATGTCTAACACAATCTGAAGTTTTAAGAACAAAGAATAATGGATTATAATTTTCCTGACTTCAGAAGTTAGGTCAAAATGTAAAGTGGGATAAATCCCTGCTGTTAACAATTCACAGGTGTGACTCTGCCTCAAGGTGCACTATCTCTAATCTTTACACTTTCTAGGGAGACAGGGAGGTGGAGGAGCAATTTCAAACTTTCCATTGTGCTCTAAGTGTTTTTTTCTAAGACTAATCTTGAAATTAAAGTATATATGATGTTACTTTTTACATCATCCAGGATTGTTTTCAATTTGATTTGGTTCTCCTACATGATAGAGGAACATCCCTTTAGCAATTCATCTCAGCAGCTTTGATAGTATCTGAATCTTCTCTATCTTCAAGAGTCAATAAAAAGTATACATTTCATTAGCAGGTACATTTTATGTAAAGATCTGTACCCTCTCTCCCCTCCCCTCCCCTCCCCTCCCCTCCCCTCTCCTCTCCTCGTGTTTTTTTGTATAAAGCTGTGTCCACATACCCTGGCTGCAGCTATGTCAGGAGAAAGGTCACCTCTTACAGGCCATCTGGAGCTATTTATCACCTACTCTCTGGTGGACATGTTGTTCTTCTGGTGTGCTAGCTAAGGGGTTCATGTGAACCTGCCTGCCAAAATGGCAGAAGAAAATAGGTAGAAAAGACCTACTGTGAAAATCTTATTTTGATGGGTACAGGTCCAGAAGTGGTTTGTCCTGACAGTCAATCTGACAGAGGCCATAACTTCTTAGCCAGAGTGATAGGGCTGTCTAGGGACTGTAATCTTTTCAAAATGTATCTTCATCTGAAAAAGTACCTGTGAACACAGCTTGACATGTATAACCAGTGTATTATAGATAATACAGATTTGTCTGTTATGACCAAAAAGGCGTGAAGCTAAATTTCTAACACTTCTACTTTCTAACACTTCTACAAGTCTATTTAGAATGCAACTCTGAATAGGTTTTCTGGAAATAGACATGAAGACTAACCTAGTTCCTGATGTCATATATTGACTTATCAAATTCTAACAGTATGGTAGCAAACTCTAGGGAGATTACTTGCAAAGTTAAATTAATGGTTGAAGTTTCACAGGAATTTACTAAGAAAAGTAAATGTACTTAACATCTGTACTTGAACATTTCTGTTAAGCTTGAATGGTTTCTGTACAACTTATTAGATGACTACAGAACCCAGTTAGACTGCAGCTTCACCCCGATATCTAATATATTATGTTCAGTGTTTTTTTAATTGACTTGTTCACTGGAAGTAAATATTTGGTCCTTTCAAAAAAAATTCAACTATTATAGTTTTGAGATACAAGGTAATAAGAAAATCACTGTAGAGCCAGTATGGATTAAATGTCATTGGTTAAACTAATGATACAGAGAAAACAAATGAAGCAGTGGTTCCTAAATTAGAACTACATCATCTTGTAAGAAGTCATTGTTTATGCCAATATCTCCAGGTGTCAGCTGCATTATTAATGCAAAATCGTTCTTTCACAATAGCAGCATCTGGCAGATACTCTCACTGCTTCTAAGAAGACTGAGTTTATGAAAGTGATGTCAGCGCAGGAAGCTTTTCTTATTTTTCTTCTGTATCTATTCAGTAATTTATTTAATTAAAACAATGCTTTTCTAGAATTGACTTTTTTTAAGGCTAAGAAGGAGCTGTGTTATAACACCTTGAGTAAAAGGAGGTGAGTGTGCTACTGTTAGTGATTACTAGCACAGAGCATTTTGGACTACTCTATTTCTTATGTAAATGAAGTAAATATTGATATATAATGGAACGACAAAACCAAAAGGTACTGGAAAACTAAGAACAGCTGACAGAAGTGTAAAATTACTAAAAATATTTAGGAGAGATTTAAATTAGTTAGGAACATTTTGATTTGAAAAAGGAATTCTGAGAAACTGAGTTTATTTAATCATAGTGTTAGAAACACCTATAGGCTTACTCAGGTTTTAACTGTTCATATATTATGGAGATTAGGAATTCTAATAAGTGATTGTAATTTTTAAAGATACTGGGTTCCTGTAGCCTATCTAGAAATCCTTATCTAGGTGGTATGTGTTGAAATTGTAAAATATAAAAACTGCTTCTAACTTACATACAATTTTTGAGTAAAACTCTTGAAGTCAGTGAATTAATTGAAATGGGACCAAAGAGTTTCCAGAAAGAAACCACTTATATTTAACCTCAACCTAAGTGGTTACATTGCTTACAGTAATGAATAATCTCTCTTGCACATTTATTTTTAATTGCTTAAAATAATCCAATTATTTTTTCCAATATTACATTTAGAATTTATCACCTGTGATATTGGAATTGTATTTTATCAGGAACTTTTTTTCATGATAGCTCATCCGTGTTTTGGATTTTGCACACAGTGCACTCATCTAAGCAAATCATCAATAACAGTAGTCACTTTCCTCAACTGTGGCATATTTCCCATCTCCAAGTGTACTGAAATGAGCCACAACCACTATAATGTAGTTACTGTTACTGTCTGTATTTTTCTACCTTCATCAAATAAATGTTTTCCGTGGTAGTTGTTTTTACTTTTAAAAGGCAACTTTTATTATTATAACTTCTATTTACTTGCAGTTCCAGAAATCTTAGAAGTGGGATCGCTCACAATACCTATATGCATGATAGGATTTTATTACCTGCTTATTCTTCCAACTCTTCAAATTTATTAAACTAATTACTAGACCACAAGTAGAAATTAGGACTCTGTGTAAGTCATATCAAATAACAGAGTATTCTAATTTATCAAAAAGATTTTCTTTCTAACAGTGTATTAAATAAAACCTCCTAACACAAGGTGGAAAATATATAGTAAGCTATTTGTATTTGCATTTATGTCTCTGAACACACAAACACACATGAAGCGCTTTTTGGGATCTCAGCTCAAAAGTACATAATATCATTTTTGAACAAAATTATTGTATTCTGATTATATCTTAATCTACAATATGACAGAAAAGATACTTATTTTTTTATAAGGGTAACTAAAAAGTTACTTTGTCTATGAAGTTAATCTTGAATTTATTATAGAAAAAGTTTTGCTTAGCGTTACTCTTACAAAGCAGTGAAGGTATATAGTCATTTGTATCTGGGAAAAAGTGGGGAATAAAGTAAGAGTGGGTATATTGAACTGAGATATGTTACTGTATCTTAGTATTTTAAATGCCTAGCCTTGAGCTAATATTGACGTATTACAAGAAGTGCTCTGACCAAACTGCTGTGTATGTATTTATAGGGTTTTTCAAGGAATTTTCCTGTCACTATTGTAAATTTGATAGTTAATCTTTTCTATTAGACGCATTTTTTGTTTCTTTAATTATTGTTGTTTTTTCAACTAGTACATGTGATAATTTAAACATCAGTGAGTTTCAGATAATCTAATTCTTGTTTCCTTAATACTGAATAAACAAGTTTCTCTCTTTAGGAACTTATAAGTAGAGATTAGAGAAAAAAAAGGTGGAATGGGAAAATAGGAGTGGTGGGAATACAAAAGGCAAGACGTAGGAAGATTGTAAAAATAAAGTTATTTTACAAGTTTGATGTGAAGCTAGGTAAATCACTCTGAGACATATTTCAAATGTTAAATTCCATCAGCAATTTCTTCCTGATTGTGAAACTTTATTTCCATTGTAAATGGGGGGTGTTTGGTTCATTACCATGCTTAATTCTGAAAATGAAAATCACAGTCAAAATGTTTACTAGAGAGTAAATTTTAAATCTACAATTAAAACATGAAACTTGTGAGCAATATCTCATCAAGATAAAATTTTGTCTTGAAGTTTATATGGAGAGCAATAATGTATTTCATTAATAATTAATGTAAACAAATTTGTCCATGAATATTAAACTAAATGCCTGAAAGCATACGCCAGGCTCTTTCTGATGATGTTCAAGAGGAAGCAGTTGTGAGGAGCCAACTGTCCCACATTGCTGTACTCTAATTTTTGTCGTCTTAAACATCTGATCCTGACTCCTGTTGGAGACATTCACTGAATTAGAACCCAAGCCTAACTGAAGATAACAAATTAAGATGTTATATTGTTTTTACTATTTTAAATATATGCATGTGAATAATGGCAAAGCGCCTCCTCAGTATGTTTTTTGTTCCTTCATACTTCAATATTTTGCTGTATAGTTTGAAGACAAGGAAATATGTATAGACTAGCAAGTACTTCAGAAATGAGCCATTCCAGCAATGACAGATAGAATATCATTTGTCAGCATTGCTCCTGTACGTTTGCTAGTTTGGATCCTCAGCAATACCTGGAAGTCCACTGCAAAATGTGCCAATTAAAGTTTGATTCCAGATATGGAAATGCTACAACTAGGAATACCATCTTTGCCTATAAATTTGCATGGTGTCTCATGAATTGACATAAAAGACTTTTATCCAGTTTGATTACTTTGAAGAATCCCGGGTTTTATACAGAGTAAAATAACGCTTATAAAAATATACTCTATCTGCTGTGAAAATTTTTTGCATCATAGACATGAATTTAAATGACTTTAAAATATCTGTAGACAAAATGTAGAAGGGTTTCTATGTACAGAGAAGATAGTTTCCTGTGAATGCATTTGTATTATATTGTATCTATTTATATAAAAATATTAATACATATAATATTATGTATCTATATATACATCATATATCTGTATATATGTATATATAATAATATATATACATTTAATATTATGTATCTATTTATATAATGCCTCAAAATGATCTTTTTTCCCTTTCATGTATTTCTAGATTCATAGTCAATACCCAACAGAGTTTGAGTTCAATCAGTATTATCTGAAGTTTCTCGCTTTTCATCACATATCAAATCGATTTAAAACATTTCTTCTGGATTCAGACTATGAAAGACTAGAACATGGTAGGTGTGATGTTTGTTTATTGCATATTGTATCTGTTATCCTTGTTTTTCTCTTCAATATTTGGTCTACAAAAATTTGAGATGGTTCAGTAGTTGCATGGTGATGATCTAATGAATTTCAGTTCAGTAAGATGAAGCAAAATATAGGTGGTTAATGTAGAGTTTTCTGAAAGAATGAATCCTGAGACATACCCCTGATTGGACTAAGAGAAGGTGAAAGAAAGTAGTGCCATGCCTCAATTTATGTTTGTTTTTTGTTTGATTGTTTGTTTGTTTTTAGAAATTTATCCACTTGGTTCAGTTACCCCTATTAAAATTCCTTATTTTAACAGAAACAAAGTCCTTGACAAGCCTTCAGAGAGTGCATGACATTTGAGGAGAAGAAAACTTTCCATCTGCTGTCTCTCACTCCTTTTTCTTGCATTCTCTTCGGTGTTTCTGTTCTTTTATATTTTTTTTTTTTACTCCCTGCACATATCATATCTAAGCTCACTGGTTCCAACCAAGGCCTTATCTGCCCTCACAGCCCTCTTATTAAGACTTTACAACCACAGTTGAGGCTGTTCTTGGAGCTTGTTCACTAAGCACAATGCTTAAGTGCTCTGAATTTCACTGCTCTGTGGGGTGTTTCTCATGGCATATGGTCAACTTTAATCCTTTTCTTAAAATCTATAGTAACTGTGAAACAGATTAAACTTGAGCAGCCATTTTATTTCAGCAAGAAAAATTTATTTCCATTATTTACCTTGGTTTGAACAAAACATTGGAGTCGATTAACTCCTGTCTTTCCCTCCAACTTTTATTGTTACATGCTTCTACAGTGTGTTAATATTTTTTTAAAAACATTATTTTTTATATAGTGTAGTTATACTTTAAAATACCAACTGATGCAATATAAAATCCTGTTTCCAGTAGTCTGGCGTAATTGTATGTCCTTCCAAAGTCATTTCAGATAGCACAAATCTATGGCTAACTATTTACACTAGCCTGATCTGTTTTGCCTGAAATGAGTTGGCAAATAACTCCAGGTGCAGCTGGCCCAGCAGGTGGGAAGGGCTGATAACATCTCACAGAAGGGGGTAGAATCAGTTAGCAGGGATTTGGTGATCTGTTGAAGCAGCATAGCTGGATGCAGAAAGGGATGTTCATAAATGCACTCAAGTATTTCAGTAAATTTCAGAAGAGTATAATATAATTCTATTGAATGTTTTTCGTACAAAAGTGGCGTTTTGCCAATTTGTGGTGGAGTGGCAGTTACAAAGCACAGCAGTTGTTTCATCAAATACAGTCTCTTACAGCAATGGCATCTGATGGCAGATTTTACTACACATTTAGTTTGTGACATTTCCTTTGGCTATGCTTCGGTGTTTGTTACATCTTATCATAAGCTATCTTTTTACTGCTATTATTTTCTCTAGGGACATTGTTTGAAGATAAAGGAGATAAACATGCCAAAAAAGGAATTTGTATTTGGGAATGTATCGAAAAAATGCACAAAAGGAGCCCTATTTTTTTCAATTACCTCTTTGCTCCTACTGAAATAGAGGTATGTTTTTTTTTTTAAAAAAAAAAAAAACAGGTTATTTGTTATTTTGAGTGATACCCTGACTATGTTTTGATACCTTAATTGTTCTCAGCTGAATTAAGCATTTGGCAGACAAAGCTGACCCTCCTTGATTGATTGCTCTAATGTCTCACAGGCTTATATTCTCAGTCATCCTAGTTATGGAAATTTCATGTAAAGGGCCAATTCTGTAACATGTTTATGCATACCACTGAGGAAAACAAGGTTACTTGTTTGATTTCATTCAGTTATACGACTTATTATCAAAATGATCTTAAAATTTGTGCAGGTATTTAAAAAAATACACAGTTATGGGAAAATGAGTTTACAGTACATTCCTGTCACAATGGGATACATTTCATAATGATCTGATTGAATATTATCCATATCACTGTCTAATATGATATTATGTACGCTCACTAGATTTGACTGCATCTTAAATAATTAGATAAAATTGGCAATACACTCACCATCATAGAATTCTGCAACAGTCAGGGAGGAAGCAGTCAAGACATCTCAGGAACTGCAAGAAAAGGGTGCTGCTCATACTGTAGGTCTGGAGACAAGGCTGATTTAAGATGATCCAGCCTTCCCCTGCCCTGCAGATATTCACTGATGTGCTGCTGTCTCCTACTTTGCTAGTGAGCTTCACCTTGATAAATCATTTGTTTGCATGTCTGTCCACTGCTGGTGTCCAGAAAACATAATGACAGAACAGTCTCCGCTGTTTTGGAAGTCTTGTTGCCAATGTTACTTTTGTTAATGATTCATGGTTTTCCGTTTTCCTCAAGCTTTTTCACCACGTTGTATGTAAGCATATGTAACACCTGGCACTCAAATCAGTAATATAAACTGACCTCATTTAAAAATAAATAAAAATAAGTTATTTTCTTTAAGATGTTGTTGGCAGTCAACAGTGCAGACCGCCTCAACCCACATACATACCACACACGCACCTATGCTGACTAAATAAAGTGGTGGTACAAGAGAGAGGAGGGAGAGAGAGAACTAGAGGGTTACACTGAATGGATAGGAAGTTCTTCACCTGTCTGTTTCAGAGAGACATCTATTTTCTCTGTTAGAACTATCACTGTGATGAATTTGGAGGTTGATAGGCATCTTGCTCACTGTATGTTCTATCTATTTTACTGTAAGCAATAGTGTGATTAGTAAGCAGTTAAGATTTGCTTTCAGTATTTTGATAGTATGTTCTTTCTCCTTTTTTGAACAAACTATTTTTCCTCATGTGAAATGGTGTTATAGTAGCAGAATAAGTGATTGTGACTGAACATCACTCTTCAGATGTTGAAATTGCCCATTGAACTGAGGCATTAATTCCCATTAATTAAGATATATCAAACTGAGAGCATTACCTTATTTTTTTTAAAGGAAAAAAAAAAGTATGTCTTTAATACAAAGTCATCTGTTTTTAACTACTCTGAAAGCTTTACAGTCTCTGGCTGCTTTCCTCATATTATTGTGGTTATTCCAAGTGCTTGGCCACCTAAGTTATACAACCTTTCTCCTTTCTCTGATGGTCTTGGTTTTTCTGCTGAGGAAAGTTGAATGGTGATTGCTATTGAGTACCTTTTGTATCTTTAACAGGGGGGCACAAAGACTGTAAGGATAGCAAATGTGTATGCTGAATTGGAGTTCGTGGTAAGCATTTGTTTTAGTGGAAGGATAAATAGGAGCAGTGTATTCCCGAAGCTAATATTACTTTTACTTCTTGATCTGAGCCATATCCCAGGATCTTGCTGTGGAAATTATCAAACTGCAATATTACTCACTCAATGCAAAATACTGCTAAATTTTGAATAATCTAGAAAATATAGGTATTGCATTTTTCAGTCTGAAACTCAAAGACTTGCTTTTTCTCATTATAATAAAACTTTCTTTCAAATAGGCATTGAAACCAAATGTAAATATGTCCAGCCTCAAAAAGTGGGATTACTACGTAGAAGAGATTTTGGCTACAGGTCCTTCTTATGACTGGACCATGGTGACTGCAAAATGCAGTGCTTTAGAGGAAGCTGAACAAATGGATGGTTCAGTCTCTCAGACTAAGAGGAAAATAGTATGGCCATGTTACGATGATGTTAAAAAACTACAACCTGATGCCATCAGCAGCCTTTTAAATGTAAGTACATATGTTACACAGAAAAATAAGTTATTCTATATTTAGGAAATTTATATTTACTTTTTATTTATGTTATTGCCCTATGATACACTGTTATTAAAAGGATCATGATAGCTGGTCAAAACAGGTATTTAGTAAAACTGACTGTTTTTTTTTTGGGGGGGGGAGGGGGGGGTTTGATCTTGGGAAGTGATAGTTGGTCTAGGAATCTTTTTTTTTTTCTGGGGGGGACACTTCAATAGTAATTAATAACTATGGGAAAGACAATAATGGATGCATTTTTTCACTGTTTTTCTGAAACAAAAAGGCAGGTAGCATAATAGACCTCTTGATTGCCTTTTATAAGAAACGTACAAACTGTTCTTTTAATTGGTGCAAATGATGAAGCTATCTTTCTTGTCCTGTTTCTATCAATTTAAAGTATGTGTATGGTAAAGATTTCTAAAGAGATCATTAAAACAGAGTCCAACAGCTGTTGATTTAGTTGAGAGGCAAATACACAAGGATAGCACATAGCATCCTGGCTCAAATTTCTCAACAAAGATTTCTGTTATTTCTATTAGTATATTTATTTTTACTAGGACCTAACTCATACTCTTAGATGCTTCAGAATATTTTGGCACATGGAATAGATGCTTGACTTGAGTTTTTTCTTATTTGGGCTCAGGTAGGCTGCTTAGGTTTTGTTCTTTCTTCATTAGAAAATGAAAAAGGATCACATTTAACATGGTAATTGTTGTAGCTATTTAGAATGATTGAGCACCTATATTTTCTTAAATGTTTATTGTTTGATTGTGATTAACCTAAACATTAGGACCGCTAGTTATCATCTGGATTAATAGCTCAGAAAAAATGACATTCTTCATTTCCTGGAGCTATTGTTTGTAGCCACGTGCATATTCAGATATATACACCATATACCTTTTTTTTTTTTGAAAACTTTTTTTTTTTATTATTTGCAGACTTCACTTTATATTAGAGCTAGTATTATGAAGCCTAATACAGCAGTTCTTGGAAGTGGGATATGCTTTGGGTCCCTGAAATTCCTGAAATTGAAGATGATTTTTAACAAAATCGTAAGGCAGGAAGTTTCTGAATGGATTGGAATCCTTGAGGATGGACTTGCTTTTGCCAGAGAGTTAGCTCTATTCAGGAACACTCCTGGAATCTCTTTTGGTCAATTCCATCCAATCATAATTGATCAAAAAGAGGAAAAACGACCAATTTTAAAAAATAAAATAAAATTCAGCTATGAAATTCCCCTGGACTCAAAAGAGGATAGCCAGAACTGCTCAGATCTTATAACTTCACAACTGCAAACAGCCTAACAATCTCTCAGCAGGGGATCTCATATCAGGGATTCTTTCACCAAAAAAGAAAAAAAAAAAGAGAGAGAGAGCTTTTGTTTCAGGTAACTGGAGGCCAGAACTACGTTAGGAATATAGTAACAGTGTTCTGCATTTCTTCCTGGGGTAAATGTCAAACTTATCCTATCCACAACTGTGAGAAACTGCCATATAACAGGAAAATTAGCCATATTATAGCCCAAAGATATGTGGGTCAGATTTTATAGAGTTTAAATGTTATTTGTGAATTAGATTATAGTAATAAAAGATAGCAATGGAGAGGAACATTTGGAAGACTAGGAAGGGGTTGTATAAAGGTTATGAAAATACTCTCCTAAGTTTAAAAAGCAAAGTGAGCTTTCTTTTAAAACAAGTTGTTAATTTAGGGCTATTGCTGATGTAGGAGAAAGACCTCTCTTTAATCATAAATCCATTGAGAATGTATTGGTATCCAAAAATGCTTGAGCTGAGGCCATATTCAGCAATGGTAAACTATTAGGGAAGGATGATTCTTGCTTTGTTTATAATGATAAGACCTAATATAATCATTCTAAAGGTATTTTTTTAATTGAAGACAAGATAATACTCTTCAAGATGTAAATCTGGAACAAAGAAGTTATTAAGTGATTCAATTCACAGTATTCCTTGGTGCTTTTCTGAGGGGAGCAGAAGGCGTAATATTTTAGGAGTAAATGTTCTAATGTGTTTTGGTTACATAACAATCCACCTTTAACCAGACATGTGTGGTGGTTCTATAGTTTCCATAAATCTTCATTCTTATGAGTTTTAGGAAGTTAACTAATCTGAAAATTTAATTCACTTAATTCTAAATTAAGCCTTTTCAAGATTGTAGATGATAATGTGCATTTTAAAATACAAATTTTTGTGTAAAACTTCTCAGTTCATTTCCCACTGTCCTTTGGCATGAGCAAGTTGTGATACATTATAAATGATCTAACCAGTCTGAGTAATGTTCAACAAAGGGAAGTGCAAAGTCCTGCACCTTGGGAGGAACAATCCCATGCACCAGTATATCCTGGGGGGCCACCACCCAAAGAGTCGTAGTCATAGAATGGTTTGGGTCAGAGGGGACCTTAAAGACCATCCAGTTTCAACCCCCCTGCCATGGGCAGAGATACCTTCCACTAGATCAGGTTGCACAAAGCCCCATCCAGCCTTGCCTTGAACACATCCAGGGATGGGGTATCCACAACTTCTCTGGACAACCTGTTCCAGGGCCTCACCTCTGTACAGAATTTCTTCCTTATATCTAATCTAAACGTACCTTCTTTTAGTTTAAAAGCTGATCATCCCCAATTCTCTCAGCCGTTCTTCATAGGAGAGTTGCTCCAGCGCTCTGATCATCCTAGTGGCCCTTCTTCTGGACTTAATCTAGTAAGTCCAAGTCCTTCTTGTGTTGGGAGCCCCAGAACTGAACGCAGTACTCCATATGGTGTCTCAGAAGAGCAGAGTATAGGGGGAGAATCACCTCCCTAGATCTGCAGGTCTTGCTTCTTTTGATGCAACTGGAAAAACAGCTTTGCAGAAAAGGCTCTGGGGGTCCATGGTGGATGTCTAATTGCATCAATCGTATGCCTTAATCAAGGGCAATGTGCCCTTGCTGCAAAGAAGACTAATGGTATCCTGGGCTGTGTTAGGCAAAGTGTTGCCAGTCAGTCACCAGGTAATCCTTTTCTACTCAGTCCTAGTAAGGCCACACCTGAAGTACTGTGTCCACTTCTGGGCTCCTCAGTGTAAGAGAGACAGGGACATACTGGAGAGAGTCCAATGAAGGGCCGGAAAGGCACTGAAGGGACTGGAGCATCTCAGCTGGGAGGGAAGGCTGAGAGAGCTGGACTGTTCAGCCTGAAGAAGAGGAAGCCCAGGGGCTAGGGAATGATGGCTCTCAGTGTGTATAAATGCCAGTGGGGAGGGTGCAAAGAGGACGAAGCCAGTGGTGCATGGTGCCAGGACAGAGCAGTTCCATCTGAACATCAGGGAGCCCTCCTTTACTATGGGGGTGACGGAGCACCAGCACAGGTTTCCTGGAGAGGTGGTGGAGTCTCCCCCCTTGGACATATTCAAAAGCCATCTGGACAGGGTGCTGGACAGCTGGCTCGAGCTCAAGGACCAGATGACCTCCAGAGGTCCCTTCCTACCTCAACTATTCTGTGATTCTGTGAAATTTTCTTTCAAGTAAATGCAGCTATTCATACTGCACTGCACTCATGTAAGAAAAAAAAATCTGATGTTTTCTGTAGAATTTAAAACTGAAGGAGCGAGAGTAAATCTTAGTGATTTATTGTCATGTAGGTTTTTTACAGAGAGTTTATTAAGGGAGAGTTTATTCCTAACTTTTCAAGATACATATTGGAGATCGTTGAAAGTTTTTCATTTTAAATTCTGGAAGCATTACTCATTGTGGAGCCAAAAAAGAAGGAATGTGATCCAGTTGCTAAGTAACAAGTTTCAGTTATTTCCAGACTCTGCAGAGAGAGACTTGTATTTAGAATTCAAGACTGGGGCAGAAAGAGAATTATCAAATTAAAACCTGATGATCTTTTAGCACTAAGGAGTTTGTCTCCTTTTAATGCAATTGGGGTAGCCAATTATTTATATATATAAAAAGTATGTGGTAAATATATTCAGTCCTATGTATCCCCTCAGGAAACATTTTACACTCAGCATTTTAAAATAGGAACAAGTAATCTAGAGAAGCCTTTAGTCTGGCTTGTGTTCGCCATTCCTTGTTTTTGTATCTGTCAATGAAGATATTCCAAACAAAGCTATTCTAGTTTTATTTCTTGGCAGGAAGAAAGTCCCATATTCAATGTATATGTGTCTTTTCAACTAGCTTCAGTATTTTAAACTTATGGCTTGATTCTTGCTGTTCAGCCAGGTCTCTTATATTTGGCTTTACTTTCGAGTTCTCTAATTTACCTTCAGCAAGGAAGAATCTAAAAATATTTTGTTGCTGTCAGACTCTCTCCTACAGTTTTTTTTTTTTTTTTTTTTTTCAGTGTTGTGTTCC
This sequence comes from Cygnus olor, assembly GCF_009769625.2. Lineage (NCBI taxonomy): Eukaryota > Metazoa > Chordata > Aves > Anseriformes > Anatidae > Cygnus > Cygnus olor. The sequence continues at coordinate 64,117,856 of NC_049173.1, read as the reverse complement.
AAATTTAGTTCAGCAGTTAATTTTCTGGGCAAAATGTTTTCTTGCCTTAAAATTGTAGGCATTTTCTCTAAGTCTCAATCAGCAATGATTTCCTGTCATTGTAATATACCTATAGCAGTTGGAGAATATGATGAAAGCTACATTAATCATGTGGCATAGTGGAAATAAATAATTTCAGAGTCCTAGTGTCTCTTCTCTGAAAATAAATGTCTAGGGCTTTAGTTGGCTTTTATATAGCATGGAATTCTCTGCCCTGTGGCAATTCTTGTGCCATCATCAATTCTTAATTGGATTTGGAGTTTTTAATTTGATTTCATTAAGAATCATATTTTCATGACAGTATAGTTGTTGAAAGTAAAAATGTGAAAAGGAAGGATGGCAAGAATATGGACCAAATATCAAAGTAGTGACAAATGCATTGATGAATGTCATATTTAAGCTGGTTCGCAAGTAAACATAAACTAATGAAATTGTGTCTTTTTACTTAACTGTGCACACACTGTCTTTTTAGCAGGAAATAACCCTAATGGAGGTTATCAACATAGGTCATACTCCCAAGTTCCACAACAAGAACATGTTGTTACGGTTTGGCATCCAAATTGAATAAATCTTTCTGTTTCATTTCCTTCTTTTATTATAGCTTTGTATCACATTTTATAAACCAGCGTAAATGTTAATATTGGCAATGTGCAATGTTGGTGTCACAGCACAGAATTTGCTCTTTGTAAATATTTTTATAAAATATATCCTATCGTTATCTCTATCATGTTTCTATTATGGCAGTTGGTGCTGACTATTGTGTGTTCAAGAGAACTGGAAGAGAATTGAAAGAATAATATCTCCTTCAGCCTGTGACATTCAAGAAGAATGATATGGCTGATGCCGTACTTGGTTGCCTCAGACTCCTGAGTCTGGCTGTTACCAGTTTATAGGTCGTTTGACAGGGGTTCTTGTACTTTACTGGGCAACATGGCCTTGAAGTTCTCTGTGTAAAAATATTGACTAGAAAATTACTGTGTTCATGTAATTGTCAGGAAGTGAACAGGTAGAAGTGTTTATCCTTAAGAAAACCCTTGGTTTTTGTTTCAGGAAATAGAAAGGTTGGAAAGTAAATTAAATCAGAACCCAGAAAGATGGCAGCTTTTGTGGGAAAGGGTTAAAATGAATCTAAAGGATGACACCAGACAAGACAATGTAAGTAGCAAAAGAACTCGTCCAATAGAATAATAATTTCATTCCTGCTATATAGGTTACCTGGGACACTGACAAAATCACTGTATTTCTTGGAGTAAAATACTGCTTTTGAAAAACGAACATGTTATTCTAACCCAGGATACTGGCTCAGTGTTTCCTTCTGCATGTAGAAGAACTATTTATGCTTGGGCCGTTTATCTAATTGCTTCTCAACAGTAGATTGAGGCATACAGACAAAAAGAGCATGAGCATTTTACTAATATACAATTATATGATCTTATATTATTAAATATTCACTGTGTCTGATTCTTCAAGTACAAAAAACTCAGTTCTTTAAATTAGCCAAAAGGAAATCACATAGGTTCAGGGATGAGTGAAGATATTTCCATGTCTAAATGGAATTTTGGAATTGTTGAATCTAGTAAAGGCAGGAACTGTTCATGCTGTGTTTACAGTTCATGACTATTGTAAAATGAGTAGCTGACTCCAAAGGTACTTTCTAAGTTGAAGGCTAGCTCTTTGCTGTCTACATGCACTAGGAAGTTTGTTAGATAATGATTTTGAGGAGCCTTCTGTATAAACTTGGCATAATGTGTTACCAGCTCAAAACTGTGCCTAGCTCTTCAGCTTCACAAACTTGTTTATGTTTGCCAGCCTCCATGAAGTGGTTAGTCATCAAACTACTTTGTTATTTGTCCTTTGCTCTCAGGAAAGCAATATGCTTTATGTCTGTCATAGTCATTCAATTTGACTTTATACCCTAGATAAATCCAAGATGAAAAAAGTTTTATCCTAGCAAAGCAGGGGATTAAGATTTTTATTGAATAATTGGAAGCAGAAAAGAAAATGCAAGTATAAATATACCTGACATCAGTCTTCTGTCCTGGTTGTTATTTAAGGATTCTCAGATAAATGCAATAGCTATGGGTCAGCCCCAAAGAACTCCATCTCTAGGATGTTGTTCTGAAGATTAAGGCCAAGTTCAGGCTACATCTTCCTCCAGGTTATTGAGGTTCTACTAAAGTGATTTGGATCTATAAGTAGCTCTTGGAAACAGCATCTTTTTTCTTTCTTACTAGTGAATTTAAGGGAAATTATTGTATCCAAATGTCTGATGTTCTAGATGCTTTTGATAAAGCAAGAGAAACATTGTTCAAGCTTATGTCACTGGAATATACAAGACTTTTCTGAAATATTGATTTATCACACAATGTGAATGCTTCTGCTTAAGAAATGCAGTGAATTGCCATCTCTCTGACTCTTCTTTTTGGAGGCAGCACTGACTTGTGTTATGAAGGTGTTTTTTTTTTTTACCTCATGATAACTCACAACTTAGACATTGTACCAAGTTTTACTTGTATAATATTGAGAAAATCTCAAAATACAAGACAGCTCAATTTCTACAAAGGTCAGAGTGACAAAAAAATATTACTGAGCAAGGTGGTATGTATCTCCCCCATCCATTTGTCACTTTAAAGGTTTGGCCTGTCACAGTGAAGAATGATTTTGTGTTCTGTGTGTTGCTACACACATTTCACATTTAGCAAATAGTAAACTGTAGATCAAGCCATAAAATTCTGTTGTGGATCTGCTGAATATTTATAATAATAAAGTTGGTTAAGCATTTTACCTCCTCACAAAAAATCCAAGTTCTGTTGCTGTTCAAATACCTGCATGTTTGTTTTAGCAAATTCTTGACAAGTATCTAAGTAACTTACCAAGGTGCTTGCACTTATCATCAAAGTACTAGTAAAATTAACGCTGAAAAATCAGTCAGAATGTCCACGGATGCATGCAAAGCTGAAGTCTGAAATAGCGCAATTATGCCAGAATTAAATTTGATGAAATACTCTCTTAAAGAGTGCACTTCAGTTAATGTTATATATCTGTCTGTACTCTTAAGACTCCTCTTGCACAGTGTAGTATGAATGACTGCAGTGAATATATGCTAGGTTCTGATTAATCAGGGCTAACAACTAGAAAGGTGTGTAAAAATAAAATTATTAATAAAACTTTACTTCAAGTTTAGTATAGTAATAGACTAGCTACAGTTCTTTGCTATTCAGGTTTTTGAAGTGCAAATTATTAACCACATAGATTACCAGAAAGAGTTGTGGGTTGCTATTTTTATTAGAAAGAACTTTATGGTTTGTTCTTCTGCTGCAATACGTTTCTAATGTTTTAGTTCAGCAAGCAGTCACATTTCCCAGTTGTAAACTTGTCTAGATCATTTAACCTTTTTTCTTTCATTTTATTCTTTCTTAGCTTCGGCGACATCCTTCTGGCTCCTCAGGGATGATGTCAGTTAATCTACATTCCTATCAGAAGAGGTCTTTGTTGGAAATACCTGACAATGGGCTGGGTGAGGAACAGAGTGCAAGCATCTCTCCCTCCAATGGAGTAGATAGAAGAGCAACTACACTATACAATCATTTCACATCAAAGAATGATGAAAATAGGTAAACGGAATAATCAGAGAGTATTTATGAACCTTGTATTAGAATGGTAAAGGTATCAGCCTTTGGGAAGAAAAAAAATAAATTTTCATATACAGATTTCTCAGTCTTCCTCTTTATATGCCAAGCAAAGCGTAGCTGCATATTTAACACATCCAAAATACTGAAACAGTTAGTGTTTACCAGCATATCACAGTTACCAATACCTAAACTAGTCTATAGTTTAAAACTGTTGTTTTACTACAGTAAAAGAAGTGTTTGAATATCTTTTAGTCATGTTAGGCTTTATATATCACCACCATACACGTTATGGAATTGTGTCATTTCTATTTTCTGTATCTTCCAGATCTTTTGAAGGTACGCTATATAAAAGAGGAGCTTTGCTGAAAGGTTGGAAGCCTCGCTGGTTTGTGCTCGATGTGACAAAACACCAGGTAAAGCCTTTTCAGTTAATGGATTTTTTATGACTAGTTTGCTCCAACTTTATTTAGTGAGTTTGTATAGGTTAATTTTACAAGTAATAATTATTTTCAGAAGCAATGTGTGTATTACATTGAATATACCATAAGTCTATGTGTGTCCTGTGTGGCTGATAAATAGGCTGATAAATATTCTGAATGGACAGAGCTTGGGGAGGTGGAGTTTTTTTGTTTGTTTTTTAAACAGTGATAACTATTTAACATATAATCATAAAAAGACTTCCTGGATAGGAAGGCATGCATCATTATTAGTGCCCAAACACTTTTTGCCTGCTTTATAGCTGAAGAAGAAAAGTCTGGTAGTGCCTCAGGACATTTTCTGGACATAGTGTTACAGAAGCAATAAAAGCAATTTTTAGAGCACTTTTAACTCTAGCAAGCCATTACTCAATTAAGTGTTCAGCATAATCTGGCCTTTAGTTACCAAAAGAACCAAAAATTCTCTGAAATGGAGAGTTAAAAATGTTAGAAGATAATTTCTTGAGTGCAGTTGTGATGCTGAGAGCTAATATGATAGAAAGTTTCATTCAGGCATTCTTGTTAAAACCATAGTAGGTACCGCATGCTCACGAAGCGTGCATTTTACATCCTCTTTCTTCCTCAAGTACTTTTTCATGAGCATTTTTCTTTGCAGATGAAAGGACATTATATACTCTGGAAAACTATAAAATTAATTGCTTTAGTAGAAAAATCCATTTGCCTCACTTGGTACGTTCAGTGATTTTCCAGAATTGGTATGACAGTATTTTCAAAGCTAGAGAATAGGATCACCTATCTCTCTGAGATCAGTTTGAATTTCGTAAACTACTTAAAGTGAGTTAGAATTACACCCCAGAATTTTCTCTCTAGAAGTCCTCAAATGCCAAGTTCCTGATTGAACAATAATTCGGGGTATACAGGAGTATCTTAGATTAGTCTTAGTGAGGTAAATTTAATAGCAAAATTATTCAAAAATATTCTGACAAATCATTGTACAGCAAGGAGCACTAAAAACAGGACACCTGTTAAACTGAACATTTTACCCAATTTACCAAATATGCCAGAATTCAGCAGTGGAAATTTGTGATGTCATTAATTAACATTGGTTGATTGAGAAGTAACCTGAATTGAGTCAAATGTTCCACACAGTGTGGGTTGTTTAAATAACCTCTGAGACTTGTGCAAGCTTTTTGTTTAAAATATGTGTATAAAAAAATGTATTGTAATTGACACATGTCAAAAAATATGCAATATAAAGAAGTCATTTTTTAAGATTCTAATTAAAGATCTCTGGATTAGTGTGGTAATATGCTAACAAATGTGCTTGTTATAGTTATTCTATAGTTATTCTTCCTGATACACAGGTGAAAAGACTCATTTTGCAGAAAAAAACATTACTTCTAAATTTTTTGTATAACCAAATATCCTCCTAATATCGCAGATGTGCAGAAGTAAGAGTAATCTGCAGTATGCAGCAGATACTGGCGATTGTTGTTGGAGCTTGCTGTGAGGGTTTGCTTTACTATTATGCGCTGGTTTATGGCATTTTTTTTTTTAAGCAGATACCAGATTTTATCATCTGAAACTATTTGCATATCAAAGCTCAGTTTATGGAGTGGTTAACATTCATATCAAAGTATCTTTGAAAGGGAAAGAAAAAAAAAAAAGCAAGCTTCATTCAACCACTAAGTGCAGTATAGGAAAATGTGAGTTTTCTATGTAGTTTATAATTATCTAAAATCATACTTAAATTTTTGCTGATCACTTTAAATTCTTGAAATACAGAGAATATGTGTTTTGTTAACTCTTTGGTGGAGTAACGTTCTTGCGTTAGCTTCATTGTAATGAACAGGGAAGAGATGGTTCCTGTTAGAAAAACTGATAAGGAATGCAGACTCCTAAAGACTAAGTTCTGCTGTCATCCTTCATGCATCCTCTGCCCAGAAGCAATGCTTGACCATTTGAAGCTTTTCTGCTCCAAAATTCTCGTGACAAAATGCTCCTCCCTCAGTTCAGTTCTGCACAGGAGTGGATGATGGAGATGTTGCCATTACCCAGAGAAGTCAAATACAGGACTGACCAGTTAAGGGCTATTGCCAGTCCTACCAGTTTGTATATACCAGACCTATGGTTTTATCTTAGAAATTGCCCATGTCTGATGTCTTCAGGTCTTAATAATGTTTTCCCTCCCATTCTCACCCCCAAGCCTTCAAGCTGTATCCAGGAAAAGTGAAGAAAAAGTAAAAGGTCCATTTAATAGCATATTTGGATTTATTTTTATTTCTCATGTCGTCTAGTTACGATACTATGACTCTGGTGAAGATACAAGCTGTAAAGGACACATAGACCTTGCGGAAGTAGAAACAGTGATTCCTGCTTCTCCAACTATTGGAGCCCCGAAACATGCAAGTGAAAAAGCATTTTTTGATGTAAGTATAACTAGTCTTGATCCTTATCTGAAACTCTTCTTGGTGTGTTTAACTTACTACTTTCATTTCTGCTGGAAGGTGTGAGCTAGGAGGGAGCTGTCATGCCAACTCACAACAAAAAGTTTTTACACAGCTAACTGGCCCTCATTCTCAATAGCAGAAAATAAAAAAGTGGTACATTCAGACCCATTTTTTAAGTTATTACAGTTTAAAGTAAAATTTGCAAGTTTCTTTTTCTGTTTTGCATTTTGACTTTTCGTGTTCTTATTTTTCCTTTGCAGTTGAAGACAAACAAACGTGTGTATAATTTTTGTGCCCAGGATGCACAGAGTGCTCAACAATGGATGGATAGGATCCAGAGCTGCATTTCAGATGCTTAGAAACGTATAACATTCCATAATCAAGACATGGTTTAAGCACCTCTTTTTGTAAGAAGATATGTTCTGAAATGTTGTTGATGGACAATGAGCCTTTCTTACATTTCAGCCACAAACATTCTTAATATGCTGAAGTTCCTATTCTGTTCAATAATGATAACCGCTTATTGCTCTTTTTTTTTTTTCTCTCTCTGCAGGGAGGACTTTGAAAAATAATAATCCATGTATCCTTAATTTCCACTTTCTTCAGTACAATTCCTAGCTATAAAAGTGAGCCATATTTGCATTTTCTAATCCCAGTTTTCTCATTTCAGAGTTACTCTGATAGGAAACCTGTCCAAAGTAGATTGCAGAAAGTTTCCCTCCAGCAGAAAGTCTGTTTTCACCTTATTTATATATTTAAACAGAAAGTTCTTACTTCCAAGCTAGTCATTAATGAGGGAACATGTCTACAATTCCTAAAAATAAATAATCAAACAAAGCTTATAAGTCCAGTGACATATATATCAGATTGCCAATGTTTAGACAGTTGATATTTTTTTAAGACCAAAAAGTGAAATTGCCTGATAACAGATTTTCAAGTGTCTTCTCAGCATGCAGGCCAGTCTCTAATCTTGTGCTCTACAGAGTGCTTCAGCAATGTTGTTACGGTATTTCAGGTTCTAGGGATTATTTGAAGATCATAGCACTTTCTTTTTTAGATTCTGTTTGCTATTATGATGGAATAAATGAGAGGAAACTGGCTGACTCTGTCCAGGAGAAACAGAAAACAACAAACTAGGAATTCAGTAGATCTCTTAAGTGTGAGTTGTATATGTTAATTTATACGCTGTTCTGCTCACTGTAAAATAAAAAAAAATAACAAACATGATGATGCACTAAACAGTGAAGCAAGCACTTGCACTGAAATCTTTAAAATACTCACATTTTGAATGACAGAGGTAAGTTATTTATAGCAGAACAATACTAGCTAGTTAACAACATTTACAGATATTAAATATGTACATAATCGGGTTTGATGTGTTGTGATTTGATACTTTTAAAACATTTTTTGCACATAAATTGTAAGACTTTATAGATTTTTACATTTGATAAAATTGTGTTTGTTCAGCTTAAAATCTTGGAGAAATGTTTTTAATAACCCCAAATTATTAGAAATTTTACAGTCTACAAATAGTGATGATATAGAGTAGAATCTTTAGGTAATTGTTTTTATTTTGAAATGTTAATATGTTGAATAGCACACTAATATTACAAAAGGTTTGTATATATGATTCAGTATTTTCTCATTTTTTCAGACATTCTGCTTATAATTTAATATCAGCCTAACCAAACTGACTCTACGTAATAAGATTTTTCAGTTATTAAATTGTTGTTTTTTTTATAACTAATGTATTTTGTCAGAAATTAATATAAATTTCTCACTTCACATACACAATAGGAAATGCAGCTGTTTTTAATGCATTTGCAATTTCAAAACAAGAAAATGAAGGATTTTTCTAGCATTTTTCAATTGACAAATTTCCACCTGTGACAATGGTGTTTGCACATTTGTATGTTACTTTGTATATGAAGTACTTTTATATGTACTTTGTAAAATACTGGTCCCGCTCTTAGGTTATATAAAAATTTACATACCACCTCTTATTTTGTAACTAGTTCATTTTAACTCTTGTATGTTATGTGATATATGTATGCTAACCATCTTGTAATAAATACACTTCTTTAGTAAAACCCTTCCTTTTACTGTAAAAATGAACTAAGCAAGACCCACATGTTGAAATATTTCCACAGACACAAGACAAATCCTTACTTACTCTGTATTAAGAATAGTGTGGTCTTTTGTGTCCGTGTATACACCCTTACATAAAAGTTGCATGTGAGCATCCTTAACTCAAATACTTCTTAGCAGTAGCACTGAAGAAATCAGAGTTTAAAGCAAAGTTACCATTCTAACAAGTCTCAATGTATGGCCTTTACTAAAAAGGCTAAATACGTAATGTTCATACTAAGTTTTTGAATAATTATGTTAAATATAACAAAAAACAAAAAAATCCTATATGGTATCACAACATGGAACAGCCACATTCTTTCTCCCTTAAACGTATCTTGCTCATTTATCTCATCTTATGCATGTGATCTAGTTCATAAGAAATATAAGAAATGACAAGATCTTTCATGAGAATGTGCGTCTAAATTGAATTCCTGAGTGTAGTGTGAGATAGCAGAGTTACAATGGAAAGGGAATGTGTGATGGAGGTAGGGGACCTGTGACAATTCTTAGATGCTGTGGTGCTTAGATGATAAGGTTTTCATATTGAGCTTGGAATGAAAGCTAATGTTGCCTTAAATGTTGATCTCAATTTTTAGTGTCTGTATTGATGGAAAATTGACTTGAGCAACTTAACTTAAAAATATCCAAATAAAAGCTGAAACAAGATATATGATATTTGTGTTGTTTATGTAAGGAATATACAAAGGAATGGTAGACATAGGCTCTTGGTGTGAAAACAGAGTTGGTAGTGTCCCTGATAGTCTCTTCTATGCAAACTAAAGATTCAAACAGAGACTTAGAGAAAATATGGATAAGTCAGAGTAGCATAAGCTACACGGTTTGTCAGCCTGTTTGAGATGTGGCAACAGAAGTAGATAAATAGGAGCAGAAAATTTGTTTGGTAAAAATTGTATGTGGAAGGGGATCCATTATCATATTCTGTGAAAAAATTCTAGGAAAAATCCATCCAGGAGTTGGGGATAAGGTAAACATGTGCTTCCTCTGTTGTGTCATATCACTATTTCCATACTGTATATCATAAGATTCCTACCATAGAAAAGACAGTATATTATCAGGGGCTTTACATAAGGGAAGAAGATTTCTTGCCTTTCTGTGTTGTGAGTGCATTTTGTAGGTGATGGGATGAACTGAGTTTAAGTTTTGAAGAGTTGTTACAGACATACTATATTAGCAATTTCTCCTTACACATAAGTATTTTCTATTTAAGTCTTTACTTTTTATGGAACTTTAGAATTAGTATACTAAATAATATATAGTGTGCCACATGTGTGGGTCACAGGTTATGTAAAAACATACAAACAGCTAGCAGACCCAGGAACAAATGTTCAAAATTTTGTATCACATCCCACACACATTATTTGTATCTGATACTTTGTGAACTGCAGACATAACAGAAATGTTGTGATCTTGTCCAAATACTGTAATTTTGCTTTTTCATCCTGTAATATTCTTGGAGTATGCCTAAGTGGCTGCACCACATTTCTCATTTTTCATATTTGTGATCATCCAAATACTTTGTCTGTTCATGATTATCCTGTGGTTGCTTTGGGGAGTCAGAAAACTGAAATGAATCCACCGGTTCCCCATTTATGCTGAAGTTCATGCTAAGTATCACTGTTGCACCTATTTTCTGATTTTTTGTCTGCATTATATCAGTTCCTTGCCAGATTTTGGCTACTGTGCAAGCCAAGGGCAGTGTTAGCATTCACATTTTCATTTAGAAAATTTTTTTCTTTTTTCACATGCAGCAACTTTTTCTTAATTGACTGTCAAATAGGGATGCTCCAAATTCGCTGTCGTTTCCTGTCTTTGCTTACTCTTCCAGCTTGACTCTTAAAGGGATGGATTAGTAATATGAAGAACGCTGATAGGAATTGTTTTTGTGAGTTTTTTTGCACAGTACAAAGCCTCTGAAGACTGATTTTACCTATTGTTATTCTGCAGTAAACCTTTTTGGTTTAAGCTGATAGGACTTTTCACCCAGAGGGACTCTTCAGTTCTTTATTTTTAGTCCTCTACCCTTTAAGATTGTCTGTAAGAGCAAATCAGTTAAGTGTAATGGACTATGCCTACCATCTTTATCCACAATCACACTCCAGTAATTAAAACTCAGATACTGTTAGAAGGGTTAGAAAGATTCCTTTCTTAGCTCTGATAGGGAAGTTTCTCCTTCATCACATGTGGCAGAAACCAAGACTGCCTGTGCAAAGTTGAAGGGACTGAACACTGATGTCATTTCTGGTTTAGCAGAAAACTATAAAATAAACACAGCATTTAATGTGTTGAGAGTGGCATAATGCTCACCAGAGTCATCCCTGAGAAGATGAAGTCTTTCTTAAACTGAGATACTTGGTTTCATATGTGGACTCCATTTGCTTCTTCTAGAAAGTTCTCAAAATCTAAAGTCGGAACAGAAGGTAAAACCTGAAAAGTAGGCTAACGTTTTGCTGTTGTTGTTGTTTATACCTTGATCTCTATGCAGACCCTACAAACCAGGAGATGTGCTGTTGGCAGCTGAATTAAAATTCCAGATCACTAGTCACACCTAGCTAAAATACTGTCCCGTTTATTTATTTTTTTCATGCTGGTATGATCTGATTGTTCTCTGCTTCTATAAAATACTGCTTGTTATCAACATCCAGAGTGAAATTACACTGTGTCCAGTTTCAGTTCGCACCATCTAATCCAAGATTCTCTTCAAATTTTGCACATACGTGAGCAGGAAATGCTAGTAGTGCTAGTGAGTTCAAAATGATATTCACGTTCAATATCGCTAGTAAGTTCAAAATGATAACTCATAAATTTGTGGATAAGTATATGAATTAAGTTCAATATAGTAGGTGATAGTACAAATAAAATCACTCTCATGTTTAAATATTTATAGGTTTGTCTTCTTTTTATGTTGGCGTGTTTTTGTGCCACTGCAATGGTTAAAACTTGGGGTTTTATTTCTGCTGTGCTCAGATTATCACTTGCAAACATTTTAACTGAAGGAAATGCTTATACTAACTTCTTTTTTGTATCAAAAATACTTATTTAGTATAAAGCATTCAAATCTTTGTAGTATTTTATGCATGCAAATGATTTAGGACTGGAATTTTGAAGAAAAATGTTGGAGGGTTCGCAACACAATTATCATTGAATACGGATGAAGTTGGACAGCCTGTTTTACTGATATGCCTGTAAGATGTTATTCTTTATGATACCCCTTTTATGTTTTCAGGTTTTTTAAGGTTTTTATTTAGAATATCCATCTCGCTGCTAGTGTACCCTGGATTAGTCTTTGTAGCTCTTTGTAGTCTTTGTAACTGCTTTTAAATTAAGTGAAATTAAGTTCAAAAGTCTTTTCTGCTTTCCTTACTTTGTTCAAAATAAATTATTTCCTCCTTCTTTAGAACTGTATTCTAGCAAAAAAAAAAGGTCAAAATTATCTTGGCTTCTTCCACTTCAGGCTCCTGACTCAAAGGAAAGTTTGCAGTCAGTCTCATTCTCTGGTATGACTGTGTAGCAATGCCTGAAAACCTGGAAAATATCCCATCAAGTGATAATGAACCAGAGCCAGGAACAAATTGAGGAGTTAGTTATGGTATGTAAAATCATGTCATTGACCACTATTATGTATTTTATATATTTTAACAGTGTCAAGACAGGTTGAAGGTCATACTACAATCTCTAAAAGTATCACTGTGTTGCTACAGCAGACACTGCAGCAAAAACAGACAATTGTTTTTAAACATAAAATATCTAAGATTTGTATCCTCTTTTTCCTGCAGAATTATTCTCCTAAGACTTTGTCTCCGTAATGATGACACAAATCTCTATATAGAAAACACTTTTTTTATCATTTATTATTTCAGTTGTTAAAATCACACATCTGATCAAATACTGATATTCATGACAAATTTCTCAGCCTCGGAATAAAAAACAAACATAGCTATTCCCTATGATACTGAATGTTTTTCTAATTCAAAGAATACATCTCACAGACTTATGTCATGTTAGCAGATTTTCCATTTTTGCCATCAAAACCAAGTGCTGCTGTCCATAAGGTCACGTATAACTTAGCAACTTACTGTGGAGTACCACAGATGTTTTAGCTGTAGTCAGAAAGGCATCAGTTTAAAAATATTTCTTTCCTGTCCTAGGTAAACTGCATGTTACATTATGATTTTTCAAATATTTCCTGAAAACACAGTTCTGTGCAAATTCTCCACTTTTTCTTGTCTTAGACCAGAGAGGTGAAGACCTCTCAGACATCACAATTTCACAGTGAAACATGCATTTTTGCTTTGTTTCACATTAAATTAATGTGGTACTTTCAATAAGGATAGCATTCCTTGTTTGATGGTATCTCAAGAGAACTTGGTAACTGTTTGGAAAAATAAGTATGTGCGACCAAAGCAGACAAGTATCGTTCAGTTTATCTTAGGATTCCAGTCCATTGTTTTCTATTAATTTTCATTATCACTCTGAGTCACATGAAGGTGTGGTAAGGCCTTCAGTGACGCTTGAAATTACAAGTAAATGTGTTACTGCTATGACTGGTCTGTAGTAGAAGTTAGATTTTAGGTTAACCTTTGTGTATATTCTCTTCTCACCAAGTCTGGATGAAAAGAGATTATGAAGGCTATAGAAATCAAAATGTAGACGCACAGGGGCAAAGCAAACCCTGGCTGGTATTTAGTGCCAAACACAGCAAGGAGCGGATGCCAATGTAAAACAGAGATTGAAATAGCACATGTAATAAGCAGCTTACTGCTGGTTTGTCTGTTGGACAGATGATGAGAGAAAGAAAAAGGGAGGTGACAGAGCAGAGTGTAAGAAAGCTCATACCTGGAGATGGGAAGAAATGCAGGTAAGCAGGCTGTGGAACTGGGTCCCATAAACCTGCATCTCCAAATTGTAGTAAATGAAATCTTCCAGCCTCCTTTACCTTAATCTGAGCAGTTGCATTATCTGTTCACCGAAATCTCCCTTTATGCTTGTCTCACTCCCTGGTTGATATCTCTGACCTTTACTTGTCTGATCATATCTGAATTTAGATGATAAATTTTTGAGAAGCAGAGATTGGTGTTAACTTGTTCCCTAGAGGTGTCTAGAATATTTCCAGGTACTATAATGTTATTAAAGACAAAAGGGGAAAAGTCTTTGTTTTTCAAAGTGCTCTGAAACTAGGGGCTAATTCAAGTTGTTATACCTATATTTTGGAATTTTGGAGCATGGGGGAACAGTGTTGGTGATTGAGTTTGGTCTGGCATAAGGGATAAGGAGCCACTTCTTAAAACTGGGATCTGAGCCTGGATTTCAGACACTCTCAGCATTTGACATATGATTATCACTCTTTGGAACTAGATGAACAGCACTGAGGAAAGAGGTTAACATGAAGCCAGCAGCAAGTGAGCTGAACCCCAGTCATTGAAAATACCATTGATAATACTGCTTTAAGTGTATTTCCAGTAGAACATCCCAGCTTTGTTTATCAGAAGCAGTCTCAGCCAAATTATTATCAGCTGCTGGAGATGGGTGCAAAGGATGCACTGTCAAGTCTCTACTTCAATTCCCAAATTTGGGCCATTCTTTCCATGATGTAACAAACATAGTTCTGTGTTAGGTGGATGTTCTCAAATGTGGAATAATTAATTATACATTTTTTTGTATTATTACAGGATAAGATAAGTAGAATATGGATGCCGTTGGTTTAATGCTTAATTAATTGCTTTGTCTGTTGTGTAACCCAAAACAATCTGGTTACAAGTTTTCTTGCCCTTTCATCAGTGTAGCTGAGCATGAACTACTGTTGGGGACAGCACAGAATGTGAAGTTGGCTAGTGGGCTTACCAAAAATTGCTAGCCCGTTGCTGTGTAAGGTAATTGTTGTAAATATTATTTTGAGCTATTATATAATTAATACTGTTTCCTGTAACAATGAGAGAATTCATAGTGGTTTATTTGAAATATGCATAGCACACATAAAATTAAATCTTTGGTGCATATACTGAATGTTTTCCAAACCAGAAACCGTGCAGCCAACATGCCTCTTCCATTTTATGTGCATAGCAAAGAAGCAAAACCGGGAAGTGATACGCCAGTAAAAGTGGGCCCAAATGTCACTTATCAGTGTTCATAACTACTTGAGGAAAGTAATGCTACTTAGAACTATTATATTTACTCCTCTTAAACAAACTTGGTAGGTAATATAACCACTTGATTTTCAGTAGTCTGCTAATATGTAGTCAAAGCAACCAGAGCTTTTGTTGCATTAAAAGCTGTCTCTTTTAAAGACACAAGCACAGTGTTAATGCACTAGACTTTGTAAGAAGAAAAATAGTCTACAGCCCTTGAAAAAGATGACAAAACACCATGCAGCATTTCTTGCAAAATCAGAAATGACCATTATCAAACTCTGGTTTGCAAGGCTCAAAGAGAATGGGAGAAGAGAGAAAAACCTGTAGTCCTTTTTGGAGAATAAACTTGGATAGCAGCTGCAAAGAGAGATGTGATGTCTTCAGGAAATAAACAGTCATATTTGCCAACATCTGAATTAATCGCTGCTGGATTGAAGAAAAAAAAAAGTCAACATAGTATAATTTTTTTCTTAAATTTGGAATTCTGAATTTCTAAATAAAAATTGTAGGCCTTTGTGAGAGGGAATATATAAATATAACACAGCATAATAAAAATTGCATAAAGTAGATCCTAAAACTGTTAGCTCTTGCCTTGTTACACCAGGTAGTGTTAAATGAGGAGAGGGACAGAGGAGCAAGGTGATTTAGAGCTGGCAGGACAGCAGCTAGGAAAAAGGAGAAAATGGAAAATTGTTTTTTACATAGAAAATTTAGAAAAGGGTCTCATGTTGCTTGGTTTTGCACAGGCTAGCAGAGAAATTAGAAGAGTGAAAGATTAAAAATCTCACGCCCAGTATAGACAGAAATTGCAGTATTTTTATCTAGGTTTGATTTGCTTGTTTGAATTGTGCTGCAGGAGCATGGAAAACCTTTCTTTGAAGGAAAAGACTGGAGGACAAACAGTGATGGAAAAATGTGTGATTTATGTTAATTTTAACATTTTAGTAGATGTTACTTGAATTAATACTTTGTTTCTCTGCAAGGGAAAAGAGGATTGTCATGAGGACAACAGATTATTGAAACCCTTGCCAGAAATACGTTCTGAATGGATGAAATGACAGCTTGTGCACCAGAGGAGTTGCCCTCGGATGGTGGCCCAGAACAACTGTTAATATGCAACACAATACAACCGCGTAAGTGTTGGAAATGGTTAACCAACATGAAAGTGTCTGCAGCTGTAAATGGCTCTGGCCAGCTGAGGGCAGGGACTGGCTGCTGGTTGTGCTTGGCAGCAGTGCAGGGGGACTGCTAGCCTCCACAAAGATTGTTAGAAGCCTTGAACTGAACAAACACAGTGAAAGAGAAACCCACCTAATGCATTCTGAAACACACTTCTCATGCCCAGGGGGGTTTACCCCTACTTGTTCTGAACCCTTCTCAGAAACAAGTGGGCCTGTGCCCAGCCCAGGTGTGCCTCATGTACAGTCCAGCTGGGGCAGCACACCCTGATGAGTGGCACCTGTGCCAGTAGCTGGGGCAGGGCTGCTCTAGACAAAGAAGGGACAGCAGTGGTGGCCATGTCTGTGACTCTGCATTTGTTCCTACCTCAGCATCAGAAAGGTGATAGACCCTGAAAGGAGCAGGCCATGGTATGTCGCTGGGTGAGTCTGCCTCACATGCAGCAGAACTCCTCTGAACCTTGACTGAAAAGCAGGTAGGAGCTGGTGTGTGTGGCATGTAACCCCGTGCTCTAAATGTTGTTTTACCTATGGGGGTTTCCAAAGTTGAGCTGGGGCCATGCTTTGGAGGGCAGTGTTGGAAGTTTTGATATGATGATGATGTAATTCCTAGAAGTACTGTTCTCTAGAAACTGCTAAAACAGGAAGGGCTTTTGAACAGTAATAGTTTGGCATGTAGCGATCTGTTAATGTGGTATTTCAGGAACATGGTATTGGTTTGCTTGAGGTTATGTTCTATTCTGGATGATTTGTGTGCAAGCCATGTTGGGAAGATATTCTGAGATGTTTTTTGTGTCAAAGGACCTACTACCTGAAAGGAAGGAACTCTCCAGTGATTTTTTTGTGTGTGCGTGCATATGTGCTGTTCGGCATGTCACCTCCAGCTTGCTTTGTAGAGAGTTTTAACAAAACAGTACGTGATGTGAGACTCAAATGCCATGATCCAGGTAATGAACTCTTCCCTGAGAAAGGAAGTTTCTACCTACTATTCAAATAGCTGTTCTAAGACTAGCTGCATAACTTGGCAGGTGGCGTTTAAAAGACATGTTGCACCACTACCAGTACATTTTATGCAGAGTTATTAAAGATATGTGTGGATTCTGCATCCTGCTTAGGCTGCGTCTGTGTCAACTTCGAGGTAAATTCAAAATAGTTTTACTTTCCTTTAAGTGATAATAACTAGAGCTTTGCAAAGTCCTAGCAAAAACTGATCTATGCTATAGAAATAGAAGCAAGCCAAAAAGTAGTTGCAGCTGTTGTTAACTACATCGTTACAGGTTTTGGTTACATTTGTACCTCTGTGCAAAAGAAGCACTGCAGAATAAACAAATAAAAATCACACAAATGGGAGAAAGTAAGTACCATTAGGTCACTTTCAGCATCTGATTTTCACATTAAAATAGAATTTTTCTGTAACCAGTCCCAGCTCCCCAAAGCATTTTGTATAGATCAGCAATACCTCTGAATCTAATTATGTCAACTATGTCAAAAATGAAATACCAAATCTGCACATATGCTGAATGTGTTGAAATTATGCAGGATAAAAGAAAGTTTGGACATTGTGTTAATGTGACAGAATATTTTGATGTTGTAATTTGCTTAAAAAGCATGTGTAAATAATTGCTGCAGGAAGGTGCAGTGAAGTCAGAGTGACTGTTCGCAGATGCAAATATTTCCACCTCCCAACCAAAGATTACTGATTCATTTTGCAGTACAGCGTATTAGCAAGCATTGATAGGTATTCA